>NC_041392.1:644440163-644547140 GCF_002162155.2 Triticum dicoccoides
GGGGGGTACTACCGCTGCGGCCAGCGGTACTACCGTTCCACCTCGCAGTACTGCCGCGCAGTGAGAAGAGAGCAAGAAGCAGAGCATGACCTGGACCCAGGGTGGTACTACCGTGGAGATAAGGGCGGTACTACCACTGGGACTAGATCTCAGGGAGAAGGCCGCAAGGGAGCCTTCAACGAAGGGGAAAAGCTCAGAGGGTGTAAAGGGGATGTGTACGTGTTGATTCCACCCTAGCCTAGACAATGCGGATCCCCTCTTGATAGTACGGCGACTCTTACGACACAAGACCACCAAAACTGAATCGAAAGGGCTACAACGTCTCCACTTCAAACTCTGAGGGGAGGAAATCGTCTCGCCAAAGGATGAAACTCTGAAATACTCAACGCACATGATTAGTCCGCAGATATGTTATCATCAATCACCAAAACTACTTAGAGAGAAACATGCCTTAACAATCATTAAAAAGAAAAGGCAAAGTGCTCTTTTATTGAAAATTGATTTTGAAAAGGCATATGATAAAATTAAATGGTCTTTCCTTTTTCAAATGGTTGGATTAAAAGGATTCCCTGATAAATGGGTAGATTGGGTGATGGAAACCAGTAGGGGGGGAGTTTGTGTTAAAGTTAACGAAAATCTAGGGAAATATTTCCTCACTCACAAAGGATTGAGGCAGGGAGATTCTCTGTCACCTCTTAACTTTGACCTGGCAGCTGATGCTTTAGCAATTATGCTGGACAATGCTAGAAAAAAATGGTCTGGTTAAAGGGATTCTAAATGAAAATGTTCCAAATGGGGTTAACATGTTACAATATGCAGATGATACTATCTTCTTATTGCAAGATGATTTAGACAGTGCCCATAATCTAAAATATATCTTGTGCCTCTTTGAGCAAATGTCTGGGTTGAAGATTAACTTTCATAAGAGTGGGCTATTTTTATTTGGGGAAGCCATTGATAAGAAGGATGAATATGAAAAAATATTTATGTGTCCTATAGGTGCCTTTCCTATGAAATATTTAGGATTACCAATTGATAAAAATAGAATTGGCAATAAACATTGGAAACCTCCTGAGAGTAAAATGGAGAGAAAATGTGAAACTTGGCAAGGCAAATTACTTGCCAGTGTAGGGGGGTTACACTGATACAATCTTCTTTGACAGGCATACCTTATTTTATGATGTCTTTTTATGGGTTACCCGGGGCGTAAACAAACGTATGGATTTCTTTAGAGCCAGATTACTATGGAAAGACAATGATCAAAAGAAAAAATACCATTTAGTTAAATGGTCTGAGGTGTGCAGACCGAAAGATATGGAAGGTTTGGGGATCCAAAACCTCACCCATATGAGCAAAGCTTTATTGTGCAAATGGTGGTGGAAGTTATACACAACCGAGGGGTTGTGGCATGACATTATTTTGAGAAAATATACAAGGAATAAAAACCCGGGCAGTGTATCTGTCAAACAGGGAGATTCTCAGTTTTGGAGGGAGAGTCTGAAACATAGAGACCATTTTACCTTGTTATGTAAGTTTACAGTGGGAAAAGGGGACATAACACGATTTTGGGAAGATTGATGGATTTGATCTGCTCCACTTAGCAAAAACTTCCCTAGGTTATATGATATATGCTTTGATAAAAAGAAAACAGTTAAGGAGGTCCTAGATAATGGTATTGATAATATGCATTTTAGAAAGACTTCCACAGGGGATTCAAGAGAGCTCTGGGAGCATATTAAGGAAGCCTGTAGCTCGGTGATTTTAAATGGAGACAAAGATGAGGTGAAATGGACACTAACTAAAAAGGGATTTACACTGTAAAATCCTTCTACAGACATTTGATTGAAAATGGTATCCAATGCCCACACTTATACATGTGGAAAACTAAAATTCCATCCAAAATCAAAGTAATTATGTGGTTGGCTATGAGAAATAGTATAATTACAAAAGATAATCGGCTTCGCAGGGGGTGGAATGGTGAGGACAAATGTCCTTTCTGTGGACTTAAAGAAAATATCAATCACCTTTTCCTCTCTTGCTCTGTTGCTAGGTTGTTATGGAACATCTTGAAATGTGCTTTCAATTTAAAAAACATCCCAGAAGATCTTGACCTGGTAATGAAAACGGGGTAAAGACTTTTGGAAAAGATGAGATACCTTCGTAAATTTCTTAGCAGAAGTACTGAAAACTTGATGTGGTTGTCATTTTGTAACATAAGTAGTGAAATGACATCTTTTCATCCTATGTTACGAAATGACAACCACTTTTGTGATTGCATAACTATTTTTTCGACCTACTGATTCCTTCTAATTTCCACAAGTTAGCAAACTCTTGGGGACAGATCACACAGATCCATGATAATCACAAAATTAGTCGCCCAATAGCTCACATAGATGCATGCTAATCACACAGATCCATAGGAGGAGAAGGAGATTCGGGACAGAGCTTGCGAATGGCGGCTGTGGGCATGCGTGTGCGTGCGGGGCAGGGGTGAACGCGCGTGCTCGCGCATGGGTGCGTGTGGTTGCTCGCGCATGTACAAGAGTGAGGGGAGCATCTCCCATGGCCACGGCGGCCATGGCAGGGAGCTCGACTCCGACCAAAAAGCGCACAGGGAATGGCAGGACCCCGCCTAGCCACCTGCTTACATCCGCATCGGCAGAAGCAGCAGCGCAAGGGGCAGAGAGAGATGAGGGATCCGAGAGGGATGCTGCCGCTTTGCGGTTTGGGCGAAGGCCGCACCTTGAGCTCGGTCTTGCTCACCGACGCGGTTTTCACTTCGTAACATAAGTAGTGAAACATAGCTGTGGTTGTGCGCGTTGCGAAGAGACGGCACCACCCACACTGGGTGGTCAAACCCCACGCTATTCATTAGATGAGCACAGTGACCTATCCTCCCTCGACGACCAATGGCCTCCTTGGAGCCCTAGGAGGAGAAGGAGATTCGGGACAGAGCTTGTGGATGGCGGCTGTGGGCATGCGTGTGCGTGCGGGGCAGGGGTGAACGCGCGTGCTCGCGCATCGGTGTGTGTGGGTGCTCGCGCCTGTACAGGAGTGATGGGAGCATCTCCCATGGGCACGGCGGCCATGGCAGGGAGCTCGACTCCGACCAAAGAAGAGGAACTTATAAAAGCTAAGGCTCTTATCAAGAGAATTCCGTGGAGAAATGTACTTGGAGTCAGGCCTCTGCAACTAGATAACAAACTGGTTTCTTTTTTGATAGATTTATGGGATGAACCATCGGAATATGTCAGGCTCGATGGCCTGGCGAGCGTAGTCGGCAAGCTTAGGCAACCAGGCCATGCGACGGCAGCGGATGGCAGGAAGTCGAGCTGGGCGAACATGGACACCAGTGCCTCCACGGGGGTGGTGGCGTTGTTGGTGTAGCCTCCCCCTTCTCGTTTAGGAGCGCTTGTCAACAACGTGTTGTGCTTGAGACCACCCACGTAGCGCACCCACCGCATGAACAACCCCACAACGCGTGTCGTGTGCTAGCTCGATCAACTCTTCGGGGTACGGGAGCATTTAGCTCTTGAGGCGGCCTCACACAGCAAAAATGTTGGGGCAGCCCGTGCACGCAGTTCAGCGTCTGATCCGTCGGGTGCGTCCATGCTGCCGGCGTGTGGTCGTCCAGTGCCTCCACAGGTGTGGTGGCGTTGTTGATGTAGCCTACCCCTGCTCGTTTAGGAGCGCTTGTCAACAATGTGTTGTGCTTGAGGCCACCCACGTAGCGCACCCACCGCATGAACAACCCCGACACGCGTGTCGTGTGCTAGCTCGATCAACTCTTCGGGGTACGGGAGCATTTAGCCATAGAGGCGGCCTCACACGGCAAACATGTCGGGGCGGCCCGTGCACGCAGTTCAGCGTCTGATCCGTCGGGTGCGTCCATTGTCAGGACCCTGATTCCAAGTCACATCAATCTAGCCGGTAACACCTCATATCACTTTGTGACCTCACGCACGGTATTCCCACGGGTGTCGCCTTACCATGGCCCGGGACCGTTTGCGCCTTTTGGCTCACGTATATGATAGCGTCGCTAGCATCCATATGACAGAGAAACCGGGCCGACATGGTTAGTCGTGAACCCAAAACGGCACCAACCTATGGGGACAGGCATACATGAATCACATCGAGCATGTCGGTCAGCAGCGTGTGAATCCGGGCTGTAGCACTGGGCTAACAGGACTCCGGGAACCCGGGCTGTAGCAGGCTAGGCAGGACTCCGGATGTCACAGCGTGACATTTCCCCGAAGGGACAGACACAGGAACGAAGTGAAACACATGCCGGCCAGTCAAGTATCCTGAGCCGTAGTGCTGGGCTAGCAGGACTCCGGTGAACCGGGCTGTAGCGGACTATTATGGCTCATGCAAGCACAAGACTACATTTCCCCATAAGAGAGGCTACCAAGGATAAACAACTAGATTGTCGGATCCCGCACATACCAAGCATTTCAATCATACACACAATATGCTCGATATGTGTAAATACAACATGGCATCACAACATAACTCTACGACTCAAGTATTTATTCATTAGGCTCCGAGGAGCGAGATATTACAAACATGGGTCTCATGACCCAACAATCACAGCATACAAATCAAGCACATGCGGAAGCTTAACATGTCTGGGTACAGACATCTACAAATGGAAAAAGGCTAAGAAGCCTGACTATCTACCAGATCCTGCCGAGGACACAAGATCGTAGCTGAGGTATCAAGCTAACGTCGAAGTCCACCCGGAACTACTAGCGAGACTGAAGTCTCTCTCTGCAAAACATAAATTAAGCAAATGTGAGTACAAAGATACTCAGCAAGACTTACATCAGAACTAGCTACATATGCATCGGTATCAACAAGGGGGGGTGGTGGAGTTTAACTGCAGCAAGCCATCTTTGACTCAGTGGCTAACCTGAGCTACGACTGTAACTCTTTTGAGGTGGCGCACACGGGTCCACATATTCACCATATCAATACACCACTATGGATCCGCTCCCGTCTCCCTACGAGAACACCATCCATAGCACTCACGATTATCTTGCGCATTTTAGAGTATCCACTTTCACTTGTCTATGAACTGTTATAGGCAACCCAGAAGTCCATTACCGCGGACACGACTATTCGAATAGATGATGTTAACCCTGCAGGGGTGTACTTCTTCACACACGCTCTCACCACTTACCGCCGTTTACACGACATGTACTCGGCAACCTTCAAGCGGAAGCCCAACGAGGGTGTCGGCCACGGCCTACCTAAACACTTAAGTCTCTAGTCCAGGTTAATCGCCTATCCAGGTTCCATCCGCAGGGAGTCCGGCCGAGGTTTCCACATACGGCCCCGAACAATGTGAACAGGGTTCCCGGGACACCAAACGGGCGCCCGGTACACCATGCCACGGTGTATCTACCGCATCATAGCCCACCCCTAGGGTCAGCGCTACGCACGGCCGCCAACACATATCCTATAAACACCAGAAACTAGTTGCAACTCCTGGACAGAGAACAAGGGTGATCTAGAAGCCAAGAGGGTCCATTGGTTTCGGGACCAATGCGTGGTAGTAACTGTTTCATGGATCACAAACACAGATCTCAGTTCCTAAGGACCGCTTCAATGAGACAACCCACCATGTACTCCTACATGGCCTCTCACCGCTACCTTTACCAAATCGTGTTCACACACTTAGCTCTCAATAGTAGGACATGTTTACACACCTCCGATCCATCCCCGATGAATCAGACCTGACTGAACTCTAAGCAGTAGCAGGCATGACAAACAAGCATGAATGAGTAGGCACATCAGGGCTCAAACAACTCCTACTCATGCTAGTGGGTTTCATCAATTTACTGTGGCAATGACAGGTCATGCAGAGGATAAGGGGTTCAACTACCGCAACAAATAACAGATGAATCGTTGTTGTCCTAATGCAGTAAAAGAGAGCAGGAGCGAGAGAGTGGGCTTGTATCGGAATGAACAAGGGGGTTGTGCTTGCCTGGCACTTCTGAAGATAACATTGAGTCTTCATCAGTGTTAACGATCACAGCGTCGGAGCAGCGTCTACCGAGAGGGGACAATTACCGGCAAACAAGGAAGAATGCAATCAATGCGATGCATCAATATGATGCATGATCATGACATGGCAATATGTTGTCGACTGAGCTAATGCAACTAGCAACAAGTTAAATGGAGTTGGTTTGAACACTAGGTTCAAAATCAAATTCAAACTATGAATTCAAATAGTGCATTATCATGTTTTGGACTAAACAGTGAGGTTAAGTTGTTCAAACATGCATGAAAATGCCATATTCAGATTCCTTGGATTTTTCTGATAATTTTTCATATATAATTTATTTCATTTGGAGTTATAGATTATTTTCTATGATTTTTAGAAGTTTTAGCTATTTTCTGAAATAAATAAATCATTTTTGATCTATTTAAAATCCCAGAAAAGCTTTACTGCATCAGCATTGTGCAAGGGTGATGTCAGCGGGTCAACTGGTCGGCCAGGTACTGACCTGCGGGACCCATATGTCATTGACTCAGCTAATTAATATGGTTAATTAACCTTAAATTAAGCCTAACTAAAATGGCAGTGGGGTCGGGGCCCACATGTCAGTGGCTAACCTAACTAAATTAGTGTTAGTTTAACTCCTAATCTAGGTTTGACCAGGGGACGGGGCCCACGTGGTCAAATGGGTCAACCCCACCGGCGACATGACGCCGGCGAGGCCCGAGACGGAGGCGTGGCTCGGAAAATGCCCACAGGGCACGGATTGCGACGTGGTTGGGTTCTACGGCGAGCTGGGGCTCGTGCGCATCCAGCGGTGGCACTGGGAGGGCGCGAGGGGGCCGGAATCTCGCCGGCATTGAGGTTTGGCGGCGGCAGAGCCACGGGCGTCGACGGAATCGACGACACGGCACGCGGGAAGACCAGCGGTTAGCACCTACGATTTCTACAAGCGCTCACAAGGCCAACGAGCATCTGCACGGGACCATTTGGTCACTGGTGCCTCGTCACCGGCGAGCTCGGGCGGCGGCGTGATTCAGTTAACATGGAATCGACGGCTACGGTGCGAACTCAGGCATGGCTTTAGGGGGAGAAGACTCGGGTGCTCATGGTGAGGTCGATGAGCAGGTCAGCTGGCTCGGGGGAGGCCGGACGGCGACGTGGCGTTGCCGGCGATCTCGGTGCAGAGGCGGCGGGGTCGAGCTTGATGGCGAGGCTCCACTGCTTCCGGTGATGTGTGGCTCATCAAGGACGAAGGGGAGGACGATGCAGAGCTTCTTGACGCGTCGGCGGAGGGTGGGTGCACGGTGGCTGCGGTGAACGGTGTCGGCGGCGAGGGCAGTGCTCGGGCGCGGTGAGAGAGAGCGAGGAAGAGGAAGGGAAGGAACGAGAGAGAGTGAGAGAGGTGCGGGGCGTCTCCGTGGCGCATCCAGAAGAGCCGGGGCGCCGCGGTGGAAGCAGGAGCTGGCGCGCGCGTGCCGGCGGGCGTCGAGCACGCGCCCCTGTCCTTCTGTCCAAGGAGGAAGACGACAGGGGGCAGCGGTGGTGGGCTGGGCTGCCAGCTACAGTATTGGGCCTATTGGGCCACCAGGTAGGTGGACCAGGTGAGATCTGCTCTTTTTTTAATTTTATCTCTGTTTTGTTTTGTTTTTATTTATACATTTTGCCACTGATTCAAAATTCAAAATGAATTCAAAACAGTGCCAAAACACTCTGAGATATTTTATGTTACCTCTCTGGACTATTCCAAAAGTACATAAAACATTTCAAAGCATTTGAAAATATATTCATTATATATTATGAATATATCCCCAAATTCAAATAGATTATTGATTTAAATTCAGAGACCAAATAACTCCTTAAAAATGTTCCAGAATTTTGGTTTAATATATAACTCTTGCCAAAATTCACAAAACTATTTTTAGGGCATTTTGGATTCACAGAATGCTATTTAAAGGTTGATTGCCCTTCTTTTAATCAGATTTCTGAGGTTTCAACAATCCTCAATTCAAGTTTCAGAAATTTAAACATGATGCAAGCAAGATGCAAACACTAGGCAACACCAGAAGCTAGGGGTGTGATAGCTCACCCCTACTAAACAAGAATCTCGTCCCGAGATTCAAGTCGTGAGGTAAGAAGATAAAGGGACACAAGCTATCACAATCTTCACGATCCAGATGTATTCTCGAGGATGTTGATTCATTGCATCACCTTAATCTCGACGTCTTGCTTTGAGAACTACATCCAACATGACAACGAGTAGAAAGGAAAATTTAAGAAGAATCGACCTTCCTGAGGTTCGAGCAACTTAGGATCATCTTAATGATCACAGGATCAACTCATGGAATGAGACATAGTAACATCTCTCGAGCTGAGACACGAAGCATACACCTAGAGAGATGGAGTGAAGCGGATGGCTAAGGTTAACTAGGTAGGCAACAATTCCATACTCGAATAAGATGGAGCATGAATTTCAAAGTTGCAAGGAGATATTTGCCATAATTTCGTAACGTGATACCTCGGGGAAGGTGACTCGTAGAATTGTTCCCTTAAGTGGCAAAAAGAATTACTTTTGATTCAGAGATCATTGAAGCTCTTCTCACCAGCCTGAGGCAATCACAAACGATCGTGTGAAGGAGCTTGAAGGAATGGCATACTCATACTAGAATGGATGATGTGGACTACCTTGTTGAAGACAACGCAATGGATGATTTTTCTTATCGTCGGAAATGGATGGGACCCATGGTAAGTCCACTTTTGAAGATGATCCTGTACAACAACTACTGAGGTGCAAGTTGGGAACAAAATGCAAATGTTGGGAATGATTCTGGTAACTGGGGAAGAACTCAACAGTCGAGAGTGAGTCCACTGTTTGAAAAGGTTATAACATAACCGAGGAAACTGGAAGTAAATCCCAGTTAACGCCAACGGTAAAACCTAGTTCTTGCGCGTGCTCTCAAGAACTTGAGCATCTCCATATTCATCAAGGTTTTACCAATATCCGTGTCAAGGATCCTGGCAACACAACATACCACCATGATGAATGGTGATGGATGATGCAGATGCAAAGGAAGATAACACTTTCTCAGATTTCACCTTAGCGAGGCCAAGGGAAGAAAATCTGGATGATCGGCCGAGAGACATTTATCACTCCGCTTCTAATGTTCTCCTTGATGTGCTAGGATAACCCATTTATTGATACGGTTTGGTATCTAGGACATCAAGTAAAAGGTCGGACTTCGGGAGCACAATAATCTGTAAGGATTAACTACCTAGGTAAATCCTACGAAATCCTCATGGGGAGGTGGCCAACTTTCTTCAATCGAGATACTACAATAGTAGGTCTTCCGGCTGGATGTGTTGGCCACGACATCCATATTACCGGTTACAGAGGGACCAACAATATAGTTCTTGGAGTATGTTCCAACCATCATATCTGCCCGAGATTCAGATCTGGTTGGTGTTAGGATATTCCAGACTCATTGAGTCTAGAAAGAAAATGAAAGTTTGCAACACAAATCGACGAGATGTCATTGCGAGATTCTCAGGAAATGGACTATGGTAGTAAGCTCCAAAACATGAGCCGGTTTTGCTACAAACCTGTGAACACGCTGTCCCAGACAAGCATGACCACATAGTAGTCTTATAATAAAACACTACCGAGTCCAGATGGGGAACCATCATCGAGGATATCGAAGTCCTTGCGTAAGTCTAGCTCTTAAGAAGAAACTTCTTCTCCTTGAACAAATCAATCAGTGGCTTGGTGTGCTAGGGATACGTATGGAATGAAGATGATCAGTCTATCAGACCATAGAGTACTTCGCACGTGCATGACTGACTTGGGATGATTCCAGAGGAAGCAAAACAAACTTTCCCGAATTCACGGCGGCAACTTACATCAAATGCACGTGAATCAAAGGAAGTCACTTCTTTCATCCAAACATATACTTCATGAACGGGCGTGAAGAAAATGCTTACACAAATTTCCAACACTAGCTGGATGTTCAACACAATCATGGAGGAGACAAAAATGTCGTTGATGGGCTCAACAGTAACTCATCGGAATTTCCATATCACTGGACTTCCACCACTATGGGAACAATGTGATAGTATTGGTCAGACCAAAGATATAATGGTGTATGCTCGAGGGACAACCGCAAGTAAGACAACATTACGAACATCGTTGGTTCTAATTTGATTTGACGATAGCCCACACCCAAATCAAGGTTTTGGCAAGACAATAGATTCAACAACCGATCACGAGGAACAATCGATGAAGATATCATCTTTCTCCAACACACACGCACACACACGCAAGATATCCCTTTGCAATGAACTGAGTCGGACAAGCTTTTATCTTTCAACTCTCCAAGTTGTTGTTTAGCTTAACCAACTTGCTCAGGGTATCCGACACAGATTCTTGGAGAAAGGACGGTTTGGAGGAAAACCAACATGATCACGAACTCAACATAGCGGGCAGGTGACAACCTGGTAATACTTCCAAGAAGATATTTGGAACATCACGAACCACCGATATGTTACTAAGCTCGAGAACAATCTTGCTTTTCAGGGCAAGACAATGTGATCAAGAGAGTGATGGATTGACACACTCATAACTCATTGGTCGAGAGTGCACCAGAAACAATGATTAGGTAGCACAATCTACCTTAGAACAATGATTCAATAACCAACATGCTAAGAATGAAGTTATTGTCCTTTAACTACCAAGCAACGGGGTTGCTTGGAGTATTGATTTCACACATCACGATTCACTTGTCGACATTCTGGTTGCAACAACACGGAAACTGAGAAATGAATAATGATGGAGAGAGTATCACTATGTCAAGAATGCATGAGAGATGCTGCAATTCCTATGACAATCCTGACATAAAGGGGGTAATACTCCGAGGTAGAACAGAACAAAAGCTGGATTGGCATTTTGATCTGCGGAATACAACTACTTTGACCCAATCCTACAAGTGGACGAGGTACTGGAGTTTGTTTCTCCTAGTCATTCCGGAATAGAATGGCTTGACGGGCCACAAGAATAATAGGCATCGATGAACACGAATGCACACATACTCTTGACTATCAATTGATAGACAAAGGTCAGGAAACAACTAAAGAGGAACGACTCAAAGGAACATATATCTTTCTGAGTTGTGGATGCATAGATTAGTATGCCGAGCAAGCTCAACATTTCTTCCGGATAACCCATGCAGAAAGGTAGAACTGACAGAATCACAATTATGAATGGAGAACTCCTCAGGAGTACTCTAATGGTGATCTTTTGGTTCAAAGAACTTCTGCATTAATGGTTCATGGTATTTGGAAGAAGGAAATACCACGGACCTCGAGGACTATCGCAAAGGTTACTAATATCTTAAAGGAACGAGCAAACACTATCAACAGGAGGTAAGTGGGGTGAATCTCGGGTTCAAGAACCCAGGAATAGAATACCTACTACTAAATGGCATCACGGGATGCTTTCAAGAATGATGGCCAGAATCATCACACTGGGGATACGAAAGCATTGCTAAATTCTCGAGGACACCTAGGGTCATAATAATAGCTCCAACATATACGCCGAGGCAATGGAGTACCTCATAGACCGTGTAGTGTGCTTAATCTGGCCCAAAAGGACATCGGGGACGGAAAGAAAGGATTTGCAATTGCATCTGACTATTTAGAAACCTAGGATGACTCGGACAGCATAACGGATGTAATTGCTCGAAAGATTTGAGACAACCTGCAAAAATGGTGGCATAGCCACTCAACATCACAAACTCAAGGTTCTGACGCCAGCTATGAGCATATGGAAGTAGTAGGAACTTAACTGGGGCTTAAATCCATCAATCCTATAAGTCTCTATCATAGTAACTCATCATCCTAATAGATACATGAGAAGGCCTAGTTCTTAATCCCCGTGGAAGAGAAGAGGGTGACTCAGATCAGAGGGCATGAGATATAAGGAGTAAAAAAAGAGCCTTACGTTCCCTTCCACAATCAATTTCCTTACATAACTAAAGCATTTCTAGACTCGACTTCGGCCAGTTGGCTTGGTAATCCTACAGGCAGTCAGGCTCTGATACCAAAGCTGTCAGGACTCCGATTCCAAGTCACATCGATCTAGCCGGTAACACCTCATATCACTTTGTGGCCTCGCGCACGGTATTCCCACGGGTGTCGCCTTACCATCGCCCGGGACTGTTTGCGCCTTTTGGCTCATGTATATGATAGCGTCGCTAGCATCCATATGACAGAGAACCCGGGCTGACATGGCTAGTCGTGAACCCAAAGCGGCACCAACCTATGGGGACAGGCATACATGAATCACATCGAGCATGTCGGTCAGCAGCGTGTGAATCCGGGCTGTAGCACTGGGCTAACAGGACTCTGGGAACCCGGGCTGTAACAGGCTAGGCAGGACTCCGGATGTCACCGCGTGACATTTCCCCGAAGGGACAGACACAGGAACGAAGTGAAACACATGCCGGCCAGTCAAGTGTCCTGAGCCGTAGTGCTGGGCTAGCAGGACTCCGGTGAACCGGGCTGTAGCGGACTACTATGGCTCATGCAAGCACAAGACTACATTTCCCCATAAGAGAGGCTACCAAGGATAAACAACTAGATTGTCGGATCCCGCACATACCAAGCATTTCAATCATACACACAATATGCTCGATATGTGTAAATACAACATGGCATCACAACATAACTCTACGACTCAAGTATTTATTCATTAGGCTCCGAGGAGCGAGATATTACAAACATGGGTCTCATGACCCAACAATCACAGCATACAAATCAAGCACATGCGGAAGCTTAACATGTCTGGGTACAGACATCTACAAATGGAAAAAGGCTAAGAAGCCTGACTATCTACCAGATCCTGCCGAGGGCACAAGATCGTAGCTGAGGTATCAAGCTAACGTCAAAGTCCACGCGGAACTACTAGCGAGACTGAAGTCTCTCTCTGCAAAACATAAATTAAGCAAACGTGAGTACAAAGGTACTCAGCAAGACTTACATCAGAACTATGCCACCAAATATTCCTTATACCACCCAATATACTTGCGTTCGCTAGAATCGTCGTCCCGCACGGCCACGGCTAGATGGCTAACGCGCCGTCGTCTAGCGATCTGCATCTACCCGGCCGGAGGCCCCTCCGCCTGGTCATCGACGGCCGCACGCGGGAGGTCGCCACCGGCGGGAGGCAGCGCGTGCACCGGCGGGTTTTCTTCAGCCTTCTTGTCGGTTCCTTATGCCACCCAATATTTCTTATACCACCTAATATACTTACGGTCGCTAGAATCGTCCTCCCACATGGCCACGGCTAGATGGCTAACACGCCGTCATCTAGCGATCTGCAAGCCCCTCCGCTTGGTCATCGACGGCTGCACGCGGGAGGTCGCCACCGGCGAGAGCCCGCGCGTGCACCGGCAGGTTTTCTTCAGCCTTCTTGTGAGTTTCTTTGAAAACTTCTCCTTCTGACCCCTGTTATTGGAGAGGAAGATCGCGCCTCTTGCGGCCGGCCAAGGCCTTATGCCACCCAATATTCCTTATACCACCCAATATACTTGCGGTCGCTAGAATCGTCGTCCCGCACGGCCACGGCTAGATGGCTAACGCGCCGTCGTCTAGCGATCTGCATCTACCCGGACGCAGGCCCCTCCGCCTGGTCATCGACGGCCACACGCGGGAGGTCGCCACCGGCGGGAGGCAGCGCGTGCACCGGCGGGTTTTCTTTAGCCTTCTTGTTGGTATTCCTTATACCACCCAATATACTTGCGGTCGCTAGAATCGTCGTCCCGCACGGCCACGGCTAGATGGCTAACGCGCCGTCGTCTAGCGATCTGCATCTACCCGGACGCAGGCCCCTCCGCCTGGTCATCGACGGCCGCACCCAGGAGGTCGCCACCGGCAGGAGGCAGCGCGTGCACCGGCGGGTTTTCTTCAGCCTTCTTGTTGGTTCCTTATGCCACCCAATATTATATACTTGCGGTCGCTAGAATCGTCCTCCCACACGGCCACGGCTAGATGGCTAACGCGTCGTCGTCTAGCGATCTGCAAGCCCCTCTGCCTGGTCATTCCCAATCTTGAGCTTTTGTGTCTCCTTAATTCCTCTCATATCATGGTTTCCTAAATCTCAAAAGCTTGTCTTTTGTTTTCTTTCTCTAACGGAGCTCACGAGATTTCTGTTAAGTTTTGTGTTGTGAAGTTTTCAAGTTTTGCCTAAAACAGTAGATACTATAACATGAAGCAATCAAAAATTATAGATATGTTGGAGACGTATCATACATGATGCAATTGTTGCATATTGTGAAAGATGTCGTCCTTCTATTATCACACTTAACATGGCAGGTGAGGTAACAGAATGAAGACATCTTGTTCTATTACCACACTTAACATGGTCATCCTCTCGTTTTCTCTTCTTCCCGGACAATGACTGCGTGTTGTCGTGTGCCTCGCTTTTTAGCTGCTCCGTCCATGATGCCGACACCACCTTCAGCTGCTCCGTCCCTACAACTGGCGCCACCATCTTCTCCACGGCATACTATCAACAATGGTGCTTATGGGTGGATCCACCCCTAGCGCACAAACAACAACAGTAAAATACCTTTCCCTGTGAGTATGTGCTCATTGGAAAAGGGGATCAAACTCTTACCTATGGCACTTGTACAACAAGGAGAAGGATGAGGTGGTGGTGGCGGCGGTGCGTCAGCGAGGTTAGCGGACAAGGCCACAACAAGATTTGTCTTCTGGAGGTAAGCCCGGAGATCAACTGCGGCACCACGTGTGCCTAATAGCTTTTCCACCCACTGGCTCCACTTGCTCGCCAGCACCAGATTTGAGGACAAGCTCCTGGATGGTGGCACGCCCCAACGCACGGGGGCACGACCATTGTCCCAGCGACGTTAGGAAGAAGACGCATTAACTATCTATCATATGAAGGTCATCAGGTACCTTTTGACATTGTCCAGGAGGGCAGCAATGCGGTCCTCGCCACAGGCCACAGCCGTCTTCGTGTTCCCCTCCACATCAGCCCTCTATCATGAGCAGCCCGAGAGCTAGCATCTGGCCAGTTTTCAAAATTTGTTAGGTAATTTTCAAAATAGTTTGAATTTGTTGAAAGTAATCACAATTTCATAAATGGGACTTAGCAGATACTTACCAGGTTACATAAAGCAAACTTAGCAGGTAAGTGACATATATATATATATATATATATATATATATATATATATATATATATATACATATATATATATATATATATAGGTAAAATGTTTGGGGCATCTAGGTGTCTGGGCACCTCGTTCGGATCCAACCCGTTTACACTTTTTTGTTTGGAAATAATCCCTAGTACCTTCCAAATATTCTCCTTTCCTTTTTCTGGTTGCATGCGCTGCACTGCCATTGATTGCGAATTGGTTTTCAAAAAAAGGAAGATATTGAGTCCCTCGAATGCTTTATTTCCTTTTATGAATTTTGCTGGCCATGTTAAAAGAGTTTGTACACTTATACTTTGGTACATATGTACCCAACGATTTATTTTAATAAAAATTGTAGGTACCTATAAACATAGCGTGATAGCCAGATATATTTGTAAGTGCTAGCGTAGGACCCCACGAAAAAGTGCATAGTCAAGATATGTTTAATCAAAATACACATACCCAGGGCTATTATATCTAATGAAAATACATATTGAAAGTATTATACCTATTGAGAATATACATATGCCCAAGGTATTATATCTACTAAAAATATACACATATCGAGGTATTATACCTACTAAAAATTATGGGATAATAAAATATTGGCACGCCTCACAAAAGTGATATACAAAACATTACCTTATTTTTAATTAGACAGTGTCGCGTAACTAGAAATGATATAGCCAAAATCTACTAATTATACACAGGTGACGAATACCCGATCTTCTCGAGTATATACCCAGCTATGTAAAATCAATATCATATACCCCTTCTAATTCTCGAGTAACGAATACACCATGTTCTAATATCTTCCTAATAGAAATTAATTACTCTTTTGGGCAGGAAAATATTGTACATACCCGGTCGACGTATATACCCGACTATGTGACAAAAGGTAGAAAAATATAATACATATATACCTACAAACATATATGCCCAACAATTTATTCCAAATAATTTGCATGCACATATATACTTTATGATTTATTCTAGGTATTAGATACATACAGACGTATATACCCTACAATTTATTGCAAATAATTTGCATGCATGTATATACTCTATGATTTATTTTAGGTATTATATACGTACAAACATAGTCCGATATATTTGTACGTGGATACTCAAATTTTTGAAAAAAAATTTAATAGTGTATACTAAGAGATTTCCGTAAATAACTCGATGTGAAATTTATTGGTATATACCCATAAATGTCACTACCTTTTTTTATAAGTGGATACATATACGTAAACAAAATACCTCAACAGATGATATGTTATGCTCAAATAAAAATGAATATCTATACAACATACCATGACAGAGATGTATCAAATGTGTGATATTGGATGAATCATACCAAAAAATATGTATTATCCTCACACGATTTTTGGGTATATACCCTAAAAACTACTAGGTATAGTACAAGGAGAAACAAGGTTTTTCTTATACCCATAGCAACTATACACACACCTATGTTTAAAAGGCATGTCAGCAATACTACTAATATGTAGAGAAAAAATTAGACAATTTTGAATAATTTCCTTCTATGGATGAATTACTATAGAATTTTTCTAGTGTTTTACACCCACATGCGTGACTAAATTAGGCAGTGTTTGGTACATGCATGCTAATTAATGGCTCCGTCCAAATTAGAGCAAGTGATCACTAATCGCTAATTTACATGCGTGACTAAATTAGGCAGTGTTTGGTACGTGCATGCTAATTAATGGCTCCGTCCAAATTAGAGCAAGTGATCGCTAATTAACATGTAGTTAATGGAATTAATAAGTAAATTGCAATAAATGTTCAAATTTAATACTGCAAACGGGTATACCCGTTAGCGTCTATACCTAACACAACACACACATCCTAAAGCAATCCAAAGGTAGATAAGCAAGGAGGCTGGGCACCTAGGAGTCCCAAACGGCCATCTATATATGCTTCTCTATGCTTCCTGTTACCCATCTATGCAAGATCCACAGCTCGGGACCCCCCCTACCCGAGATCTGCCAGTTTTGACACCGACAATGGTGCTTTCATTAAGAGTTCTGTTGGGGATCACCAATGATCAATAACTCGCCTAGTCATCGGCGATAGCATCCGCAGCAGGGACATCTTCGGGCCGTGTCGCGGCGTGCCTCCAGTGGGGTCTGTCTGCGGTTATCGGCCCGGGTGTGACTTGGTTTGTCATGTCCGAATAGGTAGCCGTCGTCGCGAGTTGAAGATCGTCCTCGCGATCCGTAGATTGATCTGGTGTGTCCTGCTCTCTTGCCCAGGTCTTGCCGAAGGTCGTATGTATAATCCCGAGTTGCTTTATCTCTGCTTTTGCGTGGTGGGGCGGGCTGCTATTCGGCCTAAGTTGCCGCTTTGTCCCGGCCGCGGCCTGTAGCTCGAGCCGAACATAGTTTGGTTGTGAGTCCTTCTCCAAGGACAAGTTCTTTAAAGAGTTTAGCACATCTCCGCAAGGTGAGTGCTGGAAGATGTCTGCGGCGCTGAATTCGAAGATCGATAGCCGATCCAACTCAGTGTCCGCAGGCGTTCGTGGCTCGGAACTTATGGCCGGAGACAAGTCCGGAGTTCCACCGACGCAAGTATTGCAAGGTGTCGAGTCTATGTGCGGCTCCAACGTCGCGGACTCTGTGGCCTCAGATGGCACGATCAGACGGCTCTAAGGCCGTTGCAGTAACAGGAACCATCTCCTGGACGTGGTCCGATGACAGATTTAAGTCTTGTTCATCGAAGCAAGGGGAAGCGATCATTGTGGTCTCAAATCCGTTGAAGATCCACGGATATCTGCGACGTAGTTCAAGCTTCCGAATCTGACCTGATGGCCAGGGGCATAGCTATCGACCTGCTGCAGATGGCCAAATGAGTTGGCCCGTAGTACGAAGCCGCCGAACATAGAAATATGTCCGGGGAGGAAGGTTTCTCCTTGGACAGCGTCTCTATCAACGATCGAAGGGGCCATCGAGCCTTTCGTCGACGACATAGTGGAACTCCCAATGAAAGCACCAATGTCGGTGTCAAAACCGGCAGATGTCGGGTAGGGGGTCTCGAACTGTGTGTCTAGGATCGATGGTAACAGGAGACGGGGGACACGATGTTTACCCAGGTTCGGGCCCACTCTATGGAGGTAATACCCTACTTCCTGCTTGATTGATCTTGATGTATATGAGTATTACAAGAGTTGATCTATCACGAGATCGTAAATGGCTAAACCCTAGAAGTCTAGCCTGTATGACTATTGTAATGAGTATATCCTTTCTGGACTATCCCCTCCGGTTTATATAGACACCGGGGGGATCTAGGGTTACATGGAGTCGGTTACATAAGAAGGAATCTTCATAGTTTGGTCACCAAGCTTGCCTTCCATGCCAAGGAGAGTCCAATCCAGACACGAGTATGGTCTTCGGTCTTCATGTCTTCACAGCCCATCAGTCCGGCCCATGGATAACAGGCCGGACGCTCGAGGACCCCTTAGTCCAGGACTCCCTCAGTACCACCAGATCAACTTGAACCCGCTGACCGCCTGAAGACCGCCTTCATCACACCATTCGGAGCCTTCTGCTACCTGACCATGATATTCATCTTGAGAAATATCGGTGACACTTTTCAGTGTTGCATGCAGAAGTGCCTCCTCAAACAGCTCAGCGGAAATGCCCATGTCTATGTAGACGATATTGTGGTGAAGACGGAGAAGCGCGGCACCCTATTGGAAGATCTCAAGGAAACATTTGACAACCTGTGCCGCTTTTAAATCAAGCTCAACCCCGAGAAATGCATCTTCGGAGTACCAGCCGGTGAAGACGGAGAAGCGCGGCACCCTGTTGGAAGATCTCAAGGAAACATTTGACAACCTGTGCCGCTTTCAAATCAAGCTCAACCCCGAGAAATGCATCTTCGGAGTACCAGCCGGCCAGCTCCTTGGCTTCCTGGTCTCTGAACGCGGCATTGAGTGCAACCCTGTGAAGATCAAAGCCATCGAGGGAATGGAGGTACCCATCGGGTGCTTGGAATCCAGAAGTTCACCGAGTGCTTGGCATCCCTCAGCCGCTTCATCAGTCGGCTGGGAGAGAAGGCTCTTACGTGTCGAACCCAACGAGGACCAGAAGGAAATGATAAGCGGTTTTCCTGCAAGTACTGAAATAAGTGGTAACAGATAGTTTTGTGATAGGATAATTTGTAACGAGAAACAAGTAACAAAAGTAAATAAAGTGTAGCAAGATGGCCCAATCTTTTTTGTAGCAAAGGACAAGCCTGGACAAACTCTTATATAAGGAATAGACACCGGGGGGATCTAGGGTTACATGGAGTCAGTTACATAAGAAGGAATCTTCATAGTTTGGTCCCCAAACTTGCCTTCCACGCCAAGGAGAGTCCAATCCAGACACGAGTATGGTCTTCGGTCTTCATGTCTTCACAGCCCATCAGTCCGGCCCATGGATAACAGGCCGGATGCTCGAGGACCACTTAGTCCAGGACTCCCTCAGTACAACCAGATTAACTCAAACCCGGCTGACCGCCTGAAGACCGCCTTCAGGCTTCGGAAGCATGGGAGGGAGGCATGGGTGAGGAATGCCCGCTGAACTCCCGCGCCACCCTGCGTTAGCCTTGGAGGGGAAGGAAGGTGGTGCAGCCAGGATGGGACGGCGGGACGGGACCTTGTGCCACATGACGGGACCTGGCCGCGCTTGGGAATGGCTGCCTGCCAGTGCCAGTAGTTAGCAAGTCGCTCGTCCTATTCCTCAATGCTGCAGCCCGAGTAGTCCATTCATCTAACACTCTTTGCAGCAAGCAATAGCTAGAATAGGCCAGTAGAAAAAGAACCATGGTGCCATTGGGTACCAGGTTTGAGGTGGAGAAGTTCAATGGAACTAGAAGCTTTGGGTTATGGCAGACAAGGGTGAAAGATTTGTTGGCACAACAGGGATGCTTGAAGGCGTTGTTGCAGGAAGCTAAGCTAGCTAAGATGAAGGCGGATGACTGGGAGGAGTTACAGTTGAAAGCAGCCGGGGCTATACGATTGTGTCTATCGGACCAGATTATTTATCATGTGATGGATGAGAATTCGCCGAAGATGATTTGGGAGAAGCTGGAAAGTCGGTTTATGTCCAAGACTGCGACGACCAAGGTGTATCTGAAGCAAAAGTTGTATGGGATGAGGATGCAGGAGGGGTCAGATCTTGTGGAGTATATGAACGCCTTTAATCAAGTCGTGACGGACCTAGCACGCTTGGGTGCGACGGTTGACGATGAGAATAGGGCAATTCTGCTTCTTTGTTCATTGACATCATCCTATGACCATTTGATCACTACTTTGACGCACGACAAGGAGACCGTCAAGAATGAGGATATTAGTGCGGCATTGCTATCTTATGATATGAGAAAGAAGAACGCGTTGGAAGTCTCTCATGGTGAAGGTTTGCTAGTCAAAGGTGAAGAGTGGCGGAAGGGATATGAGGCTGGGAAGAACAAGAAAAAGAAAAAGAATATACAGAACTCAATGGTGGGGCAAGTGCTAATAAGGCAACTCATGGTGATGACTCAGATAGCAAGATGTCATCATAGTATCAGACCGTCGGTCAACCAAAAGTGAAGCGTGGATGTTGGATTCAGCTTGCTCTTTTCATGCGACACCCAACAGGGAGTGGTTCTCTTCGTACAAGTCTGGTGAGTTTGGTTTAGCCTATGTGGGCGATGACACAGGTTATCGTGTTGCTGGAGTAGGTGACATCCAAATCAAGATGTTTGACGGAGTTGAGCGGATGCTTCGGGGAGTCAGGCATGTGCCAGGGCTAAGGAGGAATCTAATTTCGCCTGGAGTTCTTCATAATGGAAGATGAGGTGACCGTGATGATTGGAACGAGGACAGCTTCGCATCTTTACAAGTTGCAAGGGAGCACTATTGCAGGTGGAGTCACGGAGACTGGAGTTGCGGGAGTAGCAGTGGGGTCTCACGGCGGCGGCGGGTCTGGGACAACACAAGTCCGGAGTACATGGAAGTTTGACGCATGGACAAATTCAAGGTGGTGGAGAATATTCGCCAAGGTGGAGTTTGTTGTGTTTGTGTCGAATATTTTGTACTGGTTGGGTTATGTTTGGACTTGGTGTTGTAGTGTGGGTAGGATATTTGTAGTGTTGGAGTTGGACACGTTGTACCCTTGGCCTCTTATATAAGAGGAGGCACCCCACGTTGTAACCCATGACGACTAGATAACGACAGGCTCGCAAGGGGGTGCCGGCGGGTTGTGCCGGCGCCCGTGTGGCCGGTGTTGCGGTATCTCGGGGAGGAGCGCCCGTAGTCATTGCCCCGGGGAGTAGGCGAGTTCGCCGAACCTCGTTAACAAATCTCGGTGTCGTCATTGTCTGTGATTGCTTGTTCCTCGGTGGATCGACCGCGTACCTCAAATTTATTCTAACATGCATGTTGATTGGGTGTCTGCATTGCACCAAGGCCCAGATGGCTGTAACTTGTTTGGTTGCATGTGTTTGTGCTTTAGGTGTGAGCAGATGTAAAGCACTGCTGTTTGGTTGTGTGCAAGTACTTGATCTGCTCACCCCTTTCAAATGTGGTGGACTTACCACCCATTTGACAGCACACAACACACACACAATACACTATGATCAACAGCAGCAGAAAAACAGCAAGAGCAAAGCGAAAACAAGCAAACAACAGGAGATCATAAGCTACTAGGCATAAGTTTTAAACAGACGGGCATCCCATGCCCCTGCTGGACCCCAGGGTGCTGCTCCCTAGCCAAAATATGGACATGTTCACAGCAAAAGAGATGACGTCATGAGTGCTGACTACCTCATGAGCCACTGGGTTATGATAGGTATCTCAGCGATTTGCTGGACCACTTGGAAGTTGAGGAATAGTATTATATTTGATAACAACGGGGTAAATGATCCCTGTATACCTATTAAACCGCTTCTCAAAAATTTGCATGACTGGAATGTTTTGCAGACAAACCCCATAAGAAGTAAGATAATGGAGGCTGGAGTGAAGCAAGTCGGTGAGGTGGCTGGAGAAGTGTTCAAAGCAGCTCATGGATGGCGCCTGAAGACTGGGAGAATCCTGGGGTTACTAGCTTCAACCTACTCGGGATGAATCATCTTCTGGTGCTACGAACGAACAGACGCTTCGACAACGACCTGCCTTCTTGCTTCATTCTACTCTTCGATCTTTTGCTCCTGAGACAGTAATAAAAAGATGTAGGGATGGTAGACTGCTGTGTTTAGAAGGGGCTATATGTGATGCTCCTTGGTTTGTTTCCCTGTGTTTTAAAATCATGTTCTCTAGCTAGGGGCTGGGACTTTTTCTAAGCCCAGGTCTTGGACCCCCTGTGGTTTGCTACCCTGAGGACAAAATGGGGGGAGGGATGGCTTTCCTCCCCCCTCAAATAGGTTTGCAAAACTGTGTAGGTGAGGGGGTTATGTTGCAGTTCTATTCCCCGTTTTTCTTTTGTAAGACATGGTGATTTCTATTAATGGAAATCGGAGAGAATGCTCTCTTTTATCAAAAAAAAAATTGCATGTCGAGATTGGAATTGCAACTGGGATAAAAATGGCCGGTCCTCATTTGCATGTTGAGAGTGGACTTGCAACTAGAACAAAAAAATGAATCGGACGCCAAGTTGCATATCAAGGGCGGACTTGCAACCGGGATGGAAAATAAACCAAAGTCCCAACTGCGAGTCAATGTTGGACTTGCAACTGGGATGAAAATTTAACTATGCGCCTAGTTACAAGTTGATGGTGGACTTGTATCTGGGACAACTACACAAAACTACGATAGTAGTTGCGAGTCGAGGGTGGACTTACAACTAGGATGAAATTGAAATTACGAAACCAGTTGTGAATCAGAGGTGGACCTGCAACTGAGACAACAAAACTATGAGCCCCATTGCGAGTCGAGGGTGGACTTGCAATTGGGACAATTACGAAACTACGAGCCCGGTTGTGATTCAAGGGTGGACTTGCAACTCCGATGAAACAACCTACAGTCCTAATTGCAAGTCCACCTGGGATAACTACAGTCAAGGGCAGACTTGCAGCTGGGATAACTACCAAAACTATGATACCATTTGCTAGTCGAGGATGGACCTGCAATTGGAACAAAAACAAACTAAGAATCCAGTTGTGAGTCGAGTGTAGACTTGCAACTGGGATGAAAAACAAAACACATTGCAAGTCGAGAGTGAACTTGCAATTGGGACAAACTATGAGCCCATTTGCGGGTCGGGGTGGACTAGCAACTAGGACAACGAGGAAACTAGAGGCCAGTTGCGAGTCGAATGTCGACTTGCAACTAGGATGAAATAAACTATGGGACAAATCACGAGTCAAGGGTGGACTTGCAACTCAGATGAAAAACAAAATATAGGCTCCAGTTGCGAGTAGAGGGTGGGCTTGCAACTTGGACAACTACAAGCGCAGTGGCGAGTCGAGGGTGGACTTGCAACTAGCAAACTACGAAACTACTAGCCCAGTTGCGATTCAATGGTCGACTTGCAACTGGGATGAAACAATCTATTGGCCAAATTATGAGTCAAGGGTGGACTTGCAACTAAGATGAAAAACAAAACACATGCTCTAGTTGCGAGTTGAGGGTGGGCTTGCAACTCGCAAAACTATGATTCCAGTTGCGAGTTGAGAGTGGACTTGCACCGGGACAACTACGAAACTAGGAGCCCAGTTGCGAGTCAACTAGTTAAATTTAACTTGCAATTAGGATGAAACAACTATGGACCTAGTTGCCGGTCAAGGGTGAACATTCAACTGGGTTGAAAGACAAAACACATGGCTATTTGCGAGTCAATGGCAGGCTTGCGACTAGAACCACTATACAAAACTACGGTACTAGTTGCAAGTAGAGGGTGGACTTGCAACTTGGACAACTGCAAACTACAAGGTGAGTTACAAGTCGAGGGTGGACTTGCAACTATGATGAAAAACAAACACAGACCCAGTTGCGAGTCAATGATGGGCTTGCAACTTGGATGAAAAAACTATAGCTCTAGTTGCGAGTCAAACGTGAACTTGCAACGGGAAAACCTACACAAAACTATGATACCAGTTGTGAGTTGAGGATGAACGTGCAACTAGTACAACTACAAACTATGAGCCGACTTACAAGTCAAGGATGGACTTGGAATGGGGATGAAAAACAAACTATTGGCCCAGTTATGAGTCGAGGGTAGACTTTTAACTTGGACAAGCGACATAACCTGCCTTTCGACTTGTGCAACACATGCCAGATAAAATGGCAGACAAGAGCAAGAAGAAAATTCCTCTATAAAATAACATACATATAATGCGGACGAGCCGACAAATGAATAAAGGGGAAACAAGGTGACACAGGGATACGTTGGCCGACAACGCAAGACCAAGTTTTTGCATGAAAATTACAGCAGCAAGATCGAACTGAATAACTTAGATGAAACATTGCTAAATCTCGTCTTGATAAAGTTTAAAAGAAATGGGAGACAATGTCAAAATGAATTGGGAAGGTACCGACCGCGATAGAGTCTCTTTTTTTCTTGTCTCTTCCAATTCTATGTCGCGGCCTAGAAACAACATAGCGAAACGAGTTGCCAACGCGCCACATTAATGGGCTGAAAAAGCAAAGCCGATCAAACCAAGAAAACTAATGTGCGACAAAGAAAACATCGACCAACAAGGGGATCGAGCGCTTGCACGAAAGTTAGAGAAACTAGATCAAGTGATGACAAACTTAGATGAGTCATCCTAAAAAAATCATCTAGATGTGATTCAGAAATTCCGTTTAAAAATATTCACGAATTTGAAAGGTTTTTTCACCAAATCTTATTCATGAGTTTGACCAAAAAAAGAAAAATATGAAAAGAAAGAAAAAATCGGATAGAAAAAATAGAGAAAAGGAAGAAAAAAAAACCTGTGAGGAAACCTCTCAAACTTAACAAAACTGTGAAAACTAGCCAGTACTTTGGAGACAGGCTGAAGGTGTTTTGCACTTTGACCGCATCCTATTCGGTTACACATGGAGGGCATACATGCAATCGGATAGGTTTTTTTTTTGAAAAAAGTAAGTAATAGTTTTTGCAAAGAAAACACAAAACTCAAAATAAAATGAAAATGACAAAAAATGACGCCTCGTTTCCACACCACAAGCACACCAATGGCTCAACAAAAAGACAAACCAGCTCCAAATACTATAGGAGACCGACACACACACACACAAAAATCGATGGAAAAGGAATTCCACAACAGGAACGGCCCAGGCAAAGCATAGTTGTTAGGCACGCGTTGCTGTCTTGCCAAACAAACAAGATACGAAGCTCCTCCCAAAAGAACAGGACACAAAAAAGCGAGGGCAAAAAGCATGAATCTTAATATGTTATATCTAATGGCTAGGAAGTTAGATGTGAGGTAGCTATTTTACATCTACTTCCTCCATTTCTAGATATTCGTCTTTTTATAGGGATTTTAAAAAAACTATCATATACGGATGTATATAAATATATTTTAGAGTGTAGATTCACTTATTTTGCTTCTTATATAATCACTTTCTGAAATCTGCAGAAAGACAGCCATTCGCACAAGACGTACGGCCACGAAACCGCCGCGGAAAAGTAGGATCGCTCCAGGCGATCAAGGGAGGCGAGAGGGTTCCCTTGCGCGCCGCCGGTGACGCCGCCGGTTCCCTCTCTCTCCGTCGGCCGCTCCGGCGGCGGGAGGGAGGGGGAACCTCGAGTTTGTTCGCTAGGTGGGTGTGTGGTAGGGTTAGGATTGAGGGAGACGCTGCCGAGGCCGTTGCGGTGGTGTCGCGTCGGAATAAGTTTCTCCGGGCTCCGTTCTCAGTCAGGCGAGGCTTTTGCCTTCGTCTAGGAGCCAGTGGGGTTGGGATCCCCGGATCTCGTCGAGGTCGCAGGCTATGGTGGTTGGAGGTCCATCGGCACTGGCCGTTTGGGTCCTCAAATGGGCGATGGATGCAGGGAGACGAAGACATTTCTTCTTCCTTGTTGGTATGATTTGTTGCTGCTGTTCTTTTCCTTCCTCTGTGTTGATGTTGGTCGGAGATGCTGCTTTGTCCGGGCGGATGGCTCGGCCGCGGTGCTGGACCGGTCGGATGGCTCGAGTTCTTTTCCTTTTAGAAGAGACACTTTTCACGGTACTCAAAGCCAAAGATGACGACGACTGTTGCAGGTGTGTTGGATTGATGTCCATGCCCTCTCAGCGCTGGTGTCAAGAAAGGAGGAAGCAGCATGGCGGCAATTGTATCGTGGTCGAAGATGATGACCTGTTTGCGACTCGTTGCTGATCCTTCTATTGCAGGGGTCTTCTCTCAAGATTCAGGGATGATGACACATGGCTCCGAAGATCTTTTTGTTTTATGGTTGTCTTAGGGTATTCTAGGTGTTCATGGTCCTTTGTGTTTGCATTTCAGTGTGCTTGTAAGGGTCAACTGCTTTGTACTGATTCGTGATATGAATGAAAAATTAAAAAAAATATGCAGAAAAACAAATATTTAGAAATCAAAGGGTGTAGATGTGAAATAGCAAATCTGATTTACTATAGCCGGGAATATAACGAGGAGTACATTAGAAAATAATATCCGTCCGCATTAGTAGCTCATCCGATAAATCAGCGATCGAGTAATTAAACCGTGCAATAATTAGTACTCTCTCCGTATATGGAAGGAACCGCCGGAGTATTCCATAGATTAGCCACAGGATTTTGGCAATCTCGCTGGCATCTCGGATTTCGGAAATCACGCGCCCGCAGACGCCGCCGTGCCCCCCCCCTGCAACCACCGCCAGAGTCGGAGGCGAACGCGATCGCAATCGCGACGTGTATATATATACAAGGACGTACTACGTGCACAAGGGCCTGCAAGCAAACCCCAGTGCTCCTGAATCCTGATCACCATGCATTGCTTCCAGGTCGTCATGGCGTGGATGTTCATGTGCGCCGTGTGCGCGGCGATGGCGCCGGCCGTGGCGACGGCAGCGACCACGGACGGTGCTTCGAGCGTTGAGCAGGGCAGCTCCTCGTCGCCGGCGTTCGGCCCTGGCGACGCTAAGGTGGCCTCTGACCCGGGCTCCTCCCCGTCGTCGAGGTCGTCCACGTCCTCGTCCTTGCTCGGCGCCCGAAGCAGCTCGTCCAACAGCGCGCGCTCACCGGTGAGGGAGGGCGGTGACACGGCCGCACGGAAGGGCCATGCGCTGAGGCGGTGCCTGCGCAGATCGCCAGAAATCTGCAGCGCGTCGGTGCTGCGGACGAGTGGCCAGACGGGCGTGGGAGACGGAAGGGCCGGGCGACGAAGCCGGATGGGAGGGTCGCCGCCGGCGAGGACGGCACCGCCTGGGCGAGGGAGGAGGCCGTCGCGAGCGCGATCGCGTACTGCAAGGAGTCGAGCCGCCAGCGCTGCAGGCCGCCGTTGGCTCCCTCGCCCAGCTTGGACGGCTGGCTCCTCGTTCGTCCGGAGGAGGAGATCGGCACCAGCGCCACGAGCGCCGTCTCGCGCTGCGAACGCGAGGCGCAGGGCACCTCGAGCGCCGCCCCCCCCCCCCCCCGGCCACGCGGCCTGCGACGGTACGTTGTCAACCGATCCGTCGGTCGATCTGCTCTGCTGCACTCGTGCACGTCTAAACCGTCGTTGATCTCCTTCGTGCAGCGGAATGCGGCGGCGGCAGGCCGTCGACGGTGGAAACTCGGCGAGGTCCAGCCGGGGAGATGGAAAATGGTGACGCTGTCGACGGGCTTGACAGGGACGTCCTTAGGATAACGAGTTACTTCGCCGCCAAATATGTGCGCGCGGTGCGCCATTGAAGAATAGCTCGGGGTCCGTCTCACATGAGACGAAGCAAACAGTTTGTCGTAATCTAGAGGACCTTGTCTTACGTACCTTTGATCTTGTATGATCTGTCCATATCAGTGTGCGAGTAGTAGTAGTATGATTGTAGTAAGATCTGTCCATATCAATTGTCGATCTTATTCTTGTATGATATGATGGCATGCAGCGTTCCTAAGTTCTAACGAGAATCTCCTGGAGTTAACTACACAATCGTTCGATTGTTTCTGAATCAGACTGCAATTTTGAAGCTTAATTGGCAAAGGAGATAAGATATAGACAATCCTATTTATTCGAACTAGCTTTGCTGAATCGAAAGAAAAGAGACAACTTGAATTCAATCAAAAGAAATTAGAAGATTTTAGTACTGGCATGGCCCAACTAGGTCACCACTATATGCTCTGTTTGTACTCTGCACATGAGGAATATATTCACCTTTAACTTCATTCATCAACCACGGTCATTACACTCCAGATTTTACATAGAGCGTGAATTCCATCCGGTGCATGCCCATGCACGTTGAATTATCAAATGAGTATAAAGTTGGTTTTTTTGTTAACTACTACTCCCTCTGTATTAAAATATAAGATGTTTTCTGACACTTATATTTTGACATGGAGGGAGTATTAATCAGAGTGATAAAAGTTCGGCCACTCCCTAAACCACTGGGGCGATTCTGTAGAAGTACATGAAAAGAGGTAGGTCACCTCCGCGGAGAATTGATTAGTTAGTGAGTTCCACAAATTATACCATTTATTCTGTATTCAAAAGAAAATTTTAAATGATATACTCCTTTCATTTCATAATGTAATGCATACATATATTTTTTATGGATTCAAACTTCATCAAATTTGGCCAAGTTTGTAGGGAAAAATATCTATGTATAATATCAAATCAATGTCACTAGGTACATCGTGTGACATATCTATTATATCTAAATAGCTAGCCCCCACTACTAGGAATTCTCTGCCTTCTCCTTGAACCACATCACCCAAATTAATTTAGCAGTCAGATATAATAGATTAGTCTACAATAGCCATCAGATCTACATATCACTGCAACACCAAACACATGCAATAAGTGACGCACGCATGCAATAACTGATGCATAAAGTCTATATTAGTTGAGAAAGGAAATTAATGACGCTTGCATGTACTCACAATATGGTGCTCCATGAAAGAAAACTGAGGTGTGCATTTATATTTTGCTTTGTTTTGCTCCATTCTCAGCTTATACATAGAGAAACACATTTGTTTATTCTTTAAATATTGATAAAAAACATATTGCAACAGGGGAAATTTTAAAGACACTGACTGGGTTGATTAATTCACACATTTTTTATTGTGCAGCTTTTATGTTATACAAATTCCCGCTGCAACGCGCGGAGTTTTCATCTAGTTTTCATATCATCTGGACTCTTCTATTTATTTGGTATTGTCGCTATTGATATCTTATTTAATAAACTTCATCAAACTTTAAAATGTTTGACTTGTAGAACCATACGTGCAATAATATGGACTGGAGTGATTAATTTTGAAGTCACATGATTTATATTCCCTAAATCATGTATATTTTTGGTTTAAATTGTGATAAAAGTTAAATCTTGGAAAAAAGTGTGCCCGCCTTATATATTGGAACGGAGGGTATACCACTGATTTACTTTTTCCATCTATTAGAGACAACCAATCTAATTATCATCAGAGGGTTATATATTATTAGATTATGTGTATTATTCTTTTTGTAAAACTTGAGATGTGTTTTTGTGATGAATCAGTACCCCTTACAGGTCCTCATTTCTACAAACCTCATGGCCTCCCTTATACAATCAACGGATGTAAATATTTTATGTGGCCATTGAAATCATGGTCTGATTTTAGTTAAAAGTTCTGGTACTCCACAAAAAAATATTAAAAGTTCTAGTACGACGGTTGCTAGAAATAAGTGTAATGGGTTAAAATCTGGGGGCTAGTTCCCTTTTTTCACCCTCTACTGTAACTGTAACTGTTCGAAATAATAAATAAACCGCTTCTCCATTCGTGTTCAACTCTTTGTATTTGCAGGTAATGTTCATTTTTTGTTTGCAATGTGTTTGTACTTTCATTGCTATCCCATTTTCAAGGGAAGACCACAGTGGGAGAGGGACACGACTATTCTTAGCTCAAGCTCAAATCAGTTCGGTTGAAGAGTAAAGTCACAAAAATGAAAATAAATTCAAAAAAACTGATTCTTTTTTTTGGGTGTCAAACATAGACAAATGTTCTGAGTTCTTGTAAAATTTCATCGTGAAATCATATTCATGGAAGTTCTGGCAAACAAATCGATGCTCCAAAAAATGCCATTTTTAGAAGCATTTTGGAGTACAGAATTTTCTTTTGCCGCAACTTCCACGAATGGCATTCCAAAAAGATAATTTTCAAGCGCACAAAACATTTGCCAAAGTTTACCAACAAAATAATTCAGAATTGTTTGAATTTATTTCAACTTGTTAAGAATTTACTATTCATGGCGTGCTCATTTATGCTCGTGACCCGTTAGGGACTTTCCGTAGGAGAGCTCCTATGTGGCGCCATTAGTGTCGGCTGTCCACCTAGCGTTAACGCGCTTGCTTGCTTGGGCCTGGCCCAACAAGGTAACGGAATCTGGTTGCGCGGTCGTAGGTCTCCTTTGTTCACTTGATCAAGTATTGACTTTTTGAAACAAAAATGGACCTAACAAATTCATAAGAATAAACAAAACAGGAAATTTGAAAAAATATCCTGGATTTGGAAAAAGTTCATAAATTTCAAAACTATTATGAATATGAAAATTTTCAAATTTTGAAAAGGCTCATGGATTTTGAAAGAAAAAAGTTTAAAAGGAAAAGGCTCATGGGCACAATAACAAGATGTATCTCATCAATACTTATTTTGTTGTTTCTGTATCTCATTTTTTAAAATTAATTAATTGTTTGTTGGATATTTTTTTATGAAAATATGAAAAAGTAAGAAAATAAAATTTATAAAATAAAAAGGAAAAGAGAAAAACGAGAGAACCCAAACTGAGTGGAGAAATTAGGAACCTATTACTGGGCCGGCTGACTTGGGACTTCCTACTGACATGCGTGCATTGGGCTGGGTGCCTGGGTCTCAGGTTAGCGTGCTTTTTTGGTTGATCAGCGGCCCTCAGGGCGTGCCCTATAAATCATTCCCATCCGGCCTGCTTTTCCTCTTTTTTCTTTCCCTACTTATAAACCTCTGATGATCCGATCTGCCATACCGCGTCGCAGCTAGGGTTTCATTTCTCCATACCAATTCCCTCGTCGCAGCTAGGGTTTGTCATGGCCAACTCTTCTTCGTCCTCATCCAGTGGCGGCAAGCAGCCGTCGCACTCCGCGTCGGCCATTGTCGGGCGAGCCCCCGTCTCCGGCTCTCACGACCTCAAGATAGATGGCCACTCCGCCATCAAGGGGATCGGCCACGGCAACTACATCACGTCTGAGCAGTTCGTCATCGGAGGCCGTCGCTGGCGTCTCCAGTACTACCCCGACGGCTACTCCGGCTACCACGAATGGATAGCCATCTACCTCTGCCTCGACCCTGCCGACCTCAACGCAATAAGCGTGCAGGCCCAGATCAGTTTGCTGGACCAGGATGGGAACCCCGTGCCAGCCTACACCAAAGCCGGCAACTCATGGACCTTCTCCAGGCAAAGTGGACTTTGTGGCTTCTACCAGTTCATCAGGAAGAATGAACTGGAGCAATCTGCCTACCTAAAGGATGATACCTTCACTTTCAGGTGTGCCATTACCATGGCAAAGGTAATCTTCACGGAACCCATCCCGGAGTCCGTGTCAGTGCCTTTGTCATCGCCTGACATGCAGCGTCAATTTGGCCAGCTCCTCTCCACCGGTGACGGGGCCGATGTCACGTTCGAGGTCGGGGGCGAGACGTTTCCGGCGCACAGGAGCGTGCTCGCGGCTCGCTCTTCAGTCTTCAACGCGGAGCTCCTCGGTCCTATGAAGGAGAGGACGGACGCTAGCATTCGGCTGGACGGCATAGAAGCTAAAGTTTTCAAGGCCATGCTCCACTTCGTCTACACCGACTCATTGCCGCATATAGACGCGGGAGAGGTGATGCCGATGGCTCAGCATTTGCTCGTGGTGGCAGACAGGTATAATCTGGCGAAGCTGAAGTCGAAGTGTGAGGACACGCTGCGCGGACACTTCAACACCAGCACGGTGGCAACTATATTGGTGCTGGCCGAGCAGCATTGTTGTGGGGCGCTCAAGGATGCATGCTTCGAGTTCGTCGCGCCTTTGGGCAAATTCAAAGCACTCACGGCTAGTGATGGCTTTGAGCATCTGATGGGGAGCTGCCCCCATCTTCTCAAGGAGCTGGTTGCCAATCTGGCCACCTAGCGTGTCGGTTTGGAAGTTGATTTAATCTATCGTTTGTCTTTTCCATTTCGTGATCAGGATAACGAGTACTTCGAATAAAAGTTTTTATTTTCTGAAAATACCGAGCTCTAATAGATTTCCCCATGGCAGTGCTAGCTGGTTAGCTGGAAGCATACTATTGACTGATCTGAAATTTGTTGCTAATCAAATCTTGGTGATTCTTAACTGATCAACATGTAATAGTTTTTGCGGGCCTGTTGTGACAGTTTTCGCCTGGTTTTTCGTTAATTAAACAGGGCAACTCTCTTAGACCCTTTTTAATGAATCGGGCCCTAAAGGACTGCGTTTAAAAAACAACAACATATAGATGGTTAAAAAGGAAACAAAATCAACATGTACAATCAGCCCCTGGAGGAAAAAAGCTCTTAATTCCATAGGTTTCACTTCCCTCTCCCTAGCAAGTGACAACGCCCGCCACTGCTTTCTTCCACCGCCATGTCCACAGCGGAGAATCACTCTCTCACATGTCCATGGGAAGAAGGCTGCACATCGACTTGGCTCAGGTACACGAAATCCTCGTCTCCCTCTTAATTCTTTGAGCCCCTAAGAGCATCTCCAATACTCCGTCCGTTTTTCTATTTTAGACCACTTCATTTTTCGTGTCAAACTTTGACTTATAATTTCAAAAATATATCGTTGAAAAGTTTTATGAAATGTGCATCCAATTACATACTTTTTGTGGCATAAAACTCACATTTTTGTTGGTAAAATGAATGGTCAAAACTAGACATAATAAAATGAAGTGACCTTCGTATATAAAACGAAGGAGCAACATATGTGTACTTGGTGACCTAAAAGAAGTTTTAGGCATAGGAGAGAGAAGATGGTAGGAATCTTTGTTTTCTCTACTCCCACGGCTAGCCGAGGACGTGGGCATAGCCCAGTGGTTGGGGGCGCATGATTGTAAACCTAACGACCAGAGTTCGATCCACGTCGGGGACGAATTTCTGGAATTCTCATGAGGGATGCTTCTTCTATATCAATAAATCCGTGGGTGCTAGTGCCCATGGAGTTTCTTTTTTTTCTTTTTTTTTTTACTCCCACGGCTAGCCTAAAATTCAGTTACCTATAACTAAAACTCCTATCTCTCTTTGTATTGTGCTATCCTACTCCAAATAATTTGTACATTTCATCATATAAAATTATTCAAACACACAAAAAGAAAGATTCAGACACAAACATAGTGATTCGAATAGAATTCCACAAATAATATTTAGATTTCGAATTGAAATACAAACCAAACATAGTAGTTCTAAATCGAAACGAACATATCATAAACTAACATACATAGATAGATCTAACTCGATGTTAAACTAACTTAGATACTTCTAATCCATTGTTAAATGAAGATATACTTCTAAGTCCATCTTGTGAGAGGAAATCTCAGTCAACCCCCCTCCCAGATCCGACAATGGTTGTGGCAACCATTGCGTCCTGCTAGGGCAAGGGGTTGGGACACACCTCGGAGTTGGCACCCTCCATGGCTACTAGCTGAGTCGGCAAGGTAAATGCAACAAGTGTATCGTTGGTAGAAGTCACACTTCCACCTTCGTGCCCCTCTCGGCAAGAAAATTCCTGCAATTACTCTTGCAATGACCGACCTCCTTGCTATAAAAGTATGTGGTCTTCGAATCCGACCCTAACTTAGGCACAATGGTTGAAGGGATCATATCCTAATCCTTGCCCTTTGCCATAGCCTTCTTCTTAGCCCAATAACTTTTATTGAACTTAGCCTTATTCTGCGCCATCAATACTTGATGTGCACCCTTCTTAATGTCCCGCTCTGTCGTCTTAAGTATCCCATGCAACTCAGTGAGCTTCTTATGCATGCCGTTCATATGGTACTTTAATATGAACAAGCCATAACTAGCTGAAAGTGAAGCCAGAATTGTATTTGTGTCCACTGTTGGCCTAAAGGGGAGCCTAACATGTTTTTTTTGCGAAATGATTACATGTGGACTTAGTGGATCACTGTCCTTTAGTTACACTCTAGTAAGGTCCTCTAGACATTAAATCTCCCAGTCCTTGCATGAGATTGAAACATGCACTTGAGAATCGTGATCATATCGAAAGCCTCTACATTCTCGCACTGTTGTTGCATGTCTGGCTCCATATAGGCAAGCATGATACAACCGACTTCAGTCGAATTGTCAAGGAGTTTCTTGTAAGCGTTCCAGGAAGTACCATTAGCACTTGCAGTCGGTTCATCTGGAAGTGGATCCCCTGGAACATGCCCCTTTTATCATGCCCGAGAACAATTCTTCGATTTATGTACCAAGTTGTGAAGTTTATTCCATTAAGTTTATCTTTCTTAAGAATAGGACACAATGCAAATCTGAAAACATGAGCAGATGCTGCCATTGATCTACAATAGAAATATGTAAAACCAATAAGACTTATATTCATGAAAAAGTAATTCCCATTAAATAATTTAATCATGAAATACTCTCCCTAAGATCAAGATTCCTCTAGTTGACAATGGTTCAAGATCTGAGTTGATCAAGCCAACTAGTGAGCTGCAGAATCACTGCTAGCAGACTAGACCAAATGGTAAGAAACACTTGCTAATCGAATTTCATGTGACTCGTGTTCATCGGACAACATGACATGTCTCGGCTCTGGCTTCCTTTTCCCCTAGGCCCAAACATGTTTTGATAGCCCCATCAACTTAACCAATGCCCTGCACCGGTTGCCAGCCATTCCCTGCTACGCAATGTCGGGAGAGGTAGGGGAGTCCATGCCACTCACCCTTGTCGTCTAAGGTGTACACGTCCACATAGGTTTCTTCTTGGGTCGCTGTTGATGAGGAGATCATGAAGAGCCTGCGCTCCTTGTTGGATGGGCTGAACCCCAAGGCGTAGATAGGCCACATTAAATCGCTGGTGCCCTAGGAAGCGCCACCTTCTGACTCTTCTCGTCGTTGCATACATTGACAAGGTTGTAGCTGCTGGGATTAGTGATGCGACACATGCCCCCCCCCCACCCCCGGGAACAGATGTTGAGGACGCCGGCCTTGACGCACCTGTTGTGTTCACGGCTCTTCAAGACGAAGAAAGCCTCAACCTTGTAGCGACACATGATTCATTTTTTCCATTTTTGCTGTTTTGTTTCCTTTTTTCCTTTGGGTTTTTGTTTATTCATTTCATTTTCTTTTTTGCTTTTTTCTATTTTATTTTATTTTTTCATTTCCTCTCTTTCTTGTGTATTATAGAGAAAAGTTCACAGTGTGTTACAAAAATGTTCATCGTTAGTACAAAGTTGCACTTATTTTGGGACGGAGGGAGTACAAAATAGTTCACCGTGCATTGTAAAGATGTTCATCATATATTAAGAAAATGTTCAACGTATATTCCAAAAATGTTCAGTGCACATTAAAAAATTGGTAGCGTATATTAAAAAAAAGTTCACTATATTTAAAAAATGTTCATCATATATTAAAAAAAGTTCAGCATGCACTATAAAAATGTTCATCGTATATTAAAAAATTCAACGTATATTACAAAAATGTTCAATGTTTATTTATAAAAGTATGAAATAAAAAGCGACCAAAACACCAGTTCACTACAGTGAACCCTCATACAGTGGCAGGCCGCTACAGTGAACCAGGTGCTGCAGTGTTGTTGGGAGGTAGCTCAGTGGTTTCCCACTTAAAAAAGAAAGCTCAGTGGTTTGCCCTTCGCTGCGTCCAAAATGGCCCGGTCCAGTTGGTTCCCGCTCTGTGCGAAGGGTCGTCAATTTGTCGCCCGCAGGCGTCGTATAGGAGCTCTCGATCTAGCCCGTTATCCGTGCTGCTCTGTTCGGCTGTTCCCATCGAGATCGAGCCATCCTCCCTCCACTCCGGCGGTTCCACGATTGGCGTGGCCGCCCCGGCGCCGGCCCCCATCCTCCCTCCTCCACGACTTCCCCGGCCCCGGTGGCCCTTGCCCCCCAGTCCTCGTTCCCCATAAGGCCGTCCTCACTCTCTCACGGCCCGCGGCCGCGCTTGACTCCAAACTCGGCGACCTCCGAGCACGAGCAGTCTCGCCGTCATTGTCCTCTGCCGCCGGCGAGCTCCGGTCGGTGACGTCCTAATGGCCTGACCTCGAACGGTAAACGCCGCATCGAGCTCAACTGCTGGAGGTACTAACTAGTGTGATTGTAGAAATTACAAGTACACTCCTACAGTGCCAAGTTCAGTACTACTTCAGTTCAGTCTTCAGAGCTAGTGGAGTATTTTCTGCAATGAGTCTAGTGAAGGATAAATGGATAAATACTATAGGTGATCAACTCATACACTATAGCTTGGTGACACTTATTGAGCAAGTGAAGATGATGTAGGAGTAGTTGATGCTTTTTTTTTTGAATTAGTTTGAATTGCTTACCACATATGTCACGTGGAGAGTAGTTGATGCTTTTAGGGCAATGCAAAAGCGGAATGTAGTGTAATGTTGAAATTTTGTACTCATGTTACCTTTTATTCTTGTAAGGCTATTTCATCTTGCCAACCAATCGTGTTGTTACATTTGCAAATTTTAAACATACTCCCTTTGTAAAGAAATATAAGAGCGTTCTAATAGTGAGACTTGACTAAGCTATTATATGACTCTTTCGGTCAATTTTGTATTATGTGTGTGATGTCAGTAAAAAAAAATGGAGGTGGCACACCCTGACCCTGTAACTTGCTCTTGGCTCTGCTTCTGCTGCGACGAGTTGTTCTGAAATGGGAATTGTTGAGACTTGAGACACAGACTCTTGGTATTAGTTGCAAAGCCATGTTGTTTAAAATGGTTTGAACATTCTGTCCCTTTTTGTTTTGCAGAATTTGAAGTACAACTTTCTGCTTCTTTATTTTGCGCTCTTGATCACTTGGGATCTGCGGTGCCTGCACGGACTTGCATTTAAGACCTAAAATTTGATGAGAAGAAGATTGGCAGAACATTTATCTTACATTCCCAGATCTCTTTCCTTGATACAACTCAAGGAAATGTCCTCATTTTCTGCTGGTCATGGACGCCGGCCAAAGAAGAAGCTTTATCACCGTGAGCCTGGCCTCGACAAGGCCATGGACCTCCAAAAGAAGCCCGCTCTCCTCCTTCGTCTCCGTGAGCTCATCTTGGCCCAAAAGAAAGGATCACTACTTGTACGTGACCTTGAAAAGGAGGTTGGCTTTGTCCAAAAATGGAACTTTGTTTCACTTATCGAGCGCCACCCCAATATCTTCCATGTCTCTGGTGGAAGTACATCGCGTGAGCCCATTGCTGTCACACTTACTGAGAAGGCCAGAAATATTTCTGGTGAAGAGATCCAAGCACAGGAGCTAATGGAACCCATCTTGGTAAGAAATCTGAGGAAGCTGTTAATGATGTCGATGGACTGCCAAATCCCTTTAGAGAAGATTGAGCTCATCCAACCTGAATTGGGTTTACCAAAGAACTTCAAGGACAAGTTGATTCCTAGTTACCCTGACTTTTTTTCAATCCGTGATGTGCGAGGCTTGGACCATCTGTGTTTGGAGAGTTGGGATTCTTCACTAGCAGTCACAGCACGAGAAGAAAAATTGAATTTTGATGGTTTCCAAATGGATTATAGAGGGGTTGCTAAAGATGGGAATATACTGGGTCCTTTTGCTTTCAAGTTAAAGTATCCAGCAGGATTTAGGCCCAACCGCAAGTACCTTGAGGAGGTAGTCAGGTGGCAGAAGATGGCATTTCCTTCACCTTATTTGAATGCTAGGAGAGTGGAGCCTGCAACTCCACAGGCTCGAAAGCGATCTGTTGCTGTTCTACATGAGATCTTAAGCTTGACAATGCAGAAACGACTGACATCTGATAAGCTAGAAGTCTTCCATAATGAGTACAGGCTGCCATGCAAGCTACTTCTTTGCTTAGTAAAAAATCATGGTATCTTCTACATCACTAACAAGGGAGCAAGAAGTACCGTCTTCCTCAAGGAGGCCTACGATGATACTAACCTCATTGAGAAGTGTCCTGTTCTGAAATTCCATGATCAGTTTTCATCTTTAATTGGCCGATCATGCTCCGACTTAAATACTCCACTGGCAGTATAGCTTGAGTGTTATTGATTTACATGAGAAGCGAAACCATGGTGCATCTGGCTGGTGCATCTTCTTAGTTGATTGCTTGATGTTCACATGAGCCCACTTGCACACAACAAACTATGTAATTCCTCTGTACAACGGATGTGTCTTGCGCCTTATCAGCTGTTAAAGATAAAACTGTAAACACCAACATCCCATCTTTAAATATGAAGCACCCCAGGAATCAAGTTGCAGATCAGCTGATGAGACATCCATGTTTGTACGGAGGTCACAAGTTCAGTTGGAATGTAGGGGTTGAGAGGATTAAGTGCATGATTGGTTTGATACCAAAATTTGGCATGCCAAGATTTCTAGTGATTGGTTTGTTTCTTGCCAAGCTCACAAAAACTTGCCAAATTTTGACAACTTTTGATTTACCAAATGTTGGCATCAAATCAATCAGCTCTAACTCCAGTTGTGCAGCTTATAATGCCGAAAAAAGAAGTTGCAGTATCAATTCCGCTTTGTACTAAGATATGTAATGTTGAGTTGCTTCTCCTAATTGGATGGATTTCTACCTTTGGCTCATAAACAATAGTCAGGCACTCATTTATCTGAAACTCTATTATTCACTCAGTCTCATGTGACTCTGCTTGCAGCAGGATATTTGTTACTGTTCTGTAACTTCTTTAGAGAGTTCTGCAACATAAATGTGTTACTCACACAATCATACCACTAGATGCTCTTGGTTTACCGGATGTTTTAAATGCATCACCAGTATTGGTAACAGTTTTAGCACAATAACAAGCTGCATCTCATCAGTACTTATTTGGTTGTTTCTGTATCCCTTAACATGCAGAAAGCACCTGTAAATGCTCCAGATGCTGTCTCTAGCACATTGATTGTTCTGCTAATTTCTGAATTTGTTGACAATGCTTATCTACGTTCACTGTATGCGATTGTGTCCTCATGCTTATGTCGCTAGTGACTTCAAGTTATCTGCATTGGACTTTGATGGTATCAGACCACTTATTTATGTATTTAGGTGGCCTATTTCTGAATAAGCAGCAGGATATCCCTAGAGGTTGTTTGAGATGCCTAAGGGTCAGAAATGACTTCACATGTAATTGCACATCTTCAATATTTCACTTACTTAAGATCTAGTTGATCGGTTTTGAATTGGCACAAATGTTATAATAGACATCCGGAGTCATAGACTAGCTGCTGGTAGATAGTATCCTTCATTTTGGTGACATGAGGACAACATAACTCACTGACATTTGTACTAACTTGATATCTTCCTATATTATTTGTTTTAGTATTAACTTTATAAACATAATGGTTATTTGGATAGCTGTCTTGATTTTTATCTCAGTAATATGAAATACTGCAGTGTTTAACTCGCATGCTTATTATCTTTTCAAACAATTGTGAGTCATCTTAGATATAGATAGTAGTAACATGTACACACAACTTTCGTTCCCACATTCAACTATTCATGCTGCATCGCCACATTCATCGTGTGCCCATCGGGACACTGAAAGAAAGAATGAATATCAGGCCTATTTTCTTGCTTCAGAAGAAAATAAAAGTCTTGGTAAGGTTTATACTGTGATAGCTCATGATTACACCCTATGTCTGTGCGTTTTGACGGTCACCACACTTCTTTGCTACAGATTGCCCCATTTCTGTTAAGCAAGACTAATGCGCATGGGCTATAGTCCTCACCCCACGCATCTTTGTAATCTACAGTGGCAATTGTTCAGCGGATGGAACTCACAAAGGGTCAACTAAGTGAAGATGGCCTACCGATCACTACAGGATCTTTATCCAGCAGGAACAGGTATGTGACAAGCTGACATGATTTTTTTGTCTTTTGTTAATATCTCATTACAAATATTGCAATTCAGCAATAAGGGCCAGTCAGGCTTTGTAACATGGGTTTGATTGATGTTGACAGATTATTCTGTAGCAAGTCTCCGGTACTGATATTGTTTTTGTGTAATTTGGCTTTGTGTCAGAATCAATACGCTGTGCACCAGTCAAGTATAGAGAAAATACAATGGAGTGCTTTGATGGATTGATTAAGGGCTGTGCAATGTCATCCTCCGGAAGCCTGTAGGTTACGTGATTGTGTTGGCCCTGAATAATGACTGACCAAATCAGGGAAACATGGCTTACTGTTGATCTTGGACCTTGATTCTACTCTAGGCATACAAAGCTGTATCAGTTTGTTATGCCAATCAATGCAATACCTGCAACAGGCTATTCATGGGCAGGTTTAAATCCCTTTCAGACTATCTTGAGTATGTTCTGATATTCCTGCATTGAAGTGGTTGTCAACATAGAATGATGTCTTAGTGGGAGATGCATATGTTAACTGCAACGCTAAAAATAGCTCTCAGTGGGATCATATGCTAAGTAAAGAAGGACCGACACAATTATGCATGGTGTGGACACATGGAGCCAAGTGCGATGAGGCCAACTAACTGGCTGCTGCTCAATTATAACCCCTGAAAGTTAAGAGCATGAACAGGAGCAGTGATTGGGACCAGATTCTGCAGACACTAGCCTATGATATATGGTCATGAGCCTGATCAGATGCACCGAGAACTAGATTTGGATGGCTGATAGCCTAGGATGGAGACTGGAGGCTCACCCTTTCCTGATCCTGTTTGTTTTTCTTCTCCTGGTAAGGGTAAGCATTTCTCTCTCCTTCTGCAGTAGCCTTCCAAACGATCTGAACCTTTGCATTAGCCTGTCTTAATACCTTTTGGCTCTACTATTATTGGCCACCAACAGCACATGCTTTCTTTGCCCTTAGCTTGGGTCACCTTCAGCCTCTATGGACCCATCTGGGTTTCCGGTTGATGCGTCTTTCTTGTATACCACACCAGTCTTTGCTTGCCTGTCCCTGCCCCTGAGTAGCATTGCCTGCTCCATAAACAACTTGTGTGTGTGGGTAGGGCGTGCCATTTTTTAAGTGCACTGCTTCAGGAACTGGCTTGCTTTGCCTGTATGGTTTTGCTATCTTTTTTTCCGGACCCTGCCTTGACTTTAGGAAGCTTCCACTATCTTTACTTGTGCTTTGATTCTCATACCAGTTACCGCTAGATTTCGACCTAAATCTTATATTATCTGCCGAATTAGTTAAGTAAAGAGTTCCAGTTTTTTGCAGCTTGATTTCTGATGAATGTCTCTGTTGATTCTTGCTTGCATTGAGAAGGTTCTCTGAATTGTGTTGTTCGATGTCTCTTTGCTCGTCTGGTCGAACGTCACAATTAGAGTGGCCAGTCAATACCGCCACCCCTGTTTCCATCATCATCTATCTGCCTGGTGTGGTGTCTATCCATTAGGAGTCTGACAAAGCACCCCATTTACGTCGTGAAACAATCTCTTTCGATCGCTTGAATGAACAAATCGGCGCCTAGCAAGCAAAGAAAAGAATCCTGATTTGAACACCAGAACCAGCTCGGCCATCTCCGTCGCTCTGGACAGATATTTGGACGATCTATCTATCAGCATCGCGCTGGAGTCTCGTTTCTTCCTACTCGTGCATCACAGCCTCTACTACTCTAGTATCAGGTCATTTTTATGCTTGTCCCATCTGAGAGGAAGAAAGTAATGTGTGCGTGGCGTGCATTGATATATATACGTGGAGGCGTAGGGGCCCATCCATGGTGGCGTAGCCCAGGCATGTGTTATTTGGTTGGTTCAGATTTCACAATCTTGGCATATGTATGCATCGAGGGTCAGGTGCCTGTCCCTCTCTGCATCCAATTTCTTTGTTTGCATGTCTCCATGATCTTTCTTTATCTGTACCATGTCACCAGGTAAAGACGTATGTATCCAAGGGAGGTTATTCTAGCCCAATAATACCCCAGAAACGACGATTTTATTCCATGTCAATGAGACTGAGCACGAGCATCTGGAGGGGGAATGAATGACTCCACGTTTAGCTCATCACAAGCCGGCCGGGTAAATCAATTTAGGTCGGCATTTAGATAGCTTCTGGGCTGTGGCCACGTTACAATCATCATACGCCTATCTTATTGGTTGGGCTCAGTGGCTCCTTTCTTCAACTCTAGGGCATATTTCTTCTTCCTTTTTCTTATCAATACAGAATTATACTATGAACTTAGCATGTTGTACTCCCTCTATATCAAAATATAAGATGTTTTTTTCACACTGTGATAGTGTCAAAAAATGTCTTATATTTCGATACGGAGGGAGTACCATCCACCCATGGATCGATGATGGGACTTGACGGGAGATGCTAGCTAAACAAAGCTCATTCCTGGTGATGTAACATGGAGTGCGTGCGTGCCATCTACTTGCACTGTCACAGGGGGGACGAGCATAGTGCAATACTCCATGCCAACTTTTTGTTAAATCTGCAACAACACTTGTCATTTTGGGCGCCTAATGACGTGCCATTTTGCCAACCCATGTACAATGACTTGTGCAAGCTGCATTGCCTCCCTTGTCCCGTGCTGGTCGATGAAAGCCACACCCGGTTCCCTCTCTCCTGCATCTTTCTGCCAGCAAATGTTTCTCGGAGCTATTTGCAGCAGTCTGTTGCCATGCGTTTTGTCCCTCTCTATCTTTTTTTCTGCCTCACGTTCTTTTTATGCGGTCCTGTTTTCAGCCTGCTTTCAACATTTGGAAGTTAAGATGTACCAGCCTGTGGATTCGGGTTTGGGGACGCTGTCATTGTCGAACTGCTGAAGGAGAAGGGTCTTCTGCCTCATCTGTCGCGACAAATAGACGACATTGTCTTCCCGCTGGATGATGAGCTTCAGGAACCAGCATCCTGTGTTGCATCCTCTCTGCGGAAGAATGGCAGATCCGTAGACCTTGTACAAGACAAGTGTCTGAAATGGGTGTTTAAACATGCAGATCGGACAAGTGCTAGCAGGCTGGTTTTGGTTGGGGAAATCTGAGTGGGAGCGAGGCATGGTTCGTGTGAAGGCACTGTCTGCCAGAGAAGAATTTGAGGTCAATGCAAGCGAATTACAATAATTGTTAGTCAATCTGGAGGTTTTACTTCCAAACCTAGCACTTCTTTTCTTTGTTTTTGCTGTCTACCGTTGTTAGTCCTCCCTTTGCAACATTTTAGGTTGTGCCATTCATGTCATAGTATATAGAGTAAATATCATGGAACCATAATAACTGGTGCTTAGGTTAAGATAACCACAACTCCAAGAAATAATTATGTACTACCTCTGTAAAGTAATATATGATCTTTTTATATTACTTTACAGAGGGAGTAATTGAGATGCATGATTTGGATGGTGGTCATGAACCTGGTTAGATGCACTGAGAGCTAGATTTGGATGGCTTACCCAGAAAAAGTCAAGCAAATACAACGGATGGCCCGCCCTTTTCTGACCCTGTTCGTTTCTCTTCTCCTGGTAAGGATTTCTCCCCAAACGATCCGAGCCTTTGTATTGGCCTCTCTTATCAATACATTTTGGCTCTATTATTGGCCACCAACAGCACATGCTTTCTTTGACCCATCTGAGTTTCCAGTTGATGCGTCTTTCTTGTACACCAGTCTTTGCTTGCCTGTCCCTGTCCCTGTACCTGAGTAGCACTGCCCGCTCCATAAACAACATGTAGCTTCAGGAACACAAATCCATGAGTTATCACTGCTTCAGGAACTGGCTTGCTTCGCTTGTATGGTTTTGTTGTCTTTTTCTCTGGACCCCTGTCTTGACTTTAGGAAGCTACCATTATCTTTACTTGTCCTTCACTTTGATTCTCATAGTTACCACTGGATTTCGACCTAAATCTTACTACAACACTATTTTATTTACCGAATTAGGTAGAGTTCCAGTTTCTTGCAGCTTATTGGTTAAGTGACATTATTGGCCTCTTGATTTCCGATGAATGTCTTATCTCTATTGGTTCTTAGCTTTTACAGTGGGTGGATATTCCCTTTTTCTACCCTTGGATAGAGTAGGTTTTCAAACTTTCATGAACCTGGCTGGCATTGAGAAGGTTCTCTGAATTGTGTCGTTCAATGTCTCTTTGCTCGTCTGGTTGAACGTCACAATTCGAGTGGCCAGTCAATACCACCACCCCTGTTTCCATCATCTGCCTGGTGTCTATCCATTAGGAGCCCGACAAAGCACCCCATTTACGGTGTGAAACAATCTCTTTCAAACTTGAATGAACAAATCGGCGCTTAGCAAGCAAAGAAAAGAATCCTGATTTGAACACCAGAGCCCGCTCGGCCATGTCCATCTCTCTGGACAGACATTTGGATGATCTATCCATCTATCAGCATCGCGCTGGAGTCTCATTTCTTCCTACTCGTGCATCATGGCCTCTACTACTCTAGTAGCAGGTCATTTTTATACTTGTCTCATCTGAAGAAAGTAATGTGTGTGTGTGCAATGCATTGATATATACATGGAGGCGTAGGGGTCCATCCATGGTGGCGTAGCCTTGCCATGTGTTATCTGGTTGGTTCAGATTTCGCAATCTTGGCATATGTATGCATCGAGGGTCAGGTGCCTGTCCCTCCGTGAATCCAATTTCTTTGCTTGCATGTCTCCATGATCTTTCTTTATCTGTACCATGTCACCAGATAAAGACGTATGCATCCAAGGAAGATTATTCCCACCCAATAATAACCCAGAAACGACGATCTTACTCCATGTCAATGAGACTGAGCACGACCGAGCATCTGGAGGGGGAAATGAATCATTCCACGGTTAGCTCATCACAACCCCGGTCAATCAAATCGATTTAGGTCGGCATTTAGACAGCTCCTGGGCCGTGGCCACGTTGCAATCATCATATACACGCCTATCTTATGGGTTGGGCTCAGTGGCTCATTTCTTCAACTCTGGGGTATATATAGAATTATAGAGTATGAAATTAGCATGTTGTGCCATCCACCCATGGGTCGATGATGGGGGACACTCGATGGGAGATATGCTCATTCCTGGTGAGGTAACATGGCGTGCGTGTGTGCCATCTACTTGCACTGTCACAGGGGATGAGCATGGTGCAATACTCCATGCCAACTTTTTGTTCAATCTGAAACAGCTCTTCTTGTCGGTTTGGGCGCCTGATAATGCCGTCTCCATTTGCCAACCCATGCACAGTGACTTGTGCAAGCCGCATTGCCTCCCTTGTCCTGTGCTGGTCGACAAAAGCCACACCTGCTGCTGCTCTCTCTCCCGCATCTTTCTGCCAAGAAATGTTTCTCGGAGCTATTCGCGGTTTGTTGCCATGCGTTTGGCCCCTCTCCATCTTTCTGCATCACGTTCTTTTTATGCGGACGGTCCTGTTTTCAGCGTCTGTTCCGTTCTGTATTGTGCAAAATTACTGGCCACTAGCAGCATCATCGATCGACCGACGTGGTATTTTGTTATCTGCGGGTCAATTTTGTGTGCCTGCTGCAACAGTAACAGCTGTGGTGCGGGGCACAGAACGGAGAACGAATTGCTGAAATCTGAGATGGGCTCTAGGCCCATATTGCAATTTCTGAAAAATCTCTAAGGGCCCATGTGGGTTATATGGCACTAGGTGTGTGGGAAGTTTAGTCCCACCTTGGAAATGGAAGGAGAGTTGGAGTGGTTTATAAGGGACTCTCTCCCTCATGCTATTGGAGCTTGAGAAGAGATGAGGCCCTCGCGGATTGAGCCGAGCCGAGCTCACTCCTATGCGCTTCTTTTTGCCGGTCAGGAACGGAGAGTCTTTGACAGGTGGGGCCACGATCTGAGACGTCGGATCATCGTGACGTCGGATCACTTGGACGTGGGTTCAGCCCATGTCTCTCCACGCGCGGCCGCACATATATATGTGGGGCGCTGCCAACCCTAGCCGTCACGGAAACAGAACGCATCTCCGCCTCCACGCCCACGTCGTTCCTCTGCTGCTGCTGCCGCCGGCGACTCCGTCCCGTTCACCGCGTACACGGTTGATGGGAGAGCAGGCCTCCGAAACCACGCCTCTCCGGATCCTGTACGGGGAGAGGGGCGATTAGGTTTTTGGGTAGCGACTACGCGACTGCTCGCTTCTGTTCATCTACGTCCGCATCACCTTCATCATCACCATGTCGACCGACACCGACCGTGCCGCCGCTGAGAAAGCCGAGGCCGACAAGAAGGCCGCCGAGGATGCCGCGGCTGCTGTCACTGCCACCGCCACCGCGTGGCCGATTGGAGGGTATACATCGCTTATCCCTCTCGTGTTTCTTTCTGTTGTAGCAGTACTAGCGGTATGCGTAGATTTCTCTACTATATGCGTAGTACATGCTCTGTTAGATCATAATCAGTATGTTATCAATGCTGTCCATGTCATGCTCATGATTTATTCATGGATTAATTTAATCGAAAAACTGCCTATTTACTCAACACGAATGTGGAGGGAAGGGTGGCGTGCATACTTGTGCTGACTCTGCAGCTAGCTCATCCGCTTGGCGTGAGCGCATTATCTACTGGTGGTGGTGGAAGCGGACGCGATGCATCATCTCGACCGCATCTGCTGCATGTATCTGTTTGTCAAAGAAAGAAGTTTGCTCCCTGCCCTTGGTGGTGTTGTGATCCATCCGAGCGAGGCCGACGCGAACGGTAGGCGGCATGCATCCTGGCATGCACCAACTGCCCCCGCTCCTTTCGGCAGCGCAGCACCACCGCGGCATCGGCACAGACCAGACCTCCTTTTTGGCTTTTGCGATGGATGGAGGTTGCCGCCTGCCCCCGGAGCACGGCCGCTGCACCGCACCGCACCAGCCCCACTCCAGAGGCCGGCATCCATCCAAAGCCAAGCCAAGCACACCTCCTCGGGACGGGACGCGATGCCTTTATCTGATCTCGTCCGACGTCCGAGGTGACGCACGCGCGGCGCGGCCGGCTGGGGATTGACACGAGAGGATGCACACGCACCAACAGCGTGGGCGTGCGGTGCGGACGGCAACGCCGTGCCGGCCGTGCGTGGCCTAGAGCCTGGTGAGTATAGTACAGGCAAAGCCAAAGTGGGGAGGGACGCTATCCTCCGCATGAGGCCGGAGGAAGCAACAATCTCGATCGTGAGGCTGGAGACGCTATCCTCGGCTGCAAGCACATACCTAATCTTATCACCCCTCTGCAATGTCATACAATTTGGATGGACCATGCACGGGGAAGCCACCGCCCAACTACCACTACCACTCGTGGTAATGGTATGCTATAGTATGCTATAAGGTGGCTGATCACTTGACCAGAATGCTACGGTGGTGGTGATAGTCCACCATCACAGCACAGGCACACGGCATCTCAGTTATATCCCTGTGCTGTGCGTGAGAAGGATGCGCAACTGTCAGGATGTTCGACATCGTGGCCGAGAACTATATTCTCGTCTCTGTTCCCCCCTCCAGGTGCATGGAGGCCAGGTCAGCTCAGGATACCAATCACACAATTAACCTTAGGCCTTGTACAATACCAGATGCTTAGAAAAATAAACCGGGGTTTTCTAAAGCACCAATAACTATTTCTACAGAAGAGACGCCTAATTAAACGTCTGCCCTATACAAATAAGCACGGATGTTTAAGAAAAGTCTGATTTATTTTTTAAGCACCTTGCATTGTATAAGGCCTTAGCGTAGAATGTAGTATATACCATGCACTCCTGGTCAATAGGGTGCCAACTTGTTACATTTCTGTCCGTAGAACCAACCGCGTCTCATCTCATCTCATCTCAGACATCAACGCCAGAAAAAGGAGTGTAACTGATACAAGAAGTAAAAAGATGGCGAACGAGATCCCAGGCTATCATGATAGGGGAAGAAGGTAGCCATCCAACTCACAAGTTGGATCTGGATTGGACTTCTTTTCAAGGAGGTGCGTGAGTGAGCCTTTCGCAAAATGAAAAGGAGGCGTGTGAGTGAGCGTGATCAGGATCGACACTTAGAATATATCTTTAGTTTGATGCCAAATAGCCCCTAGACGTACGGGGGAGCATGCACGAGCTCAAATAATTATAAACACCCGTACTATTATTATTTGTGTGATTCTTCTTGGCTTTTGGGACTCTGGTGCAGGAATGCAGTGATCTTCACAGCCACTTTCCGGCCGAGTCAGATCTGCTAGCTCTCTTTAGTTTATAACCTCTCTTTGTTTCTCTCTTTTCCGAACATTTCCCTTTTTTTTTCCGAACATTTCCTAGTCTTACTAAACTTTCTCTTGTCCTACATTAGGTTATCGTGATGAGCTCTCTTCCTTTTTTGGCACTACTGTATGCTTCCGGCACATTGAGCACATGATCCTGCTCTCACATCTCACAAAGCAGCCTGATATGCTTCCGGCACATTGAGCGCATGGCTTATATATAAAACTGTCGGATAATCCCTGGCAGGCATGCACTAACGCTAGCTAGCTCGGTAGTAGATCCAAGAAGTCTAGTGGTTATCATATCATACGGACAGAAGAACAAATCTGTGCCATCTTTGCGGGGTGTTGTCTGTCTCTTGGTTAGTCGGCTTTCAGGGAGGAATAAATTAAGTTCCATGTAGTGGTGTAGAAGCTAGCTATGTCATGTCATGTGGTACATCCATTTGTGCAGTACTAAAGGCTCGATCAAGTGGTTAGCATGAGCTGTATTACGTGTAGGAACTAGGAACAAAAGACATTTCTTCCTTTGGTGGGGCGAGTTAAAATTCCTCGCATCAACGACCTTTTAATTGTCAAACAATGTTCCATCCCTTTCCTTTCAACCATATATTCACCTTTGGACTAAAGAAGAAGGCGGCTTTCTAATTGCATTAGGTTCAGAGGTGACGCTTGTCTGGTATCAATGTTAGGTGAATTTGCTTTGTGAAAGGCCATTCACCTGTGACCGCTTGATTTCAAATGGCATTTCTGGTCGAATGGCGTAATTTTTCTCTTTTTTCTTGCAAAGACATTCGCTAGCCTCGCTGGAGAAAGTTACGAATGGCTAAAGAGATGAAACATTGTTTGACACTGAAAAGGTCGTTGATGCCATTTGCTTCCTAATGGACGGAGTACTGCTACTATACATAAGGCCAATGTAAAAGCTCGGAGGAATTTCCGATGGTAAAAGCGTCGAATTGCACCTTGCCACAATCATGTAAAAGATTGTGATAAAACTTTTAAAAAGGTCCAGGAGCACTACACATATGCCTCTGAGAATTTTGCAAACTTAATTGGGGGCTAACTTCTCTCTAGCTTTTCCTTCCTGTCTATATATAGCCGAATCCACAAAGCCAGGTGCACACTAAGCTGCAATAACCTAGCTTCGCCAGCCAACCCAACCACCAATCCACACGTACGTGAACCACTGAAAAACCTTTGGAAGGAACAAGGGCCTTTTCAGCCGATGCTGGCTTCCCTGTCTGCATCCCTCACTTTATTTATTTATTTATTTTGCTACTACTCTTAGATGAATGGAGGAATCACGGTGTGAAGTTTTTTTTTCTTTGACAGGAATCACGCTGTGAAGTTGACAGATGAAAAGAAATGTCGTGGTACCATGAGGGACCATGGACACGCGAGAAAAAGAAGTGGACATACGTAAGGCTAGGGTGAGGCTGATGGTTAACCATATCTCGGTTATCTTTTTGCCGGTTGTGCGATTAAAGGGGCCAGCGAATCACAAGAGTTCGTGCTAAACAGGACAAATGTACATGATTGTGACACCTAAAGGAGCTCGAAAGGCAACGGGAAATTGACATCATCTACCTGTAGATGATATTGACATACTAATATATATTTAGTTTAGTCAACAACATTTCTATTTCGGCAAAGGGAGCTGGAGACAAAATACATGCACTAATCAGTGCATATTTGATGATGCATATGGCTATTCATATGAAAATGGAAGCCAACCGATATGGCACCAGGTGTGCTAACCACTCTGTGCATGAAAAGATAATCAGAAATGACAGTGAATGGAACACTCTTTATTGGATGATCTTATATGTGAGCACTATTTTCTGTTGGAACGAAGGAAGGACCGTAAGAGAAAAGGTTCCAATTTTGTACTCCCTCCGTTCCAAATTACTCGTCGTAGAAATGGATGTATCTCGAACTAAAATACATCTAGATACATTCATACATGCGACAAGTAATTCGAAACGGAGGGAGTAGTGATTAATTATATTTGGTGTTGATGACTATCCAGGGGCGGACCCAGGATGAAAATGTCCCGGTGTCCACGCCAAAATTACACATATGTGGACACCAAACTATGTTATGCATAAAACTAACACGCCCAACCATTGTAGATATGCAATAGTAAAAATGCTTATCAAAATACTGGTCTACTTGTAATCGTAGTTGATTATATGAAGTTTTTTTGCCCAAGTTGAACAATAACGCATAAAAACTTTGAAGACAAGTTTAATCAGCTAAGGCTACACTATTTATGTTTGAACAGGCTAACATCGAAACATAAAATAAAACATATTGATAGAATTTATAATTATGAAGATGTACTTACTTACATTATGTTGTAGGAGTACTGAGTTGTGCATTCAAAAGTCAAGGAATAATCCATATAAATGAGAACCACTTGGACTTGATTCTTACTTACCAACACGAGCAAATGGTAGGCATCCTTGAAACTAAAAGCCCTACACCTACAAAAAGAAGTTGTATAGGTATGCACTTGGACTTGATTGTGCTCCCTCCGTAAAGAAATTTAAGAGCGTTTAGATCACTAAGGCTTTTATATTTCTTTATAAAGGGAATAGCGACTTGCGGTACTTATTTCATCAATTGTCCAGCGATTAGGCGAATAGGCCATGGCAGCACGGACACTTCGATGGCGATTGGGCGGGTGGATGAGGCGATGCCATGATGAATCTTTGTATGGGGAGGCAAGAAGCCATGAGTATTGAGTAGGCGCAGGTTTTTTAGGCTTGCATGCCTAAATAAAAACGATCAAATTAGTTGATGAGAATTTTATCCTTCCTTATCTCTTCGATACAGTATATTGCAATGTTGTTGCCGCTAACAGCACTTCTTGAATCATAGGCACGCATACCATGGAGAGTGCACCAGATCCTAAAGACTAGGACTTTCTATACAGTTTAACAAAATTGATCGATAGCCTGGGGAGTGGCTAGCTGGGTGCCTCAATCGCCAATAGATGGGCCAGGCCTGTGCACCCTCTTGCTTCAGGCGGTGTCCACGTACGAATTTTACCGGTGTCCCACACAATATATCAGCGATCGCTTAAGGTAATCGGAGTACTTAGCTGGTGTCCTGTGACACCGGGTGTGTATACGTGGGTTTGGCCCTGTGACTATCTACCCCCAATCCGAATCACCCGAGGTGGCAGTTGAGGGGTACCACGTGATTACTCGGAAAACAACGAGAGGAAGGAGTATACCACCATCTTATGATGTGCAATCAAACATTGGCGTTTAAACAAATGATCATGTATATATGAATGAAAACTTCAAGCCTATACGTCTCTGGGCTAAGCTGTCCCAACACCGAAGCAGGTGTACTGAATTTTAGCCGTCAAATCCTTTTTCTTTGTCAAGCTGATGTGCAATTTAAACAAACGGAAGAACAAAAAGTAGAAGTCAATGCCCGTGTATGTAGATAAAGTTTGATACAGCTAAGCTTGTTCCCTTTTCCAAAACAAGACTAAACCTCAAACCAGTCCTGCATGTTATTAGAACAGCCGAGGGCAATTGTGTATTTATAGTATGCAAACCCGGGCGCCTATGTATATAAAAAAATGATCACGAGGACGACAGATTCCTATGAAGTTTTTTTTGTTTTGAAGTAGTCGGATAGTCTCTTCCTGGGAACAGATTTATGAAGTTGGCGATGATAGGCGTTAGGTCGTGTACCTTTCCGGAAGACGTTGCTGCGGATGAGGTCGATTTAGTCGTAGCTGTTTTATTCATCATTTTGTAAAATGATTTGGTTGTGGTTGCCTTTGTTTTGTACTGTACTTAAATGATCACGAGGATGACAGGTTGTCATGTTGAGATGTCATGCCAAGAGACGCATGTATGGGTTGATTGAGGAGCAAGTAACTTAGCTAGTCGCTATTAGGCTGGTCATAGTGGGGAGTAACTTAGACTAGTGTCATATGCATGACACTAGTTTAAGTTACTACCTTCATAATACAAAGTAACATAATAGTAGTGTCATAGATGGTTTCATTTATTAGCTTGTAGACTCATCTTATCTTGGGAAGCGCTATGTTACAGTAACATATTATGTTACCATCTCATATTAAATACTTGCCACATAAGCAAAAATTTCTTGAAGTACGCCATGTTACTAGCTAAGTTACTCCCACTATGACTAGCCTTATCCCCCCATTCCCCAGCTCGATCGGCGCCAAAAACCTGGTCAGGTCAACTCAGTTCTGCGGTTGGTTCATACTCCACGGTATATGTCTACCTCTTATAAAGAAACTAAATTAAATTAAGCAGCCCTAAATTTGATGCGCTGGAACGGTCCAAGGAGGTTGCGCAGATGAGATGAAGGGCTGTTTGGTTTCCAGCCACACCTTGTCACACTTTGCCATATCTCATTTTAGGCAAATTTGGCCAAATTATGCATGTGTTTGGTTGTAGCCACACCTAAGACAAAAATATTTTTATGAGCAATGAACCTCACATGTCATAGACACAAAAAATATGGTAAGATTCCCTTAGGCAAGCCAAAGTGTGGCTAACAATTTAAACAACTCAATTAAGACAAGCATGATAAGTATGGCAAAAATTATATGACAATATATGACAAATATAGTCACAATCCAAAGAACCCCGAACTCTCAAGTCTCGCTATACCAGAGTTAGCCGCCTCGATGTGTGTATACTTGTCAGCTTGTCTTGAGTCGTACTACGCCACTCTCCTTTTCTATCTACGTACTACATGCCATTTGGCCTGTTCAAATACGCACGTGAGTATCATTTTGCCTTAGGTATATCTGCATGTTATTTAAGCGCGGGATTAAGACCTTCTACAGAGCAAGTTGCTTAAAACAAATGAAGTATTTCTTAAGCATCTGTACTTATTTCCGCAAAAGGACTGCATAATTAAGAGTGTACTTTCTATAAATAAGCATCGATGCTTAAAAAATACTCTAACCCACTAGTAGAAAACAGGGCTTTGATCCAGGCCGGGTCAGTCCATTAGTCCCGGTTCAGTCTAGAACCCAGGGGGCCGGCGGGCCACGTGGGCCATTGGTCCCGGTTCATCTGGACCTTTTGGTCCCGGTTGGTGGGATGAACCGGGACCAATGGGCCTCGCTCCTAGCCCACAACCTTGGTCCCGGTTGGTGGCTTGAACCGGGACCAAAGGCTCCCCTTTAGTCCCGGCTCATGTCACCAACCGGGACAAATGAGGTGCCTATATATACCCCCTCGCGCAAGAGCAGAGCACAGTGCTCTGTTTTTTCTGGCCGAGGGGGAGAGGGCTTTGTGGTGCTCTAGCTCACCTCCTATGCACATGAGGTGTTCGATGGAATGCCCGAGCCACACTACTTAAGCTTTCTCCTCTCGAAGCTCGACCTCCAAGCTCCATTTTCCTCGAAATTTGTCTAGATTTAGCGGTCCGTCACGCCCCGTCCCCGTCTTCACCGCCGTCGATCACCCGCGCCGATCTCATCACCGACACCACCGTGGTGAGCCTCTTGTTTTTATCTTCTTTCTGAAAGGAAAAATATTCTTACTTGTATGTTTAGATAGATACTTGTATCATTTTCTTACATTTATTATTGCATCTTATATAGTGCGATGGTTTTGGTATCCGCCCCCGTCGGCCCTCGTCCTGTCTATGATTCGGATGTGGTATGTATATTATCTTTATAACTATTGGTTCATTTATTGTTTATAAAAATTATGCCGACCAACGTGACATAGATTTTATTTATCTAGGATGTATGTGAATCGGAAATGCCAACCGACCCTATTGTCGAGAGGTTAAATTTAGTTGAAGAAGAAAACAATTTGTTGAAGGAAAAAATAAAAAAAATTGAGGAGGAGAAGATGATATTGGAGTTGCATGTTGCGGATGTCGTCGATGATCACAAGATCAAGATGGATGCAATGCGCTTGAAGATTAGAAAGATTAGAAAATATGCCATTCATACCGAGGCTTGGTATCATTATGCCGTTGGATCAATTGTTACCTTGGTTGCGATTATGATCGCATTTGTTTTCACATTGAAATGTTTTACATAGTTTCAATGTATGGTTTAATTAATTAGATGCTCTGGAGAGCTATATGTTGTTAGATGAGAACTATGTATGCACTTTGGTTTTAATGTGATGATGAACTTCTATTAATTTGGACACTTAATTATATATAATGCACGCAGATGAACCGACAATGGATGTACGGTGACAGACACACCCGCGAGTACATTAAGGGCGTGCATGAGTTTCTCGACGCGGCTGAGACAAACAAGCAGAATGGTTTTATGTGTTGTCCATGTACTGAATGTGGGAATACGAGGTCTTACTCTAACCGGAAAATCCTTCACTCCCACCTGTTTTACAAGGGTTTCATGCCACACTATAATGTTTGGACAAGGCACGGAGAAATAGGGGTTATGATGGAAAACGTCGAAGAAGAAGACTACGATGACAACTATGTGCCCCCTGAATACGGTGATGCTGCAACGGGGGGAGCTGGTGAAGATCAAGAGGAACCAGATGATGTGCCCAATGATGCTGCAACGGGTGAAGCTGCTGAAGATCAAGAGGAACCAGACGATGTGCCCGATGATGATGATCTCCGCCGGGTCATTGTCGATGCAAGGACGCAATGCATTAGTCAAAAGGAGAAGCTGAAGTTCGATCGCATGTTAGAGGATCACAAAAAAGGGTTATACCCCAATTGCGAAGATGGCAACACAAAGCTCGGTACCGTACTGGAATTGCTGCAGTGGAAGGCAGAGAATGCTGTGGCTGACAAAGGATTTGAGAAGCTACTGAAAATATTGAAGAAGAAGCTTCCAAAGGATAACAAATTGCCCGACAGTACATACGCAGCAAAGAAGGTCGTATGACCTCTAGGATTGGAGGTGGAGAAGATACATGCATGCCCTAATGACTGCATCCTCTACCGCGGTGCATACAAGGATCTGAACGCATGCCCGGTATGCGGTGCATTGCGGTATAAGATCAGACGAGATGACCCTGGTGATGTTGACGGCGAGCCCCCCAGGAAGAGGGTTCCTGCGAAGGTGATGTGGTATGCTCCTATAATACCACGGTTGAAACGTCTGTTCAAAAACGAAGAGCATGCCAAGTTGATGCGATGGCACAGTGAGAACCGAAAGAAAGATGGGAAGTTGAGAGCACCCGCTGACGGGTCGCAGTGGAGAAAAATCGAGAGAAAGTACTGGGATGAGTTTGCAAAGGACCCAAGGAATGTATGGTTTGCTTTAAGCGCGGATGGCATTAATCCTTTCGGGGAGCAGAGCAGCAATCACAGCACCTAGCCCGTGACTCTACGTATGTATAACCTTCCTCCTTGGATGTGCATGAAGCGGAAGTTCATTATGATGCCAGTTCTCATCCAAGGCCCTAAGCAACCCGGCAACGAAATTGATGTGTACCTAAGGCCATTAGTTGAAGAACTTTCACAGCTGTGAAATAAAAATGGTGTACGTACGTGGGATGAGCACAGACAGGAGGAATTTAACATTAAGGCGTTGCTGTTCGTGACCATCAATGATTGGCCCGCTCTCAGTAACCTTTCAGGACAGACAAACAAAGGATACCACGCATGCACGCACTGTTTAGATGACACTAAAAGTATATACCTGGACAAATGCAGGAAGAATGTGTACCTGGGCCATCGTCGATTTCTTTCGACCAACCATCAATGTCGAAAGAAAGGCAAGCATTTCAAAGGCGAGGCAGATCACCGGAAGAAGCCCGCCATGCGCACCGGTGATCACGTGCTTGCTATGGTCAATGATTTACACTATGCAATCTTTGGAAAGGGTCCCGGTGGACTAGCTGTTCCGAATGACGCTGAGGGACACACACCCATGTGGAAGAAGAAATCTATATTTTGGGACCTACCCTACTGGAAAGACCTAGAGGTCCGCTCCTCAATCGACGTGATGCACGTGACGAAGAACCTTTGCGTGAACCTGCTAGGCTTCTTGGGCATGTATGGGAAGACAAAAAATACACCTGAGGCACGGGAGGACCTGCAACGTTTGCACGAAAAAGACGGCATGCCTCTGAAGCAGTATAAAGGTCCTGCCAGCTACGCTCTTACGAAAGAAGAGAAAGAAATTTTCTTTGAATGCCTGCTCAGTATGAAGGTCATGACTGGCTTCTCGTCGAATATAAAGGGAATAATAAATATGCCAGAGAAAAAGTTTTAGAACCTAAAGCCTCATGACTGCCACGTGATTATGACGCAACTGCTTTCAGTTGCATTGAGGGGGCTTCTACCGGAAAACGTCCGATTAGCCATTGTGAAGCTATGTGCATTCCTCAATGCAATCTCTCAGAAGGTGATCGATCCAGAAATCATACCAAGGCTAAGGAATGATGTGGCGCAATGTCTTGTCAGTTTCGAGCTGGTGTTCCCACCATCCTTCTTCAATATCATGACGCACCTCCTAGTTCATCTAGTCGACGAGATTGTCATTCTGGGGCCCGTATTTCTACACAATATGTTCCCCTTTGAGAGGTTCATGGGAGTACTAAAGAAATATGTCCGTAATCGCGCTAGGCCAGAAGGAAGCATCTCCATGGGCCATCAAACAGAGGATGTTATCGGGTTTTGTGTTGACTTCATTCCTGGCCTTAATAAGATAGGTCTCCCTAAATCGCGGTATGAGGGGAGACTGACTGGAAAAGGCACTCTTTTAAGAGACTCAATAATATGTAGGGACGGATATTCTTGGTCTCAAGCACACTACACAGTTCTACAGAACTCTACCTTGGTGACCCCGTATGTCGATGAACACAAGAACAGTCTGCGCTCCAAACACCCGGAGCAGTGCGACGACTGGATTACATGTGAACACATCAGGACTTTCAGCAGTTGGTTGGAAACACGTCTCAGAGGTGACAATACTGTTTGTGATGAGTTGTACTTGTTGTCCAGGGGACCATCTTTGACTGTATTGACTTACAAAGGATACGAGATAAATGGGAATACATTTTACACGATCGCCCAAGATCAAAAGAGCACCAACCAAAACAGCGTTGTCCGCTTTGATGCAGCAACCGAGAGCGGAAAGGATACATATTATGGTTACATAGTGGACATATGGGAACTTGACTACGGACCTAATTTTAAGGTCCCTTTGTTTAAGTGCAAATGGGTCAATCTGTTAGGCGGCGGGGTACAGGTAGACCCACAGTACGGAATGACAACAGTGGATCTGTAAAATCTTGGGTACACTGACGAACCGTTCGTCCTAGCCAATGATGTGGCACAGGTTATCTATGTGAAGGACATGTCTACCAAACCGAGAAAAAGAAAAGATAAGGAAGCGAATACATCATACGATGAGCCAAAGCGCCACATAGTTCTTTCAGGAAAAAGGGACATCCTGGGAGTGGACGGCAAGACAGACATGTCTGAAGATTATGAAAAGTTTCATGAAATTCCTCCCTTCAATGTCAAGGCTGACCCAAGCATCCTGATAAACAATGAAGATTATCCATGGTTACGGCGCAATAAGCAAATGACACAAGCGAAGAAAAAGTGAAGACTTTCTCCCGCAACTATTATGATGATACCATGCCAAATTTGTAACAGACGAGTATGCTATGCCAACTTTTTCAGAGTTCATTTAAAAACTATGAATTTAGGTGGAATTTTCTCTATAGGTGCATCTATGTTCAAATTTTAACTATTCAAATTTGAAAACTAATGGCACTAACAGAAAGTTTATATTTTTTCTAAAACTAATGGCACTAACAGAAAGTTTATAATTTTGCTGACCTAAAAGCAAAAAGAATTAAAAAATAAAGCAAAAAACAAAAGAAAATAAATAATACAGAAAACAAAACAAAAAAACTGGAAAAAAATAAAAATAGCAACAATAAGTATTTTGTTGTAAGTAGAAACAAAATAAAATAAATAAAGCAACAAAGAAAACAAAAAAACTAAAAAAGTGTTTTCAAATTTGAAAACCAATGGCACTAACAGAAAGTTTATAATTTTTCTAAAACTAAAAGCAAAAAGAAGTAAAAAATAAAGCAAAAAACAAAAGGAAATAAATAATGCAGAAAACAAAACAAAAAAACTGGAAAAAAATAGGGCTCACCCCTATAATATTTGTTATGACTAACTAAAATTACCAAATTGAGTATAATGATAAAACACAGTAATATTAAATAGCAGGAAAAAGATTGACTCAAAAATCAATTTTTATAGTAAAGTTATTCATAAACTAGTGATTCACACAAATTGAAAAAAAATCAAATTTAAACTATTCAAATTTTAAAACTAATGGCACTAACAGAAAGTTTATAATTTTTGTGACCTAAAATAAAAAAGAAATCACTACAAAACTATAAGTATTTAGTTCTGAGTAGAAACAAAAAAAACAGAAAAACAAAAAAAGTGCCACCTACTGGGCCCCCAGGGCCTGAATACGACTAGGAACCCTACATTGGGCCAGGATTCAGGCCCGCGGGAGGCCCAGTAGGCCCACAGGCACAGATTGCAGTGTTAGGCCCGAAAGCCTGCTTTAGAGAGGAGCTCGAGAGGGAAGGCACACCGCACCTTATAAACAGTTCCTCATTCTCCCCGCCGCCGACGCCGCCCTCTGCCCCGACGCCGCCTTCTGCGCGGGCGTCCTCGTCGCCCCTGCCCCGTCGCCGCCAGGCGCTGCCCCGACGCCGCCCACCCCCGCCAACGCCGTGGTCGTCGCCGACGCCATCGCCGCCGCCGCCGTCGCCCTCGCCGGCTGCCCCCGTTGTGAGCCGCCGCCGTCGAGGCTCTGTTCATAGCATTTTATATATATATGTTTTTTCATATATGTATTAATTTTTTTGTTTATAGCTATATGATGAATGGATGTGGCTATATATGTATGTATGAATATAATGTTCATAGCATTTTTTTGTTTATATATATTTTTTCATATATGTATTAATTTTTTATTTAGTTTGTTAGTAGATATCGATTTTAGGTTAGTGCATTTTAATTAGGTTAGTGTAGAGGAAAAAGTAAAATAAGGAAAAGGAAGAAAAGAGGAAGAAGGAAGAAGGAAGAAGAAGAAGAAGAAAAGGAAGGAGTGGAAAAAGGAAAATAAGAAGAGGAAGACTTCTTTTTTCTTCATGGATATATGCTAAAGAAAATGAGGGGGGGTGATAGATGATGATGAGGGGTCGAGAGTGGGACGAGAGGTCGAGAGGTGTCGAGGGGAGAAAAAAATGTTATCAGGGACGAGGGTCGTCGAGGGGTCGAGAGAGGGACGAGGGGTCGAGAGAACTAAATAAGAAGAAGAAGAGGAGAGGAAGAAGATGAGAAATAAATAAGAAGAAGAAAAAAGAAGAAAAAGAAGAGGAGAAGAAGAAAGGAATAGTGGAGAAGAAGAGAAAATAGAATATATTCTATTTTTTCTTCTTCTCCACTATTCCTTTCTTCTTCTCCTCTTTTTTTTTCTTCTTTTTTTCTTCGATCTTCTCCTCTAGGATTTCAGGGTCGAGGGTTCGAGGGGTCAAGGGTCGAGGGTTTCAGGGTCGAGGGTTCGAGGGTTCTATAGGGTCGAGGGTTCCAGGGTCGTCGAGGGGTCGAGGGTTCCAGGGTCGTCGAGGGTTCGAGGGGTCGAGGATCGCCGAGGGGTCGAGAGATGTTTCCTAGTGTCAAAGTATTGAAGAAATCCATGCCTTCATTATTAGCCGGAAGTAACCAGGGCATGTTGGTACGAAGTTCTGCAAAGTTGTTCTGGAATGGAGTCCCGGATAGGATAATCCGCCTTTTGGTACGAATTCAGCAAAGGCCTTCCAAATAGCGATATTCGGAAGGCTCTTGCTGAACTTTGTACCAAAAAGCGAATTATCCTATCTCAGACTCCGTTCCAGAACAACTTTGAAGAGCTTCGTACCATCATGCACATGTTACTTTCGCCTAATGATGAAGACATGGTTTTGTTGAATCCTTTGACACTACGCAACCTCCCAACCCCTCGGCGATGCTCTCGAACATGAGAGGAAGAAGAGGTTCGCCGAGGGGTCGAGGGTTCCAAGGTCGTCGAGGGTTCGAGGGGTCGAGGATCGCCGAGGGGTTGAGAGAGGTTTCCTAGTGTCAAAGTATTGAAGAAATCCATGCCTTCATCATTAGCCGGAAGTAACCAGGGCATGTTGGTACGAAGTTCTGCAAAGTTGTTCTGGAATGGAGTCCCGGATAGGATAATCCGCCTTTTGGTACGAATTCAGCAAAGGCCTTCCAAATAGCGATATTCGGAAGGCTCTTGCTGAACTTTGTACCAAAAAGCGAATTATCCTATCTGGGACTCCGTTCCAGAACAACTTTGAAGAGCTTCGTACCATCATGCAGATGTTACTTTCGCCTAATGATGAAGACATGGTTTTGTTGAATCCTTTGACACTACGCAACCTCCCGACCCCTCGGCGATGCTCTCGAACATGAGAGGAAGAAGAGGATCACCGAGGGGTCGAGGGTTCCAGGGTCATCGAGGGTTCGAGGGGTCGAGGATCGCCGAGGGGTCGAGAGAGGTTTCCTAGTGTCAAAGTATTGAAGAAATCCATGCCTTCATCATTAGCCGGAAGTAACCAGGGCATGTTGGTATGAAGTTCTGCAAAGTTGTTCTGGAATGGAGTCCCGGATAGGATAATCCGCCTTTTGGTACGAATTCAGCAAAGGCCTTCCAAATAGCGATATTCGGAAGGCTCTTGCTGAACTTTGTACCAAAAAGCGAATTATCCTATCTGGGACTCCGTTCCAGAACAACTTTGAAGAGCTTCGTACCATCATGCACATGTTACTTTCGCCTAATGATGAAGACATGGTTTTGTTGAATCCTTTGACACTACGCAACCTCCCGACCCCTCGGTGATGCTCTCGAACATGAGAGGAAGAAGAGGATAAAAAAAGAAGAGGAAGAAGAAAAAAGAGAGGAGAAGAAAGAATAGAGGAGTTCTTCTCCTCTATTCTTTCTTCTCCTCTTTTCTTCTTCTTCTTCCTCTTTTTTTATCGGGAACGAGGGTCGTCGAGGGACATAGATGTAGTGTCGTCGTTGTCGATATATACCCCCTCCCGATAGCTTACTATGATTAGGTAGCTAGTTCTACGTTTGGCACTAATATATCCATCTGTCATGTTTGAATAATAATTGCCATGTTGTAAATATTTGTAGAAACTATGGACACTGCCCGAGACGAAGCAAAAGAAGCGTTGTTGAGGGACATAATCGCAGAAGGAAGTGATGCCGTCTCGTTGTTTCTCTACGACACCGATGGTCTGGAAGGAGAGGGTGAACAAGCTGGCTACGGTGACCTAATGCTGGTGCAAGAAGAAGAACATGAGGACGGCTCCGGTGACCCAATGCCGGTGCAAGAAGGAGACCGTGATGACAGCTCCGGTGACCGAACCGAGTCCGGCCAGGTATATATATTAGTTAAGCCTGTACTGACTAGCTGATTGATGCATTCATTGTTTTGGTATGTACACATATTAATTAAGTCTTTGTTCTTCTTTCTAGCCCTCCGGATCGAGCACAACTTCGGTAAAGAGACGAGGCCCGAAGAAAAAGTTGAGCTCGGATGAAAAGTTTGAGATCATAGCAATCGCGCCTGACGGCCAATCGATTGAACCCCTCCGGACAAAGAGCGCATTTGTTGCTCAGTGCGGGGTTCTGGTTAGGGACAAGATCCCGATAAGCTTCCAGCAATGGTTTAAGCCGGCTACAGAAGACCCTGAGGTGTCTTATGTCAATGATATGCAGAAAAATGATCTTTGGACTGAGCTAAAGTCAAATTTCACCCTACCGCCAGAGGATAATCCAGAGAACCCAGTTAAAGAGCAATTAATCTAGTCTTTTGCTCTTAAGAGGATGGCAGAACTATTCAGGAGGTGGAAGAAAGAGCTGAATAAGTTTGTCGAAAATAATGAGACACCAAAATTCAAGGGCAAATATGAGAAGACCAGAGATCACTGGCCCGCATTTGTGGCCCACAAGACATCGAAAAAGAGTAAGAAGATGTCGGCGACAAACAAGCAAAATGCTGCGAAGAAGATGCTTCACCATCGCACGGGGTCAGGTGGCTACCTCGTAGCCCGGCCTAAGTGGGCCAAGACTGAGAATGATCTGGTTGCTAAAGGGATCGAACCAGAGACAATTAGCTGGCCAGATCGTTGCCGGACTTGGTTCTTCGGGGCTGGCGGAACCTTGGACCATGTAACAGGGAAGTGCATTTGGACGAATGATCAAATGGACATACCAGTCAGGAAGCTTAAGCAGTATATCAAAGCAGCGCAGCAAGGAAAGTTCTTTCTAGACAGAGAGAACGACGAGCTCACAATGGCCCTCGGGAATCCTGAGCACCCTGGACGGACACGAGGCACGCCAGGCTCCGTTCCGTGGAAGGTTGGGTTTCCGGATGCAGGCGGTTACAAATCCCATGAGAGGAGGAAAAAAGTGCAGCAGACCCAAATGCAGGCGCTGAAAGCAAGGGTAGACGCGATAGAGGAACAAGAAGCAAATCGCAGCAAACGTACTGCCGAAGCTTCCCCTGAAGCTACCCCGCCATCTCAGCGCAGAAGCAGCGTGGCTTCCACCGAGCTGCTTCAGCCGGAGCATGCCTTGATGGCTCCTGCCAGCTATCCCGTGGATGCTATAACGGAGTCTCAAAATTGCCACCTTATGACGCAATGGATGAATTTGAAGGTCAAGGCGGCTGTTGGCTCTGTTTATCCTACTGAACCCGGCGCAACTTTTCACTGCCGGCCGATTCCAGAAGGATATGCTAGGGTGATGGTGGATGAAATAACGGAGGGATTTGAGGACCTCCAGCTTGACCACCCTATCGGTGAAGGGGAGACTCGGCTGGGGTCTGCTCTGAAGACTCCATGCCTATGGCGGAAGGAGCTCATCAACCTTCCGAACTAGACGCCTCCGCCTCCTCCTCCTCCTCCGACAAGTCAGGGCACTCCGCCTTCTCCACCGCCTCCTCCTCCGGCGAGTGATGATCAGGGCCCTCGGCCGGCTCCTTCTCCGGCGCGTGGCGGCACTCCGCCTCCTTCTCTGCCTGCGCCGACACGCCCGAGCAGCCAGCCTCCTCCTTCTCCGCCTCGTCAGCAAGGGCGGAAGAGACCTGCCGCCACTCCAGCTGCTCCGGCGCGTCGTAGTCCTTCTCCTCCGCCTCGTAAGCAAGTAAAGAAGACAACCGCTCCGTCTGCTCGGTCGGCGTCTAGCAGTACAACCAGAGGCGGGAGGACATACAGATTCGGTCCTTCTCTGAAGACTACAGAGAAGTTACCATATGAGAGGACCCCGGAGGAGAACGCCGAGATCGCGCGAACCGAAGTGGATGACTGGTTTCAAGGGTTGAGAGCAAAGAGACATCCACCTCCGGAGGAGAAGGTAGATCCGGTGAAAGTGAAGCGCACTCTGGCTGCCCTGACAAAACCACCGAAGTCTCCGCCGAAAGGAAACTATGAGCGCATTATTGGAAAGGAATTTTCCGAAGCGGAGCGGTCGGGAAGTACTGTCAGTGATCAAAGGCTGAAAGAATGACGAGCTGGGAAACAAATTGCCCAGCTCGGCGAACAAGCGAAGCAATCGTGCCCCCCCGCTCAAGGTGCCTAGCCACAACGACGCTAATGATCCGAGGATGGTGCCCGGTTATAGCAATCTTGCAGATTACCTGCCCGACGATGTACATTATGAACCCATGGACGTGCAGTTACAAAGATACGAGTACGGGAAGCCTCTCGTCAAAGATGAAAGATCTCTATCAACGATGATGCGAAGATTGCATGACTGGTACTTGAAAATCTGCAGAGACTCTGGGGGGAGGAGTACTTTGTATGTGAAAGTTAAAAAGGAGCATGACCTCGTTGGAATTGAACTGTTGCCTGTTCCATTTGAGGAGTTCTATCAGTTTTTCAATCAACTGGCCCTCGATAAAACAACGGTCGCCTGCTACTGTCTGTAAGTAGTACTACTTCTGTCATTAAGTTTCTCTATATAGCTTAGCTCTTTCATTGCATGTATTTATAATCATCCTCACTATATTATGCAGATTGAAGATCGCCGAATTGAAGAAAAGACAAGTCAGTGATATTGGGTTCATTAACACATATCTCATAGATGCAACTCAGGTTAAATTTCATGCCGCAGCTACCGAGGCCAACTTGCTACGATCGTTGGTAATAAATGAAAACAAAGATATAATACTCTTTCCTTACAACTTCAAGTGAGTGTTACTGTCTTGTGCGTATTCGGTTTCCCTTATATATTAGTCAAGGTTATAGTAATGTAATTGATGAGTTATGCATGCGTGTGCAGTTTCCACTATATTCTCCTAGAGATTAAGCTTGAGCAGGGACTAGTAACCGTCTTAGACTCAAGACGAAAAGATCCCCAGGACTATGCAGACATGACTCAAATACTCGAGAAGTAAGTTAAATCGATCATTATCCACCATATCAGCAACTTTGTTCATTTCCTGATATATCAAGTAATTGTTTTCTTTGTCCGGCAGGGTTTGGAGAAAATTCACCAGAAAAGCTCCAGGACTGCCGAAGGAGCTGCTATTTAGACACCCGAAAGTAAGTACTACAGTAGCATTTTAAGCGCATCTACTAGTCATTCAAGCGCTAGTTTCATCAATACCATTTGGCATTCTTGCTTATCAGTTTGATTAACCTCTATTTCTTGTAAAGTGGTTGTGGCAGGAACAAGGGAATGATTTCTATGGATACTACGTTTGCGAGTCCATCTGCCACACGACCTGTGAGCGGGGCTACACTGACGAACAATATGAAGTACGTAAATAACAACATTCACAATTTTATTTTATTACCATCATTTGTGTTGAGTTTCATTCATTCATATATATATATGTATTGACCCGCTTCTTTAAATTAGATGTTTCGGAAGCGGGATGAACTCCTAGCACCAGCTCGCATGCGAGCAATTCAAGAGGAATTGGCGGCATTCTTTCTTGACCACGTGATCCCTGAAGACGGAGAATTCTATGTGGACCCTAAGTCCGTATGATTATATTTGTAAGAGATAATTATTGTATATATGTAGCCGGTAGTGTCAGATAGATATACGAGAACTTGTTGTTCGACCAATCTCTCGGAGAAGGAGAGGTGGTCGATATCACTTCTCTTTGTATGCATATATGTTCATGACGATCTTCTGTTTCCTTCGTTTTCTTACTAGCTAGCTAGCGTGTCTAGTCCTCTCTATACGTATGTATAGTACGTAGCGTCGACCAAGCACGGGCATAAGAGAGGACACTTCTCTCTATTAATTATAGCTAGCTAACACAATATATGAAACACCTAAATTAACCCCCCAAAACCTCCAAACCCCCCCCCTTTAAAAAAAACAAAAACCCCAGCCACAGAAATGCTGACGCGCGGATGCCTATTGGTCCCGGTTGGTGCCACCAACCGGGACCAAAGGGTCTCCTGCCTGGGCTCTGCGCACTGCCCACGTGGAGGCCCATCAGTCCTGGTTCTGGATTGAACCGGGACTAAAGGGTCGGGGCATTAGTACCGACACTTTAGTCCCGGTTCAGGAACCGGGACTAAAGGCCCTTACGAACCGGGACTATAGGCCCTTTTTCTACTAGTGATCCATCCGAAAATACTTGTCGAAGATATGCATGTATTTAGACGTATTTTAGTTCTAAATAGATCCATTTTTATCCATTTCTCCATAAATAACTGATGTTTTCGATATTGAAATGGTCTTTAGCGTGTAGCTTTCACTCGTAGCTACTAGTTTTTTACACTGTAGTACATATATAATAGCCAATAAAAATGTAATATTTTAAAATTATTTTCCAATAAAAATCTATATCAACTAACTTTATGTGTGCTATATCTATAAAAAGTAGATGATACCCTGCGCATTGCCGTGGGAACCATTGTTAAAAACAAGTGCAGATATATATGGTACAAGTGCAAACAATAAAACACAAGAAGCATCTGACAAAATATTGTATAAAAAGAGAAAAATAGTTTTCATTGACCTTGAGGAAATGCCATTTTTAACAAAATTGTGAAATACTATGAACTACACGGGTCTATTACAAGCATTAAATACATATATCGTCCATAGTCACACCAAAATTAATTCAATTTTTATTAACTTGTGACTGACATGAATGATTGTTGAGATGACATGGTTGCATGAATTGGTTAGTGCAAAAAAATTACTCATGGCCACATGCATGACCTTTTTTTAACTTGTGACTAACATGCATGATTGCTGAGATGACATGGTTGCATGAAATTACTGACAAAGTCCTTCGGCTCCCGTAGCTAGGTTACCCCCCTAGCCACGGGAGTTTTCTTCTTGGAATGATCCACCCAATCTAGCATCAACGATTACGACACCTACAAGGTATCCCCACGTAACGATGTAGCCTATAATAACTGGGGTGGGGTGGGGGATCTGGATCTAATCTAGAGAGAATCAGAGAGACGCGGGCTAGAACGGGGACAGGGCTTCGCCAGAAGGTGGGGCTCGGTCAAGACCTTGGTGTGCCTCCTAGTTCACCCTGGTTACCTATTTATATGTGTCTAGGTAAGGGGGTCAACCATTCAGGGAAGGTATCCACCTCCTCTACACCAGGAGGATTCCTACCGAGACTCCAACTAGTTGCCTTGCCCCCCTCCCCCAACACTAGGGGTTTCAGCCGGCTTGGGCTCTCCAGGTTGTCTTGCCCCCCAAGCTAGGGGGCAACCCAGGCAAACATTTCGGAACATCCAGAAACCTTTTCAAAGCTTCTGCAATGTTCTAGAACTTTGATGTATGTTTCAAAACACTTCCGGATATCACTGGAACACTCCGGGACTTCCCAAAACACTTTTGGGGCCATTCTCTCTCAATATCCATTAGATCCTAGCATTCGTAAATGTTCTACATAGTAACCGTGTGACCCTATAGGTTCAAGCATATGTGGGCATGTCTGGAACACCTTTCAGTCAATAATTATTAGTGGGATTTGGACAACCATAATAATTCTCACACATCACTGAAGAACTTTATCGAGCAAACCTCCTATTACCACATACAATTTATTTTACCTCATCATACATTACACAACTCGATGCATGACTTTGATGGTATCCTCGTGATCAACTTCTTGGTCACTATTGCACTCTTTTCTCGGTTCTGTATTCTGGTATCCCCATGACTAACTCCCTAGTCACTGTATCTTGACAGACGATGTTGGACACCATAATACCGAGTAGGCCCAGACTATATATATCTCACCATCACCGGAGGGGCAAAGCCCAATTTTGACATATCTAGCACCACGACATACTTCCTGGCGTACCCAAGAGTCATCTTTATAATCACTCAGTTAAGGAGTAACATTTGGCAGCCACAAATTTACTGGATGGTATCTGGGTCTATGCTATTCTCATGGTCTAAGGACACAAGTAAATGTTAACACTTTATACAAAGATACTGACAACATACTGATGCCATGATATCGCAGTATGTCATAACGGATCAATATGAAGATGCATAACGGATTAGGATCACGATTGTTACCGTCGCCGAGTTGCAGCAAAAGAATACCGTGTCAGTGTAGATCGTACTTGGACTCCCACGAACCGTCGATGAACGATCCCGCAAACCGCCCACGAACAGTCCCTCAGACCGAAGGCCGAAAGCATAGCCTCTCTACTTGGTTGCAAGCGTGCAGCCTTCACGATCCGGCAGCCCTTTGCCGTCCAAAGCTAACCGTCGCAGGAGAATTAGAGGGAGGAGACTAGAACCACACGGGGCCTCTAATTATGAGTACTAGAGGATTAGACTATCCCTAATTAGTCAATTTGGACTAATTAAAACTAGAACTAGAAGAACTAGAGAAGACTCCAAAACTTTTATATCAAAAGAGCACAAATCTACATGTATATATAGGATAGATGGGGAGAGGAGCGGCTGCCACCAAGGGGAAAGAACCCCCCTTCATGCGCTAGCCTAAGGAGGGGAGGAGGAATCCTCCCCCTCCTCCAATTCGACTTTGATTCCTTCCTTAGGGAAGGAGGTGCCTCCCCCACTTGGGCCTTTGTGGCCCAAGTTACCTTCCACCTCTTGGCCTTTTTAGACCCATTATATTAAATTAAATATAAAATTGTTCCAAATACTTTTATACCATTTTATATATAATTTAACATCCTCAGAAACATTTTCCACCTCTATATATTTATCGGTAATGCCCGGTATTACCCGATATTCACCGAAACCCTTCCGGTGACCCCGAAACGCTTCCAGATCCTCTCGAAACTATTCCGAATATTAATGAAATAATTCCACAAACATATATTCACCACTCCCATCCCACTAACACTCAACAGATCATGATTTCCTTAAGGTTGTGACCCTATAGGTTCAGTAACTCATAGGCATGAAGGAAATCCCTTTGTTCAATGACCCACAGCGAGACTGTGGACGTCCATATCGATCCCCATGAGCACATGAATAATATTCAAGTGAACCTATGGTTATCATGTGATGTTCCCTTTGCTTTGCGATACTTCACAAAACTCGGGATGCATCGGTAACCTCCAGAGTCATCACCCATGCTCACTATATCAAAATCCTCGTTACCAGTTTTGTTCTTCTTTCTCATTATCGTGTTTCGACATCCCTGTGATGAATTCACCAGTGTCTGGCTATACGAAGATTGATGCCGTCACAATGACAGGGCCCTAAGAATATCTCTCCATCGTCGGAGGAGCAAATCCCACTCTTGAGCAAATCCCACAGAGCCTGTAAGTTGTTGTTATGATCATTGTGTTACATATGACGTTTTAGCAAGCCCGAAGTCCAACGTATGGTAAGAAGTGACTATGATACTCTCATGGTATAAGGAGAAAAATCACACGTTAACACTCCATGTTATTACAACCAATTACAGGCGATTTTAACTCAATTCGTAACAGACAAGATTGGCTTGATTCAATATGATCGTTCTTCCAACGTCACAATTTCAATGTTGCTTGAGGACTATCGTTACACTTAACGATATCATAAGACAAGGAAAATGTGTTCACCGACAACACTTGAGCTAGTCCTACAGGCAAGACTAGGAACCTTTTATTTTTACAGTTTATCATTCCACACGTGCATATGATTTTTCCACTGAATCACATATTTTAGGATCATAGCAGTTATATATCATGGAATATCAACTCCATAATTATGAATATGGAAATATAATAATGCAAATATTATTGCCTCTAAGGCATATTTTCAACAGTCTCTCATTTGCACTAGAGTCAATAATCTGGTTGCATGTTTAACTAACTCCAATGGCTATCTGGTGTAGCACATGCTTTGCTAGTGGTAGAGCCTTCAGCACCGAATCTGACATTCTTCAAACCACAATGTCATTTGTGTTGGCAATATCTGGTTTTATTGTCTAATTTTTTGTTCCATTAATTGTAGCACTATATCTCCATATAGTCCATTCTATAGTAATGCTATATCTCCATATAGTCCATTTGATATATCTCCATATAGTCAATATTCATTTGGAACTACACCATAATCTATAAATAAACTTTTATTGATCTAGATTATATTCTATTGAAAAACTTCTCAAGCCTGAATCTACATCATTAATAGATCCACAATCGATGTTCGTCTCAAAAAACTATTTCAAAATTATAGCACCATAGTTAATCCATATCAGTAATGAAGTTGCCTTGTGTAACCTTTACAACAAATATTTTTTGTAACTCTTTAAAACAATCTCTTCATCTCCTCCAAAGACAAGAAGTAAAACCTTCGCCCAATTGAGGTAATTAATCTTTAAGTAATTATCATAGTGAACCTCTCTAGAGACACCATGGTTTTTACTCTTAACGATTCATTCATGCAAACACATGGCTTTGTACATTTGATAGCATATATGATGAATTCAATTACTAAAGTAAATTGGACTCTATTCATCCACACATGCTCATCCACTATTGATTTCTGCACAGTGTCATGCTATGTGACATTTTCTCCTTTTAAACTTCTTTAAAACTTCATCACAGTACATGTCTTAGTATAATCAAATGTATCAATCTATCTATACAGATTTTTCATCCAATAATTCTAAATCCTTTTAGAAACATGATTTTAATCTTTTCTACTAATATACTTTATATTATTTCTGATCAAGTGATATGCCATACATATGTAAGATCAGAAATGCCATACAACTCCCGCTAAACTTCTTGTATCCAAAAGCTTTTGTTCAGTTCAAAATTCCCCAATTATTTAATCAAAAATTCCAGCTACTTGATACATTATTTCAAATCATACATATGGCTTTGAAATATTTATTTTGTTCCGGTATTCCAACAAAACCTTTTGGTTGTATGTTATATACATCATGTTTCAAATAGTTTAGTTACTCATCTGTTATATATCAATATACAACACTCACCATTGTAATCCCTTTATACTTTTAGTATTGCTACTAAAAAGAAGATTTGACAAGATCAACTCTTCCATTCATACAAAACTCTTTTGTAAAACTTTACTTCCAGGATCATTATCCATGAATAATCGAAGATCCATTAATACACCTTATGAAGGTTTATCCAAGTTCAAAACTTGTTCCTTGCATATGAAATTCACTTTGGATTTCAATGGTTTGATTAATACCTATCTTAGCTGGGCATCATCACTTCTTCCTCGTAGTGCACATGTTTCATCTTCTTCTAGGATGAAATATTCAGTAGATTTGATAATCTTTCTTGACCTTTGCATTTTGTTACAGTCTTAACTAAAGATTCTACATCTTATGTAGTAGATTCTTTGCTTAGTTTTGCAGACAAAACTACTCCAGAACATTTCTGGTTTAGTCTTGTTTTAACTTAAGCTGGTAGATTCAATAATGTCAATAAGTTGTATCATCCTCCCACTTATTTCTTTAACGAGTATCCTTTTCTAAAAAATATTCATTCTTCGACAAATATTGTCCTTTGAATTTTGTGTGAAGAACACAAAACCTACAATCAAGCATTGGTCTAAAATATGCTAGAACTTTTTATAGTTTTATTAGACCTTTTAGATGGTGCATCTCTTTTGTGAATATTATGTTGTTTCTATTATAAAACCCGAAAAATTTAATAAGAGCAGATCGGCAATAATAATTCCTCAATTATTCAATTATTTGCTAAACTTATGACTTAAATTCTTCATGAGAGAAGAATCATGTGTATCTTTTGTCATCATGATATTATATCTTCATCCTGAATTTCTTTGAACTAATTGAAATATTTCAGTCCTTATGCTTTTATCAAGTAAATCATATTTACTCATAACTTTGATGAAGTATAAATATTCACTGCGCCCTGTTATATCCATTAACTTTATACATCACAATATATCCAGTCGATACAAATAAAAGACTTTTATACTTCATCTCTATGAAGATCAATTATCCGACATAACTAAGCAGTGCCACACACAAGTGGTTTTTATCAGTCTTCTCAAGACGTTTAGCTTTTAATTTTATAGATCACAAAATTTCGAGATTCATCATGAATAAACCATCACAAAAATAGAGGTTTAATAAAAAACCATTTTCTCATAATAATCTGAACAACTATTGTTAAAACTTATAAGAATATCCATCGCATAATCCGTAGGATAATGCATTAGATAACTCTGAAGTAAAATAACTATTATTTCATTTCTAAGATAAATCTTGAGGGTAAATTAAAGACATGACTTTGACGGTCTCCGAGCAGCGATCCCATCACCATTCCCGACTTGTATCACGACTTCATTTCTTCTCTCCTTGTGAGCTCTCTGTAGTCTCTGCACCGGTTTGCAAAATGAGAGCGTCCGATCAGTATCAAATACTCATGACATATAGAAATTTACAAGTAGAATAACATTAACTTTGTATAACGATTATACATTTACCAAAAAAACCGTTCTTCTTATCCGCCAAATACTTCTTGCAGTTACGCTTCCAAGTCCTTTCTGCTTGCAATAGAAGCATCCAGTCTCTTTAGAGGCTCCGCCCTTGTTCTTCTTCCGAGACTCGTTCTTACTGGTTTCAGTAGATTTCTCTTCTCTGACTTGCCCTTCTTCTTGAAACTGGTGGTCTTGTTGATCATCAATACTGTTTTGTTCTTCTACATTACAGCTTCTGCAGTTTTGAGCATATCAAACAACTCGTTTGCACTTTTCTCCATCCCATTCATGTTGCAATTCATGATAAAGCCATCGTAAGATGGGGGGAATGAAGTAATCGTAATATTTGTACCGAGTGTTGGTGGAATTCCAAATTCCAGAGAAGCCAGTCTATCAACATGGCTAGCAAGCCTTAATATGCTCACTCATTGAGGAACCCTCTTTCATCTTGCATTCAATCAAGGCCTTGGTTAATTCAAAAAATTTGGTCGTCGCTTGCTTATTGTATAGAAATTCTAGTGACCCAATTATAAATTGAGTCATAGATCATTCTAAATGCTTCTGTAGTTCAAGATCCATGCAAGTTAACATGAGGCACTGTACTGGATCATAGTCATCACTATGAGTAGCGTAAGTAGCAACTTCTTATGGTGTTGCATCCTTTTTGGGAGCATCAGTCAGGGGTTGATCCAACACGTACTCCTTCTTAGCACTCCCGAGAACAAATCTCGGGTTCCAGATCCAATCCATATAGTTTCCACCATTAGAAACCAACTTTTCTTTCTCTAACATAGGGGCTAAGTTGAACATATTGTGGGCCATTGATCTACAACGATAGAAACAAAATTGATTTAGATACTTATACATAATTAATGCTGCACTAGTGTTGAAACATATTTTAATATAAAGTGCACTCCCACTCAAACTAATATATCTCATAATTAATAATGAGTGATTCAAGATGCAAATCTAGTTCGCAGTCATTGATGTGGACATCAGTGATGGAGACAACTTTTATCGGTGGGAAAACTTTTGCCGATCATATCTCCATATGACTCTTGTTCATCTTTCGATGCTTCGTGCTTTGAGTTCAAAACGATTCTGCTAGAACTTCAAGGCAACCAAGTGTTATCTGCTAACGTGGTCTGACCAGTTCCGTCTTACACTGCACGTCCCATTTTTACTCATGTGGACATGTGATGCCTACTACACAACTTTATTCTTGTAGATACGTGTTGGGCCTCCAAGCGCAGAGTTTTGTAGGAGAGTAGCAATTTTCCCTCAAGTAGATGACCTAAGGTTTATCAATCCGTGAGAGGTGTAGGATGAAAATGGTCTCTCTCAAACGACCCTGCAACCAAAAACAAGAAATCTCTTGTGTCCCCAACACACCCAATACAATGGCAAATTATATAGGTGCACTAGTTCGGCGAAGAGATGTTGATAAAAGTGTAATATGGATGGTAGAAATATATTTTTACAAGCTGAATAAATAAAAACAGCAAGGTAGCAAATAGTAAACATGCACAAAAACGGTATTGCAATGCTTGAAAATGAGGCCTAGGGTCCATACTTTCGCTAGTGCAATCTCTCAACAATGCTAATATAACCGGATCATATAACCGTCCCTCAACGTGCAACGAAGAATCAATCCACTACAAAAAGTACACTTCCGTGATGATACGTGTTTGTCACAGTAGGTCACTTTTTTTGTCATGCATGTACATCCATGACAAATTTATGACAGAATCAAGATAGTCATACCCGTGCTGTCGTAGAAGTGTTCCATGACATTACCAAAATTATCATCACGGAAGTGTCCACTTCCATGACGATAAATCACGCGTCATAGAAGTGCTTTCATCAAGGGTGACCGACACGTGGCATCCACCATAACCGAACGCCGTTAAGCTATCGGGTCGGGTTTTGGATCTGATAACCCGTTAACAGCCCCGACCAATGGGGTTTTCCACGTGTAAAATCATCATTGGCTAGAGGAAACACGTGTCGGCTCATCGTCGGGACAGATGTCATCCACTCACTGGACAGAAGGCGCCTATGATACGTCGACACGTGGCACGGCCCAACAAGTTTAAATGGGCCGGCCCAAGTAGAGGCCCACAAGATTTTGCGGACCATAATGGGCCGGCCCAGCTAAAGGCCCACGAGATTTTGCGGACCATAATGGGCTGGCCCAGCTAAAGGCCCACAAGATTTTGCGGGCCATAATGGGCCGGCCCAGGTAAAGGCCCACAAGATTTTTTTGGGCCATAATGGGTCGGCCCAGGTAAAGGCCCACAAGATTCTTGCGGGTCATAATGGGCCGGCCCAGCTAAAGGCCCACGAGATTTCGCCGACATTAATGGGCCGGCCCAGCTGTAGGCCCACAAGATTTTGAGGACCCTAGTAGGCCGACGAATTAACTGGCTGCCATGTTTTGCGCCAAATGCCGACCCATATTTGATCCGATCCATTAATGGCCTGCCACGCTCCGGGCCTAATAGTGGCCCATATGAGATCCAGCCCATTAAAAGCCTACCATGTTCTGGGCCAAATTACGGCCAAGATCAGGTCCGGCCCTTTAAGAGGCTTTGGGCTCAATTATGGCCCATATCAGATTCGGCCCGTCAACTGGACACTATGCTTTTGGGCCCACTTGCTAAAGGCCCACTTAGTAATTCGGCCTGATATTAGTTTTGGCCTGTTAAGGGCCCGTTTAACATTTCGGCCCTATATTAATTTCGGCCTGTTAAAAGCCCGTCATATAGTTGGGCCTAACTACGGCCCGGTTTGCATCCGGCCTGCTCACAGCCGATATCTGATTGGGCTAAACAAGGACCCAGAAAATTTTGGCCTGTTAAAAGCTCGTGATTTGATTCGCACAATCATGGGCCAGGGTTCATTTCGGGCTGCTGCGTAACTAGTAGGAATTAAGAACAAACCTACTCTATACAATAAAGAAATTATGGCATAGTAACTAAGAATAAACCTACACTACACAATAAAGGATTTAGGGTATATTACATCCACTGGGCATCAAAGTTCGTCACCAGTGATCATAAAGCGCAACGAAGAAGCAGATTACAAAAATTGGGCACAATTGCAGCGTAGCAAAATAATACTGAACCGAGACCACTTCCAAGACAGTTCAAGAAAGGTTAGCCTTGCGGGGGAACTGCTGCGCAAGCTACTGAGCAAGCTTCCAGGTGTAGCTGTTTAGCGATGAGGTTCTCATTGGTGTTCTCCGCAATCTTTCTTAGAGATAGGACTTCAAGTCGAAGTTGCATTGCAGAATGCCTTTCTGCTAGAACTTGGGACTGAAGAAGTCGAACTGATTCAGACAACGAATTCTGTGAGCTTGTCTGACTGTTAGTCTCAAGTAACTTTAACACTGCATCAAGACAAGACTTTGGGGTTGTCTCGCTATCTTCAAGATGTTTTGCCTTCTTTGCTGCAATATATGTTGGGTTTGTCTCACAACCTTCAGCAGACTTGTGCATGCCATCAGGCATATCACCCTGAAACAAAGCAGAAAGATGACAGGTTTTGCACATGTACAAACAAAGATGATAACTGTTCTGTCAATTCTGTCCAATTTCAAATTAGAAAATAAAGAGTATGTTCAAAATATTAATAACATAATTTGGCATTGTTCATAATGCGGGGAGCTTCACCACACTACTGGATTACCATGTCGGTGTACTAGAATAGGGGCACCCTAGTACCCCGAACTTGTGCACGGGCAGTTGCAGCACCCCGCGGCAAGGCTTGCCGGGCGAACGCCAAGATCCTCCGAGGTTCCCTTGGAGCCATTCAAGAACAAAGTATTTAAGCTCAGGAAACAAGGCCCCGGCAAGAGGAGCTTGCCGGGAAGGCCAACCGAGGCACTCCAAAGAACTTGCCGCGACGCGCCATGCGCTCCGGCAAGGCAGCAAGGCCCTGGCAAGAGGAGCTTGCCGGGAAGACTAAACAAGGTACCCCGAGGCCCGGTGAGCGACGAGCTTCCGGACTCGACAAGATAACAACAGCGGCAAGGCGCTTGCCGCGGCAGGCGGCCACTCGGTGCCCACGCTCCAGCGCATCCACCAACGTGTCGCTCTGGGGCCTCTCCAGGCGCGCGTGGCGGGAGGCTGTGCAGCCAGCGGTGCGCAGTGGCATGCAAAGCTGACAAGATCGCCATCATGGCGAACGGTGGCGCCCCTAATGGTCCTTTTCTGCACTGTTTGGGCGATGCAAACGGGCACTTAATGCCCTTGTCCCCTGCCGTCAGAGTTAGGTAGGGTGCACTGTACAAGTAGCTGTACCAACCACCTCACCTTTTTACATTTGTACCCTTCTCTGCGTTGCCACCTGTCGGTGACCCCTTTGGCGTATAAAAGGAGGCCCATGCGCAACGTAGAGGGGGTTCGGTTCGTTTCAACTCATTCGTAACCCAGAAAGACACTGCGCTCTCTCTTTAGAGCAAGAACAGAATAGAACCAGACAAGCAGCAGTAGGAGTGTTATCTCTCCGGAGAGCTCCGAAGCTGGGTAAACTGCTCGTGTGCTTCGCCTCGATCTGCTCTTCGTGCGATCTCCGCCCCCCTCGCCGAACCGAAAGGGGCCCGGTCCGCCGGCCCCATAGGTGTTCGAGGATCAGTTTCCCCGACATCTTTGGCGCGCCAGGTAGGGGGGCGTCGAGATTGTGTGAACCTGATCTGGCGTTCACACGAGCTAGATCTTCATTTCCTTCATCAACATGCCACCGAAGAAGAAGACAGCCGCTCCGTCCACGTCACTTCCGCCACCGTTGGAGCAAACGGGTGGTGGAATGGACGCCGACAGAAGAATGGACATCGACGAGGAAGCACATGATGCCGCGAGGTCCAAAGACAAGGCTGCACAAACCTCGGCGACTGTACATGTTCCGCGCCACTCTCAGGAGGCGCAAGATCAACAGCGTCATGGCACTCGCAGTGCCATACGCGTGATAGGCCAAGACCAAGCTGGTGGATCTCGGGGCGCTCAAGACCAGCATGCACGCCAGCATGTTGGCACGAGCGGGGCACGGTCGCCTGGACGGGATACTGCTCCTTCTAACATAGTTAGAAGTTCGAGCACGTCCCGCTCCTCGCGTCGTCCGCCACTGCCACCCACCACTCCAGCAGAAGCTTTGGAGAGAGCTCAACTTCTCCTAGATTACCCTCCGGCGTCGGACAAGATCGACGAATGGAGGGCCACGATTCAGAGTCTCATCGGCTACGCCAACGGCGACACTCCACGGCGGCCGAGCGTGTCGCCGCCGCGGCATGGCTGCCAGGCGCGAGCCGGTGGCGACGAAACGGGCGGAGGTGCAACTACCATGCAATCACCGCCCCGAAGGCCAAGATCGCCGACTCGCCGGATCCACCTCGACAGCGACTCCACTGCATCGTCGGATCCACGAGCTCGTCGCGATCAGCGCCAAGTCCTTCATGATCGGCAACAAGAAGACGCTCGAACTCGCATCGAGCGCCGAAGAGAAGCGCGACGTCAATCCGACAAGCGCGCTGGGCCCTCTGATGACATGCATGCGCCAGGGGAACCAGGCGATCTGCCGTATGCGATAGGTTGCCCTGCGTTCACTCGTGAGCTGCGGCAAGTCCAGTGGCCCAGCACGAAAAACTTCAAGCCAGACGTACCGGAGAAGTACGACGGCAAGACGCATCCGTCAGAGTTCCTCAGCATCTACACCATCGCGGTGTAGGCTGCCGGGGGACGGGATGACAAGATCCTTGCCAACTACTTCCCGCTGGTGCTCAAGCCCAACGTCAGATCTTGGCTCATGCACTTGCCGGACAACTCAATATCCTCTTGGGCTGATCTGTGCCATCAATTCGTCGGCGCCTTCACAGGCGGACACAAGCCTCATGGCCAGGAGAGTGATCTTCATCTGCTCGCCCAGAAGGAAGGAGAGCCCCTGCGCAAGTACATTCAGAGATTCAGCAGTGTGCAGCACAACATCCCAGATGTCCACCCTGCCGCGGTGATCAGCACGTTCCATCAGAACATGCGGAACCGCAGGATGCGGGAGGAAATGTCGATGTGCAAGATCAGGGACGTCAGTGAGTTATATGCACTGGCCGACAAGTGTGCGCGTGCTGAGGAAGGGAGGAGACTCCCCGGAGAGAATGTAGGAGCGGGAGGATCTGACAGTGAGGATGCTACCCCGCCAAGGAAAAACCGGCGGCGGAACAACAGAAGGAGGAAAGGCAAAGAGGTGCTAGTTGTTGAGCAGTCCGGCAACCGTGGCGGCGCCAAGGAAACCAAAGCTGGTGACTCTGGCAAGGAGGTTGCCACGGAGGTGGCGGTCGCCGACAAGCAGGACAGCACCAACAAGCAGTATTGCAAGATCCACCGCACCAAGGGCCATGATCTCCAGAACTGTAAGAAAGTCGAGCAGCTTGTTGAGCAACAGAAAGCTGAATACAAACGGCGCGACAAGGAGAAGGCCCAGGAAGGTGCTGGGGGATCCGGCAAGAAACGTCCCGGCCGAGGAGGACGCCGCGGCAAGGCCAAGCAGCGGCAAGGAGACAGACCTCCCCGCGGCCGCGACAAAGATGAAGATGACAACGACGATGAAGACATGGATGACGAGGAGACTGATGAGCAGGAGTTCCAGAAAGCCACAGAGGTCCTGTGCGTTGACGGTGGTGCTTCTCTGCATACCTCGCACCGTCAGCTCATGCAGTGGGTGCGGGAAGTTAATGCAGCAGAACCACCCATCGAGTCACACAAGCCTCTGAAATGGTCCGGCACGCCTATCATCTTTGATATTGAGGACCACCCGGATCGCATAACTGCAGTCGGGTGCTTGCCGATGTTGGTTTCACCAACAATCCGCAACCTCAAGGTCACTAAGATGCTAGTTGACGGTGGGGCCGGCTTGAACCTGATCTCCTCCGCGGTGCTCCAGAAACTCCAGATCCCTGACAGCGAGCTCGAAGAGACCAGTACATTTCAAGGAATCAACCCGGGAAGGAGCAAGCCGAAGGGAAAGATCACGTTGCCGGTAACATTTGGCAGCAAACTGAACTTCAGGACTGAGAGGGTTACATTCGATGTAGCCGACTTTCCGTTACCTTACAATGGAATCCTTGGCCGTCCGGCACTCGCCTAGTTCATGGCAGCCTCTCACTATGCGTACAACATACTGAAAATGCCAGGCCCGATAAGTGTCATCTCTGTCCCTGGCGACAAGAAGGATGCTCTTATCTGTGCCGACAAGATCTACCGGGAAGCAGCAGCCGCAGCAGAACGCAAGACACTTGCCGCTGAAGCTCCCGGGGGGAAGAAGAAGACCAAGTCCGGCAAGAGCTCTGATGCCCACTCCGGCAAGCGCACCTCTTCGGAGTGCTGCGCTACCGTCGAGGATGCACCATCGAGCTCCACCGGCAAGTGTAAAAAGACAATGGCAGCTCCACCTGAGACCAAGAAGGTGTCCGCCAAGGAGGATGGCGCTGGTGGTACCTTCACCATCAGCGCCACTCTTGACCCCAAATAGGAAAGCGCGCTCATTGCTTTCCTGCGGGCGAATGTCGATGTGTTTGCATGGCAACCGTCTGATATCCCCGGTGTTCCCAGGAAAGTAATTGAGCATCACCTTGCCGTCTGTCCTCATGCGTGGCCCGTCAAGCAGAGAGTCAGGAAGCAGGCAGTGGAGCGCCAAGGATTCATCGCAGAAGAAATCAAGAAGTTGGAAGCAGCAGGCCTTGTCAGAGGAGTACTCCATCCCACGTGGTTGGCCAATCCTGTTGTTGTGCGCAAGGCTAACGGGAAGTGGAGACTTTGTATTGACTTCACTGATGTTAATAAAGCTTGTCCCAAAGACCCATTTCCCTTGCCGCGCATTGACCAGATTGTTGACTCCACAGCCGGATGTGATTTGCTTTCATTTCTTGATGCATACTCAGGATACCATCAGATCTTCATGGCAGAAGAGGATGAAGAGAAAATCGCATTTATCACCCCGTGTGGCACGTACTGCTTCGTACGGATGCCTTTCGGTTTGAAGAATGCTGGTTCAACATTCGCAAGGGTAGTCCACCATGCTTTTGAGTCGCAAATGCATAGAAATGTGGAAGCTTACATGGATGAGATAGTGGTCAAGAGTAAGAACAGGGCGACCCTGATTCAAGATTTAGACGAGACATTTGCAAATCTGCGCAAGATCAACCTCAAGCTTAACCCCGAGAAGTGCATGTTTGGAGTCCCTTCCGGCAAGCTTCTCGGGTTCTTCGTGTCTCAGCGGGGAATTGAAGCCAATCCCGACAAGATCAAGGCCATTGAGCAGATCGAAGCACCAAAGCGCGTCAAGGGTGTACGAAGGCTTGCCGGTTGCGTGGCTGCTCTCAGCAGGTTTATCTCTAGATCTGCTGAGCGCGCCCTGCCATTTTTCAAAATTTTGAAAAAGGCAGGTCCAATGAAATGGACTCCGGAGGCGGAGGCTGCGCTGCAGGACTTGAAGAGATACCTGTCCTCCACTCCAACACTTGTCGCACCTAAGCCGCAAGAGAAGTTGCTGCTGTATATAGCGGCAACCAATCAAGTGGTTAGTGTTGCGTTAGTGGCGGAGAGAGAGGCAGATGATGAGCCAGCAACCACGGCAGATGCATCCAGTGACAAGCAGGGGGCTTCGCCGACAAGCTCTGGTCCCGACAAAGATGGATCTGCGCAGGAGCATGATAAGATGCAGAAGAGAATGGTGCAACGTCCAGTTTACTTTGTCAGTTCCCTTCTGCAGGGGGCTAGATCAAGGTACTCTGGGGTGCAGAAGTTGCTTTTCGGCCTCCTCATGGCCTCGAGAAAGCTGCACCATTATTTCCAAGCACATGAAATCACAGTCGTCACTCGCTTTCCGCTGAAGAGGATACTGCAAAATCCAGAAGCAACAGGCAGGATTGTCGAGTGGGCGCTGGAACTGTCAAGCTTTGGCCTCAAGTTTGAGAGCACTTCAACTATCCAAAGCAGAGCATTGGCAGAGTTCATAGCAGAATGGACGCCAACCCCAGATGAAGAAATTCCAGAGATGAGCATCCCTGTCAAAGAGGCAAGCAGAGAGTGGCTGATGTACTTTGATGGTGCCTTCTCGCTGCAAGGTGCTGGTGTGGGCGTGCTGCTTGTCGCACCCACCGGAGAGCACCTCAAGTACGTAGTCCAGATGCACTTTCCCAAGGAGCAAGCAACCAACAATACTGCAGAGTATGAAGGATTGCTTGCCGGACTCAGAATCGTAGCAGACCTTGGGATCAAGAAGCTCATTGTCAGGGGTGACTCACAGCTTGTCGTCCGCCAAGTGAACAAGAACTACCAGAGTCCATTGATGGAAGCATATGTTGATGAAGTGAGGAAGCTAGAAGAGCACTTTGACGGCCTACAAATGGAACATATCCCGAGAGCTCAGAATGACATTGCTGATGGCCTGTCAAAGTGCGCCGCACTAAAGTTACCTGTGGAACCAGGAATCTTTGTGCTCAAGTTGACTCAACCATCCGTAATACCCTCAACTGGACAAAGCAAGAAGAGGAAGTTGGTTTCTGGCGACTACTTTCCGGCAGAGCTCCCCGAAGCCGCCGCCAAGAAAGTTCCCAAGATCAACACCAAGAATGCTGAGGGGCAGTCTGCTCCGGCAAACCTTATGGTTTGTTCCGTTGAAGTAGACGCTCCCGACAAGTTTTGCTCCGGCAAGCTTGCCGGGGAACATCAAGCTCCGGCAGGGCCGCGAGTCCTTGCCGTAGAAGTGGATGTTCCCGCAGCAGCAGATGTGCCTTTAGTCCTTGTTGTCGAGCCACAAGCTCCAGCATGGGCACAGCAGATTGTCCATTTCCTTCAGACAGGAGAACTTCCCGAAGAGCAAGAAGAAGCGGAAAGAGTAGCCCGGCAGTCAAGTATGTACCAGTTTGTCGATAACATACTGTACAGAAGAAGACTCAACGGTGTGAAATTGAAGTGTATTTGCCGGGAAGATGGACAAAAGCTGTTGGCAGAGATACATGGAGGCATATGTGGCCACCACATAGGCGCAAGGGCACTTGCCGGCAAAGCTTTCCGGCAAGGCTTCTTTTGGCCGACTGCCCTCCAGGATGCAACTGCACAAGTAACCAAGTGTGAAGCGTGCCAGTTCCACTCCAAACAGATACACTAGCCAGCTCAAACTCTCCAGACGATCCCTTTATCCTGGCCATTTTCGGTCTGGGGGCTCGACATCCTCGGCCCTTTCCCCCGAGCTGTCGGGGGATTTGAGTACTTGTACGTCGCAATCGACAAGTTCACAAAGTGGCCGGAAGTGCAGCCAGTGAGGAAGGTGACAGCACAGTCAGCAGTCAAGTTCTTCAGGTCAATTGTTTGCCGTTTCGGGATCCCTAACAGGATCATCACCGACAACGGCACGCAATTCACGAGCCGCACCTTCATGCAGTACGTCCAAGACCTTGGCGCCAAGGTCTGCTTCACTTCTGTTGCTCATCCGAGAAGCAACGATCAAGCAGAGAGCGCAAATGCTGAAGTGCTGCGCGGGCTCAAGACCAGAACTTTCGACAGGCTGCGCCAGTGCGGAAGAAACTAGATCGAGGAGCTGCCGGTGGTTCTTTGGTCGATCAGAACGACGCCAAATCGAGCCACTGGCCAGACGCCTTTCGCTCTAGTCTATGGAGCAGAGGCAGTTCTCCCCACGGAACTTGTATACAGATCGCCTCGAGTGCTTGCTTATGATGAGCTTGAGCAAGAACAGCTGCGGCAAGACGACGCGCTTCTCCTTGAGGAAGATCGTCTTTAGGCTGCTGTACGAGCTGCTCGATACCAGCAAGCTTTGCGCCGCTACCATAGCCGCAAAGTTAAGGCCAGAAGCTTCGAGGAAGGCGACCTTGTTCTTCGGCGCGTTCAGTCCGCCAAGAATTCCAACAAGTTGACGCCGAAGTGGGAAGGCCCTTATCGGGTGAAACGAGTCACAAGGCCCGGCGCTGTCCGCCTTGAGACCGAAGATGGCATTCCGGTGAGCAACTCCTGGAACATAGAACATCTTCGTAAGTTTTTCCCGTAGGGCGCGGTTGCCGGAACCCCGTTCCGGCAACTGTTGGGGAACGTAGCAGAAATTCAAAATTTTCCTACGTGTCACCAAGATCTATCTATGGAGAGACCAGCAATGAGTAGAAAGAGAGTGCATCTACATACCCTTGTAGATCGCTAAGCGGAAGCGTTCAAGTGAACGGGGTTGATGGAGTCGTACTCGTCGTGATTCAAATCACCGATGATCCTAGTGCCGAACGGACGGCACCTCCGCGTTCAACACACGTACAGCCCGGTGACGTCTCCCACGCCTTGATCCAGCAAGGAGAGAGGGAGAGGTTGAGGAAGACTCCATCCAACAGCAGCACAACGGCGTGGTGGTGGTGGAGGAGCGTGACAATCCAGCAGGGCTTCGCCAAGTCCATTGGGGCGTTGGCCAAGGTGGGAGGAAAGAAATCTCATTATTTCCTTCCCCACCGATTGTTATCCCCCCTTTTTAGGGATCTTGATCTTATCCCTTCGGGATATGATCTTATTCCTTCTAAGGGGGGATCTTGGTGCGCCTTGACCAGGGGTGTGGGGCCTTGCCCCCACTACCCACGTCTATGTGGGTCCCCCCATGCAGGTGGGCCCCACTCCGGAACCTTCTAGAACCTTCCCGGTACAATACCGAAAAATCCCGAACATTTTTCGGTGGCCAAAATAGGACTTCCCATATATAAATCTTTACCTCCGGACCATTCCGGAACTCCTCGTGACGTCCGGGATCTCATCCGGGACTCCGAACAACATTCGGTAACCACATACAAACTTCCTTTATAACCCTAGCGTCATCGAACATTAAGTGTGTAGACCCTACGGGTTCGGGAGACATGTAGACATGACCGAGACGTTCTCCGGTCAATAACCAACAGCGGGATCTGGATACCCATGATGGCTCCCACATGTTCCACGATGATCTCATCGGATGAACCACGATGTCAAGGACTTAATCAATCCCGTATTCAATTCCCTTTGTCTATCGGTATGTTACTTGCCTGAGATTCGATCGTCGGTATCCAATACCTTGTTCAATCTCGTTACCGACAAGTCACTTTACTCATTCCGTAACACATCATCCCGTGATCAACTCCTTGGTCACATTGCGCATATGATGATGTCCTACCGAGTGGGCCCAGAGATACCTCTCTGTTTACACGGAGTGACAAATCCCAGTCTCGATCCGCATAAAACAATAGATACTTTCGGAGATACCTGTAGTGCACCTTTATAGTCACCCAGTTACGTTGTGACGTTTGATACACCCAAAGCACTCCTACGGTATCCAGGAGTTACACGCTCTCATGGTCGAAGGAAGAGATACTTGACATTGGCAAAGCTCTAGCAAATGAACTACACGATCTTTTGTGCTAGTCTTAGGATTGGGTCTTGTCCATCACATCATTCTCCTAATGATGTGATCCCGTTATCAACGACATCCAATGTCCATAGCCAGGAAACCATGACTATCTGTTGATCACAACGAGCTAGTCAACTAGAGGCTCACTAGGGACATATTGTGGTCTATGTATTCACACGTGTATTACGATTTCCGGATAATACAGTTATAGCATGAATAAAAGACAATTATCATGAACAAGGAAATATAATAATAATACTTATATTATTGCCTCTAGGGCATATTTCCAACAGTCTCCCACTTGCACTAGAGTCAATAATCTAGTTCACATCGCCATGTGATTAACACTCACAGGTCACATCGCCATGTGACTAATACCCAAGAGTTTACTAGAGTCAGTAGTCTAGTTCACATCACTATGTGATTAACACTCAATGAGTTTTATGTTTGATCATGTTGCTTGTGAGAGAGGTTTTAGTCAACGGGTCTGAACCTTTCAGATCCGTGTGTGCTTTACAAATCTCTATGTCATCTCCTAGATGCAGCTACCATGCTCTATTTGGAGCTATTCCAAACAACTGTTCTACTTGGAGCTATTCTAAATTATTGCTCCATTATATGTATCCGGTCTCTCTACTCAGAGCTATCCGGATAGGTGTCAAGCTTGCATCGTCGTAACCTTTACGACGAACTCTTTTACCACCTCCATAATCGAGAAAATTCCTTAGTCCACTAGTTACTAAGGATAACTTTGACCGCTGTCCTGTGAGCCATTCTTGGATCACTCTTGTACCCCTTGACTGACTCATGGCAAGGCACACTGAAGAGCCTACGTCTTAAGCATAGGGGACGACCTTCGTCCTTTCTCTCTTTTCTGCCGAGGTCGAGCTTTAAGTCTTAACTTCGTACCTTACAACTCAGACAAGAACTTCTTCTTTGACTGATCCATCTTGAACACCTTCAAGATCATGTTAAGTTATGTGCTCATTTGAAAGTATTATTAAGCATTTTGATCTATCCTTATAGATCTTGATGCTCAATGTTCAAGTAGCTTAATCCAGGTTTTCTATTGAAAAACACCTTTCAAATAACCCTATATGCTTTCTAGAAATTCTACATCATTTCTGATCAACATATACTCATCAGAAATTCTATAGTGCTCCCACTCACTTCTTTGGAAATACAAGTTTCTCATAAACTTTGTACAAACCCAAAATCTTTGATCATCATCAAAGCATACATTCCAACTCTGAGATGCTCACTCCAGTCCTTAGAAGGATTGCTGGAGCTTTGCATACTTATTAGCATCTTACGGGATTGACAAAACCTTCCGGTTGTATCACATACAACCTTTCCTCAAGAAAATCGTCGAGGAAACAATGTTTTGACATCCTATCTGCAAGATTTCATAAATAATGCAGTAATCGCTAATATAATTCCAACAGACTCTTAGCATCGCTACGAGTGAGAAAATCTCATCGTAGTCAACTCCTTGAACTTGTCGGAAAACATCTTAACAACAAGTCGAGCTTTCTTAATGGTGACATTTACCATCATTGTCCGTCTTCCTTTTGAAATCCATCTGTACTCATTAGCCTTACGACCATCGAGCCGTTCTGCCAAAGTCTACACTTTGTTTTCATACATGGATCCTCTCTCGGATTTTATGGCCTCAAGCCATTTATCGGAATCCGGGCCCACCATCGCTTCTCCATAGCTCGTAGGTTCATTGTTGTCTAGCAACATTACTTCCAAGACAGGATTACCGTACCACTCTCAAGTAGTACGTATCCTTGTCACCCTACGAGGTACGGCAGTGACTTGATCCGAAACTTCATGATCACTATCATAAGCTTCCACTTCAATTGGTGTAGGTGACACAGGAACAACTCCCTGTGCCCTGTCACACACTAGTTGAAGAGACGGTTCAATAACCTCATCAAGTCTCCACCATCCTCCCACTCAATTCTTTCGAGAGAAACTTTTCCTCGAGAAAGGACCCGATTCAAGAAACAATCCATATTGCTTTCGGATCTGAATTAGGAGGTATACCCAACTGTTTTGGGTTTCCTATGAAGATGCATTTTATCCGCTTTGGGTTCGAGCTTAATCCTGAAACTTTTTCACATAAGCGTCAGAGCCCCAAACCTTTAAGAAACGACAACTTAGGTTTCTCTAAACCATAATTCATACGGTGTCATCTCATCGGAATTACGCGGTGCCCTATTTAAAGTGAATGTGGTTGTCTCTAATGCCTAACCCATGAACGATAGTGGTAATTCGATAAGAGACATCATGGTACGCACCATATCTAATAGGGTGCAACTATGATGTTCGGACACACCATCACACTATGGTGTTCCAGGCGGTATTAATTGCGAAACAATTTCCACAATGTCTTAATTGTGTGCCAAAACTCGTAACTTAGATATTCATCTCTATGATCATATCATAGACATTTTATCCTCTTGTCACAATGATCTTCTACTTCACTCTGAAATTATTTGAACCATTCAATAATTCAGACTTGCGTTTCATCAAGTAAATATTCTCAACATCTACTCGAATCATCTGTGAAGTAAGAACATAACGATATTCACTGCATGCCTCAGCACTCATTGGACTGCACACATCAAAATGTGTTGCTTCCAACAAGTTGCTATCGTGTTCCATCTTACTGAAACCGAGGCTTTTCAGTCATCTTGCCCATGTGGTATGATTTGCATATCTCAAGTGTTCCAAAATCAAGTGAGTCCAAACGATCCATCTGCATGGAGTTTCTTCATGCGTATACACCAATAGACATGGTTCGCATGTGTCAAACTTTTCAAAAACGAGTGAGTCCAAAGATCCATCAACATGGAGCTTCTTCATGCGTTTTATACCATTATGACTTACATGGCAGTGCCACAAGTAAGTGGTACTATCATTACTATCTTATATCTTTTGGCATGAAAATGTGTATCACTACGACCGAGATTCAATAAACCATTCCTTTAGGTGCAAGACCATTGAAGGTATTATTCAAAAATAGAGTAACCATTATTCTCCTTAAATGAATAACCGTATTGCGATAGACATAATCCAATCATGTCTATGCTCAACGCAAACACCAATCTCGGTGGTAGAGGGAGCGTGCGATGCTTGATCATATCAACCTTGGAAACACTTCCAACATATATCGTCAGCTCACATTTAGCTAGTCTCCGTTTATTCCGTAGCTTTTATTTCGAGTTACTAACACTTAGCAACCGAACCGGTATCCAATACCCTGGTGCTACTAGGAGTACTAGTAAAGTACACATTAACATAATGTATATCCAATATACTTCTATCGACCTTGCCAGCCTTCTCATCTACCAAGTATCTAGGGTAATGCTGCTCCAGTGGTTGTTCCCCTTATTACAGAAGCACTTAGTCTCGGGTTTGGGTTCAACCTTGGGTTTCTTCACTAGAGCAGTAGCTGAATTGCCGTTTCATGAAGTATCCCTTTGTTCCCTTGCCCTTCTTGAAACTAGTGGTTTCACCAACCATCAACAATTGATGCTCCTTCTTGATTTCTACTTTCGCGGTGTCAAAGATCATGAATATTTCAAGGATCATCATATCTATCCCTGATATGTTATAGTTAATCACGAAGCTCTAGCAGCTTGGTGGCAATGACTTTGGGGAAACATCACTATCTCATCTGGAGGATCAACTCCCACTCGATTCAAGTGATTGTTGTGCTCAGACAATCTGAGCACAAGCTCAACGATTGAGCTTTTCTCCCTTAGTTTGCAGGCTAAGAAAATCGTCGGAGGTCTTATACCTCTTGACGTGGGCACGAGCCTGAAATCCCAATTTTAGCCCTCGAAACATCTCATATGTTCCGCGACGTTTCGAAAACGTCTTTGGTGCCTCTACTTAAACCATTTAATTGAACTATCACGTAGTTATCAAAACGTGTATGTCCGATGTTCGCAACATCGACAAACGACATTGGGGTTCAGCACACTGAGCGGTGCATTAAGGACATAAGCTTTCTACTGATCGCATAATCGCTACTATCAACTTTCAACTATATTTTCTCTAGGAACATATCTAAACAGTGGAACTAAAGCGCGAGCTTACGACATAATTTGCAAAAGGTCTTTTGACTATGTTCAGGATAATTAAGTTCATCTTATGAACTCCCACTTAGATAGACATCCCTCTGGTCATCTAAGTGATCACATGATCCGAGTCAACTAGGCCGTGTCCGATCATCACGTGAGACGGACTAGTCATCATCGGTGAACATCTTCATGTTGATCGTATCTACCATACGACTCATGCTCGACCTTTCGGTCTCCGTGTTCCGAGGCCATGTCTGCACATGCTAGGCTCGTCAAGTTAACCCTAAGTGTTTTCGCTGTGTAAAACTGTCTTACACCCGTTGTATGTGAACGTAAGAATCCATCACACCCGATCATCACGTGGTTCTTAGAAGCGACGAACTGTAGCAACGGTGCACAGTTAGGGGAGAACACTTCTTGAAATTTTGTAAGGGATCATCTTATTTACTACCGTCGTCCTAAGCAAACAAGATGCATAAACATGATAAACATCACATGCAATCAAATAGTGACATGATATGGCCAATATCATTTTGCTCCTTTTGATCTTCATCTTCGGGGCTCCATGATCATCATCGTCACCGGCACGACACCATGATCTCCATCATCATGATCTCCATCATCGTGTCTTCATGAAGTTGTCACGCCAACGACTACTTCTACTTCTATTACTAATGCGTTTAGCAATAAAGTAAAGTAGTTTACATGGCGTTCTTCAATGACACGCAGGTCATACAATAAATAAAGACAACTCCTATGGCTCCTGCCGGTTGTCATACTCATCGACATGCAAGTCGTGAATCCTATTACAAGAACATGATCAATCTCATACATCACATATCATTCATCACATTCTTCTTGGCCATATCACATCACATAGCATACCCTGCAAAAACAAGTTAGACGTCCTCTAATTGTTGTTGCATGTTTTACGTGGCTGCTATGGGTTTCTAGCAAGAACGTTTCTTACCTACGCAAGACCACAACGTGATATGCCAATTGCTATTTACCCTTCATAAGGACCCTTTTCATCGAATCCGTTCCGACTAAAGTGGGAGAGACTGGCACCCGCTAGCCACCTTATGCACCAAGTTCATGTCAATCGGTGGAACCTGTCTCACGTAAGAGTACGTGTAAGGTCGGTCCGGGCCGCTTCATCCCACAATACCGTCGAAACAAGATTGGACTAGTAACGGTAAGCATATTGAACAACATCAATGCCCACAACTACTTTGTGTTCTACTCGTGCAAAGAATCTACGCAATAGACCTAGCTCATGATGCCACTGTTGGGGAACGTGGCAGAAATTCAAAATTTTCCTATGTGTCACCAAGATCTATCTATGGAGAGACCAGCAACGAGTAGAAAGAGAGTGCATCTACATACCCTTGTAGATCGCTAAGCGGAAGCGTTCAAGTGAACGGGGTTGATGGAGTCGTACTCGTCGTGATTCAAATCACCGATGATCCTAGTGCCGAACGGACGGCACCTCCGCGTTCAACACACGTACAGCCCGGTGACGTCTCCCACGCCTTGATCCAGCAAGGAGAGAGGGAGAGGTTGAGGAAGACTCCATCCAACAGCAGCACAACGGCGTGGTGGTGGTGGAGGAGCGTGGCAATCCAGCATTTCGCCAAGCACCATGGGAGAGGAGGAGTACTTGTGAGAGGGGGAGGGCTGCGCCAGAACTTTGTGTATAGCTCCCATGCGCCTCCCCACTATATATAGGGGTGGAGGGGATGGTTTCTTGCCCTCCAAGTCCATTGGGGCGTTGGCCAAGGTGGGAGGAAAGAAATCTCATTATTTCCTTCCCCACCGATTGTTATCCCCCCTTTTTAGGGATCTTGATCTTATCCCTTCGGGATATGATCTTATTCCTTCTAAGGGGGGATCTTGGTGCGCCTTGACCAGGGGTGTGGGGCCTTGCCCCCACTACCCACGTCTATGTGGGTCCCCCCATGCAGGTGGGCCCCACTCCGGAACCTTCTAGAACCTTCCCGGTACAATACCGAAAAATCCCGAACATTTTCCGGTGGCCAAAATAGGACTTCCCATATATAAATCTTTACCTCCGGACCATTCCGGAACTCCTCGTGACGTCCGGGATCTCATCCGGGACTCCGAACAACATTCGGTAACCACATACAAACTTCCTTTATAACCCTAGCGTCATCGAACCTTAAGTGTGTAGACCCTACGGGTTCGGGAGACATGTAGACATGACCGAGACGTTCTCCGGTCAATAACCAACAGCGGGATCTGGATACCCATGATGGCTCCCACATGTTCCACGATGATCTCATCGGATGAACCACGATGTCAAGGACTTAATCAATCCCGTATTCAATTCCCTTTGTCTATCGGTATGTTACTTGCCCGAGATTCGATCGTCGGTATCCAATACCTTGTTCAATCTCGTTACCGGCAAGTCACTTTACTCGTTCCGTAACACATCATCCCGTGATCAACTCCTTGGTCACATTGCGCATATGATGATGTCCTACCGAGTGGGCCCAGAGATACCTCTCCGTTTACACGGAGTGACAAATCCCAGTCTCGATCCACATAAAACAATAGATACTTTCGGAGATACCTGTAGTGCACCTTTATAGTCACCCAGTTACATTGTGACGTTTGATACACCCAAAGCACTCCGACGGTATCCAGGAGTTACACGCTCTCATGGTCGAAGGAAGAGATACTTGACATTGGCAAAGCTCTAGCAAATGAACTACACGATCTTTTGTGCTAGTCTTAGGATTGGGTCTTGTCCATCACATCATTCTCCTAATGATGTGATCCCGTTATCAACGACATCCAATGTCCATAGCCAGGAAACCATGACTATCTGTTGATCACAACGAGCTAGTCAACTAGAGGCTCACTAGGGACATATTGTGGTCTATGTATTCACACGTGTATTACGATTTCCGGATAATACAGTTATAGCATGAATAAAAGACAATTATCATGAACAAGGAAATATAATAATAATACTTTTATTGTTGCCTCTAGGGCATATTTCCAACAACAACCACCTTTTGTACAAGTCTTGCCGCTGTTGCATGTAATCCTTTGTACAAAGCCGGGCACAGATCTCGTGCATAAAAAGAACCCCATGTGCTCCGCACAACTTGTCCATTTCATGCATTACTTTCTTTCTTGCATGTGTTATCCGACACTTTGTGCAGCACCTACATCTGGTAAGCAATAACGAGCCGAAGGGTTCCATATCATTATTTTCTATTCTTTCTTCTTTTTTCAACAAAGGAAAAGAAGGTTCCCTCACACACATGTTTGCCGGGGGGGAAGGAGAAGATTGTGGTATGGACCAGGCGTCGTTCAAGCGAAGTCTTGCCGTGCCGGGAAGCAAACGACAGAAAAGCTAAGTTGCCAAAGTTTGAGCAATCAGTTTTTAAATTTTTGAGTTATCTTCCTCGAACGACCCTGCTTTGTATGGAAAACCTATGCGCGGAGGAACCAACTCGTGGCTAGTTGCGCCCTTACTTTGTTTCGAGTCCGCTCAACAGCTTAAGTGTGCTGCATCTAGTCGCGACAAGGTTTCTTGTCGGAAGCAGTGCCGCCAGCAGGCTGCTGAAATTCCGCACTCGGCGCTCGCGGCTCGGGTGCCTGCGCCGACAAGTTCCCTAGAAGCGTAGGGTAAAAACATACAAAGGAAGGAATCTAGTAGAGGAAATAACATAGCAATTGATAACAAAAATAAAGTTATATTACAAGATAACTTGTCGCAACTCTAACAGAATGTTTTCATAACATGATTAGCAGCGGCAAGGGAAAAGAAGAAATGGACGGCCTAGTCTACGCGTCCGCCCTCGACCCTCTTGATCTCGCTCACCTTGTCCACAATGGGTGCGACAAGGGCCTTGAGTGCATCCAGATCGGCGTCAGGAGGCAAGGACCTGAGGACGTTGGTGAAGCTGAGGCCTGGATTGCGGAAGGCCACCTTCATCAGCACCTTCTGGAGAACCCCAGCGCAGATTTTGCACGACTCGTCGGCCAGCTGCTTCGGGATCCTCTCCCGGAGCCGCTGGAGTGCCGTCGCCACGCCCTTGAAGAACAGGCTGATCTTGGCGCTGGGTTGAAGACTCTCGTCGGAAGGATACCCAAAGTCCTCCATCCCCAGCTGCGCCAGCTCCTCGTTGATGGCTGCGGCAATGTTCACCAGACCCTCGGTCCAGTGCTCCACAGTGTCTCTGAACGAGTTCTGGGTAACTACAATGCTCTCCAGCAGCGCCGCGTCAGCCTTGACCTTCTTCGACAGGGTCTTCTCCCTCTCCTTGACGGCCTCCAGCGTCTGCGTCAGCATGGCCAGCTTCAGCTCCAGGTCTGCTTTGGAATCCTTGGCGGCGCTGAGCTCCTTGCCCCTCTCAGCGAGAAGACCTTGCAGTTCACCGTGGGCGGCAGCATCCTTCTCACGCTCACGCCTGAGCGCGGCAAGCTCCTCGCCGCTCTTTCCAATGTTGGCCTCCAGCTGCGCCACCTTCTCCTCCAGCTCTTTCTTGGCGGCCTCTGCAATTGCCGCAGCGTCCTTTGCCTCCTTGAGCGCCCCGCCAAGTGCTTGCTCACGCTCGGCGAGCTCTTCCTCGTAGCTGTCGAGGTTGGCCTTCCGCTGCACTAGTTCACCTTCCCGCGCGGACTGCTTCTCGGCGGCCAGCCTTTGCTCCTCCTCAGCTTCGGCCTTCTCGAGAAGGAAGGCCGTGCGCTCCTCGTCGAGTCGCTCCCGCTCCTGCGCCAGGGACCGGAGCACTTCTTGATTGTGGCCCCGGAGCTCCTCCGCGCGCTTCTCCATGTCAACTCCCGCCTTCACGACAAGCGCTTCCCGGGAAGCTAGCTTGGCTTGCCGGGCGCGGTAGAGTGACAGCAGCTTCGGCAGCAGCTGCTCCTCCTCAGGCTAGCCGCCGCTGCTGCTGGGCGCGTCAACCAACGACAGTTCAGCAGAGGCGAGCACCTCCCCGTCGAAAGTCTCCCCCTCGAACCGGCGCCCTGGAGCTCGACGCCCAGGGTAGCTTGATGAAGATATTGTCACCGACCTTCAAGTAGGCGCCCGGCTGGGGCTCCTCGGAGCCCGGCTCTGCAGAAGCGGCAGAGGGATCGGCGGTCGGTGCAGCTCCCAGCGCTCCTGTGGCCTCAGGGTCGTTAGTGCGATCGCCCGACCCCTCGCCGGCTTCTGCAGCGGCAGCCCCGGCGGCCTCCTCGCCGGCGGTCTCATCAGCACCGGCCCCTTCCTCGCCGGCGCCCTCTGTCTCCATTGGCTCAGCCGTAGATGGGTCTGAAGAACGAAGAAGGGAGGAAAATCAATCAAAAATCCAAGAGAGGAAAAACAGAAGAAGCAGAACCCAAGGGAAAGTTTCTGGGCAAGTGGATTACCTGTGCCAAGATCTGCGGTTGCGGCCTCGGTCGCCGCAGGATCAGCGGTGCCGTCCCTTGCCGGAGAGTTCCCCCTCGCCGGAGAGCGCTCCCTTGCCGGGGACCCCTCCCTTGCCAGCGCAGTTGAAGCAGGTGGCACTTCGGGACCAGCTTCCGGGCGCTCCTGATGTGACTGCTCTGCTCCTGCACAAATCAACAACCAAGATATCAACAAAGGAAAAAGCACTCAAGCGTGCCCGGCAGCAGAAGGCTAAACTATGAACTTACGCTGGGGGCTGCGCTGGGTGCTGCTGTGAGGAGTGATCGCCGGGTCCGTCAAGGTGGTCTCGGACTCACCTCCTGCTGACACGGTGGGGTCATCATCGATGACAATCACCACGGCCTTGGCCCTCTTCGCCGCTCTCTGGGCCAGCGTCCTGAAAAGAAAGGAGTCCAGATTGGAGCAAGCCAGAGACAAGATATAAACAGCAAGATTGAAGAACTGCAAGGGCACCACAGAAACTTACTCTTCTTCCTCCTCGTCGGAGCTGAGCGCGGAAAGATCAAAATCCGGCCCTCCGATACAGCGAGGCGGAGGAGTAGGGTCCCTTGCCCGCTTGGCGGGGGCGGTGGCGGTGGCCCGGGAAGATCCCGCTCCAGTTGCCGCTATTGGGTGGGGCGCTCCTGCGGCAACATTGCTTGCCGCGGTAGAGCGATTCGCGCGGCTCGGTGGCTGTTGAGCCGGTTGCCGCCCCGCTGCGTCCCCGGCCCTGCGAAGGTGCCTTCTTGGCGGGGCCGGGGGCTCCGCCTGCGGCAAGTTTTCTGAAGGCTCGGGCTCCTCCTCGCCGGCCTCGCTCGGCTCGGCTTCGGAACCGGCAGGCTCCTCCTCGCCCATGAACTCCGCGCGCTCGGCAAGGTTTGCCGCCTCTGCAGCCTCCGCCTCCTACTCAGTAAACCCAAACATGCCCGCGGCAGCTGCGGCCGCAGCCTCTTCCGCCCTAGTGGTGATGCGCTGCAGCTCCTCGTCGGTGGTGTCATGGGTGAGGCTCTTCTGCTCATCAGCGCGGACCGGCACTTCTTCCAAATTGTCGAAGAACGCTTGCACGACGTCATCCGCAGGCTCTTGCCAAGTTGGAACGATTCCGTGTGAATCGCACAATGGCATCATGGCGCGGATCCGGTCAAGCGAAGAATTGTTGCATAATGGGACAACGCCCCTCGGCAGCGTGAATGGTTGCTGGGGGTCGCGTTTGAAAAACTCCAGGAGCGTTGCATCCAGCTCCAAGACGTTGAAGTTGTAGTTGAGGCCCGGCCGCAGCCTCATGATGTCCGTCGAGTTCTTGAATTCCCAGGCGGGCCTCCCTCTCTCCTGCAGGGGGGCGATGTGGCGGCGGAGGAAATCTGCGCCTACAGCGCCTACAGTGAGCCCGGCAAGCCTGAGGCGAAGGATCCTAGTAATGGCGATCTTCAACCTCTCGTCTTCCGGGGCCACGTTGCTCCAGTCATTGCCACGCACTATTGGAGTTTGGCACACGGCGGTGAAGGGCTGTGGATTCTCCTCGACAATCCAGCACCACTCCGCTCTCCACTCATCCCACTTGCTGCGGAGCTCACCCTCCAAGTATGCTTCCTTCTTGTCGACTCTCGAGATCCAAGCAATCCCTCCGGCAAGCGGCTCTCCTCTCTCTACCCGAGGTATGAAGTAGTGGCGGAAAAGGCAACACTGGGGTGGACTCCGACAAAGTTTTCGCACAAATGTGCGAAAACTGCCATGGTCAGAACGGCGTTGGGGGTGAAGTCAAGGAGGCGGAAGCCATATGTGTTCATGATATCACAGAAGAACTCCGAGAAGGGCGGGCAGAGCCCGCAATAGAAGAATAGCGCGAAGAAAGTGTACCCGGTTGGAGCCAGCTCCGAAGCAGCAGCCGGGAGTACCCTCGTGCGAGGATGCGCACGCGTCTCCGTTGCCCAAAAGAGGTAGAAGTACTCCCTCAGCTCCTGCACGCCGAGCTGAGGGGATAAGATCGCCCGCTCCTTCCGCAGCGCCGCGAGCCGCTGCGCCTCGGCCGACTTCACGCCCTTTCCCTTGTCGGCTTTCGGGGCCATGGCGGAGGTGGTGAGGGAGGTCGACGGCGTGGTGATGCTGGTGGCAATGGGGGGCGGAGCGCTGCTCTCTCGGCTTCGAGAAGAAGGGAGGGGAGTGGCGGAGGTTCGTGAAGATGGAGAAGTAGCAACCAGGGAGGGGGAACGAACTGCCCCTGTTTCCTCTGCTTATAAAGAGGGACGGGGCAGACGTTTCGCCCTTCCGAATAAACAACTACCCACGATCTCTCCCACGATGCCGCATTCAACGCGTGCCATTATGGGAGAGCGCGGTGGATACGGAGCGAGATCCGGTGTGGCCCAGTCCGCGTGTGCCCGTGCCCTGTCTTGGGCCTGGCCCAACAGCGCTCGGCACCGTGTCTGGCCCAGGCCCGGGGGCTCCTCTCGGTGTACTAGAATAGGGGTACCCTAGTACCCCGAACTTGTGCACGGGCAGTTGCAGCACCCTGCGGCAAGGCTTGCCGGGAGAATGCCAAGATCCTCCGAGGTTCCCTTGGAGCCATTCAAGAACAAAGTATTTAAGCTCAGGAAACAAGGCCCCGACAAGAGGAGCTTGCCGGGAAGGCCAACCGAGGCACTCCAAAGAACTTGCCGCGACGCGCCACGCGCTCCGGCAAGGCAGCAAGGCCCCGGCAAGAGGAGCTTGCCGAGAAGACTAAACAAGGTACCCCGAGGCCCGGTGAGCGACGAGCTTCCGGACCCGACAAGATAACAACAGCGGCAAGGCGCTTGCCGCAGCAGGCGGCCACTCTGTGCCCACGCTCCAGCGCATCCACCAACGTGTCGCTCTGGGGGCCTCTCCAGGCGCGCGTGGCGGGAGGCTGCGCACCCAGCGGTGCGCAGTGGCATGCGAAGCTGACAAGATCGCCATCGTGGCGAACGGTGGCGCCCCTAACGGTCCTTTTATGCACTGTTTGGGTGATGTATACGGGCACTTAATGCCCTTGTCCCCTGCCGTCAGAGTTAGGTAGGGTGCACTGTACAAGTAGCTGTACCAACCACCTCACCTTTTTACATTTGTACCCTTCTCTGCGTTGCCACCTGTCGGTGACCCCTTTGGCGTTTAAAAGGAGGCCCATGCGCAACGTAGAGGGGGTTCGGTTCGTTTCAACTCATTCGTAACCCAGAAAGACACTGCGCTCTCTCTTTAGAGCAAGAACAGAATAGAACCAGACAAGCAGCAGTAGGAGTGTTATCTCTCCGGAGAGCTCCGAAGCTGGGTAAACTGCTCGTGTGCTTCGCCTCGATCTGCTCTTCATGCGATCTCCGCCCCCCCGCCGAACCGAAAGGGGCCCGGTCCGCCGGCCCCATAGGTGTTCGAGGATCAGTTTCCCCGACATACCATGTCAACATAACAAGCATAGATGAAGGGCAAAGAAAATCATTGTATCTATTTTGGATAATGTGCATGACATGTTGTTCATATCATCAGCCACATCAGTAAGATAAAACAGGAGATGACAAGGTGCAAACGTGGGCTGCTTCACCACACACTGGATTATAGATCCACAAAAACAATCATACATATCGGGAGTATTATTTAATGTGCATGGTATGAATAAGGAATTTGGTTTTACAAGTAAAACTTAGAACTTACGGTTCTTACGAACATGCATTTTGGTAGAAATAGCAAACTAAACAGTAGTAAACGATAGGGAGTATGAGAAAATTAAACAACAGTTGAGGATAAAGGCTTTAGAAGGACTGACTTACATTAATAGTTAACACCGGCTTTATAATGACCTTCTCCATGGCAAGGGAAGGATAACTCAAGAATTTCAGCACAGAATCTTCTTCATAAGCATTGCCGGTACTCTACATTTTGTAGAGAGTAATTATAGATATGATAATACTGGAAGGGATAGAGGATAATGAACATAAGATGATGCTACATAATCAACTACCAATCCCTGGAAGTACAAGCGTTACAGGACAAAATGTATTGACAAGAGTAATGGGCTACACTTCTGCACTGACATTGTCTGTGTATTCTACTTGTTGGTAAGATTAAATATAGATCTGATCTTTTTTAGTAAATGGTGGGCGAGGGAGATAAGATGCAGAATGCTACAAAATGAACCAATCCCTCTTCCCATAATACAAGAGTGTTTTGAACACTGGTGTACTGTAGAAAACGTTCTTATATTATGGGACGGAGGGAGTAGCTATTAATGTAAGTACAGTGATAGACCACGTTCAGTCCTTACAAGAGGATTGTAGAGCTAAACCTCTTCAAAAGCATTGGGTTGATTCTAAATTTATGTAAGAGTCCATAGGATCTTATAATATCCACCAAATGGCCGATTATGAGGCTAACATGTGCAGTGATGCTACATAATCACACATCTATGAAAGTAAGTATGGTCATACAGGGCAAGAGGTACTCACAAGAGCAATGCAGTGTGCAGTATATTTGCGAGATTCTGTGGTCCCTTGAGAACGAATGTTCTTCTGCTAACAGCTTTCATACAAGTGAGACATTAAGGAAAATGCAGAAATGTAGTTCAAATTGTGATGTGATATCATAGACAGTACCTTACGATGTAGCCGAGACCAATGTGTAACAAGATTATTCTAGTCACCGTCGGATAAATGTAGCACCGGAGACTTCACGGAAATTTCGTTCAGAGGCTTGCCATCGAAGTGCGCTTGCCTCAGGTAGGAAGGATACTTCATCAACGAGTGCTTGAAAAGCGCAACCAACCCTTGCTCGTCATCACAATCCAGTTTGCGCCTCGCCTATTTAAAAGAATGAAATCTTGTGTCTTCTGTCAGCAGAAACATATGTAGTAATGACCATGAATAACATTAGTACATTACTTACGCGTAAGTTGCGGAGGAAGACTGGAAATTGTTCTGCGTCTGCGGTATAATCTTTCCATGAAGGAAAGATGCGCACAAAGTTCCTAACAACAACATAAGCTTCGTCTTCTAAACTGGGAAGAAATGGAATGTGGGTCCTATTTGCTGCAATTGGGGCTCTCTCTGGTTCGAAAAGGGATTTGGCAACTGGATTTGGTGTACTCTTTGCTGGAATGGGGGTTTTGCTCGTACAGCTGGTGCTATGTCAACTAGCATAATCATACTGTTTGCTGCAGTTGGGGTCTGCTGAGTTGGGGCATCAGGAATGACCTGTGTAGTAGGGCTAGAGTCTGCTAGAGTTGGGGTATTTTGTGGGTCAGGTGATATTGCAACTACACCTAATGGGCTATTTGATTTATCAGGTGCCACTACCTTTTCCAAATACTTTGCTTGTGCTCCTCCACGATCAGCAATCGCCCTCTTCCTTTTGAACGTCTGATACACAAGAACAACATTGGGATGGATAAATATGGTATGATGATAGATGGAATATGTACTGAAAATGGATAGGCGGGGCGTATTCACATACACGATGTGTAAACTAAGCTAATGGCAGTTCAACAAAGTAGAAGCAATGCAAAGCATTAGTTGCAAGATATGTGCGAGCAATGTAACCTTGGAAAGTTAGAGCAAGTACCTTGATGGGTGAATAAGATAGGGCATCTTCCTCTAACTCCTCCACTAGGGAGCTACATTAACTTAGGTCTCCTTCTAGCTCAGAATCACTGTTAGGATCATATTCTGAGCATGAATCTGTAGGTGGAGAGTGTTTGCATTGCATTGCATCCAGACTTGATTTCAGTCCCTTAATGCCAAGTTTGACAGCCATGGCATTTTTCTACTTTATTCTTTTCATGCGCGCAAGCTCATAATCATTATGATGTTGTTCAGAATCTGAGATTCATGAAAACATAAAAGTAGTCAGATTATCTATGGAATGCATTGCGGTTTCTACTCGGAGAGTGTCTCCCTATAAACCCCTGCATATGCAAAGTTCACCTCCCCAGTCGTGCTGACCAGACCACACACAGAGATACACACCCGAGCGGCGAACATGCATTTTCAAAACTAATTTAGGAACATTTAGCTGACCAATTAAACAACTCTGTTTTATAATATCAAATTCGTATTTGAACAACTAAGCTTGTTTAGCTTGATGGGTGGAGCAGTGTTATTATGACACGAAGCATGTATTCTGATCGTATAGTGATCGGAAACTCTAAGCATATATTTTTTAGCAAAAGAGGGTTTCCCCTCTGATTTCTATTAAAGAAACCACCACGGAACCAAAATGATCAATTGAACCCTAAGCATGATCAATTAAACCGAATTATGGCTGTGCCATGGCAGATTTGAAGCTGCAAACCGGAGAAATGATATTTAGCATCCATTGTTTTCTCCGAACTAAGAACTAAATTCTAAGATCTGAGAAGAAAGTAGAGTAACCAAGTTAAGATCTATTTTCTGGTTGAGATCAAAAAGTTGAGGAGATATGAAGTACCACCTCTCTTGCGGCGCCGTGTAGGCATCGGGGGTGCGATGGCTGTCGGTGGCGTTGAAGCAGATCTGCGACGGTAGACGGGTGCATCGCGGGATAAGTCCCGTTGCGGTGGAAGAGAAGGTCATGTGAGCGGCCACGACAAAGAGGACGACGGCGCTGATGAAGCGAGAGGACGCGATGCAAGGCTATTGGTCCGTCGCTGTGGATGACAAACATCCATCTCTAGCAGTGGACGACGCGGTCTTGGTAGGCGCTCCGGCATGGTGGAGGACGGTGGCGATGGATGTGGTGGAGGACGGCGGCGATGGATGAGGTGGCGGACGGATGCTGGTGTGGGAATGGGGTGTTCTAGCGCGGACAGTGTATGAATGGGAAAATGGAGGGAGAGGTACATGGAACCATGTTTTTGGGATGCGCCTGTCTGAAATATGGGAAAGTTACGAACTTATCCCCCGTTTCAAATTTGGACGTCTCGTCGGTTGGGGATAGGACGGTAATCTCGCATCTCCCAAATATTTGCCGGTAACTATTTCGGGCGAGGAGAGGGTGTTTTTCCGCCCACGGTTGGCGCCCACAGTGTATGAACGGGGCTGACAGGTAGGGCGGTTGTGTCACGTCTGATGGAAGTTACACATCTGCCCATATTTAAAATATTAGCCTACATCTATTTCGGACGAGGAGACGGTGTTTTGCTGCCCACCGTGTATGAATGGGGAATGGAGGGAGAAACAGAGGTCTTTCGGACGAGCTTGAATCAAATGAGTTTTGCCGCCTATGTTTGATGCCCACCGTGTCGGAATGGGCTCAGAGGCGGTCGTGTCACGTATAATTGAAGTTACTAACCTACCCCTATTTAGAGTAGTGGAAATCGGGCCGATGGATTGTCCGTGTAATGGGTAGACAGTAATTTCCATCTCCCAAACACTTGGCTTCGGGCAGCCGATGTGGGAGTGGACATTTTGCTGTTTCTTTCGAATTTTGGGACAATAAGCATCCATGTTTACCGTGGCAACTAAATTTGAATCAATTTTGTATTCCTATATGAATCTTTATAAATCATTCTATGTGTTTTTATATATCTTCAAAAGGACAACAAAGATGTATTCCACTGTCATATATGAATATGGTTTACAAATGTCGATACTCAAATTCAGAAATTAGAATCCAGTTTAAGGTGAATTCGAATATTTGGAACACTTCATGTCCAACTCAAATGTCACACGCAGTATAATGTGTACTCCCATTTAGATATGTACACAAGCGATGTAGCAAGATTCAAATACCGAGTCAATCAACCAAGAATGTATGGAACTAACAGACATATAAACACTTATAGAGTATATGGATCAATAATATCAACTAACATACATAAGCCAGGTTGCTGTACTTTTTTTTGGCTACAACAGCATCCTTTTTTTAGCCAGCATCTTGGCCCTTTCCGATGCGTGCCACTTATGGTCCATCTATACTACTATTGCTGAATGCACATTCAACCCGATTGGCATATTTGTAGGTCTGGCACAGCAATCCAAATAAAATGTCTCCGAGTCTTATCAATTAATACAGACTTGTGCTCAAATAAAATTACAAACAAAAAACAAAAAAACAATTATTACATGATCTCTAAAACAAATGGTTTGATTGATTACATGAACAGACAACACAAAGGTTATTCAACTATGGAAAGAATTTCACCTATGATTTACCAAGTAGGAATTTAATTTCCTTTTTTGCTTCAGGACCTTAACAATCTGGTCAGTCTCAGCTTGCTTCGTTTTTAAATCCACCAAATATTTAATGGTTGTCTTGAGTACTGCTTGTGATTGTGCTGTTTGCTTCCTCAACATGTCAACTTCATCTCTAAGTGCAGAAGCAGAATCTCTTTCTACCACTAGTTTAGCCTCTAGAGCATCAGCAGTTGGCAATTCATAATGCACGATTGGGTCGGTGCCACTGCTGTGGGATGATGCAACGTCCATGGGGACCTCGTTCCTTGATCTTGGGCTAACCTGTTTTGCCATTAAAGTTCCGATTGGATTCAGAAAAGTTGAAGTTAGCAAAACATCTCAACTGGGAGTTATAAAAGCAAACCAGTTAAACAAACAAGGAATTAAAGAGTTTCAATTGGATGCTGAAAAGTAGTTATTAACATCATTGTAACCCGCTATTGCAGCAGCAAAGTAGTTAAACAAACAAGTAGATATTTAAGTTAAGGCAAACATGTAATTCTTAACAGTAAGTATCAAACACATAGATAGGCGCAGTCTACAATATGATTAACAGGCTGTGCCATTATGTAATCAGTAGCAAACTAAATTAAGCCAAGCAACGTAATTGAACAATTTTGCAATAAGTGGCTAACTAAAATTCCGAGAAGCAGGTAACTGAACTTATGCTAGTTCTTTGTACAGGCACACTACAACTTCTTTTTCGCTTACAAGGTTGTACGAAGGAGTCCATGACATCAATTGCTTGGATACGCAGTCCCAATACTTCTTTCTTCCCACACTGCATGAGTAAGTCGAATGGTTAATCTGGCAAGATGGTGCGTCCTTGATATGTTATATGAGGATGTGTAGTCAGACTAGTTGTACCCAAACACATCACACTGGCTTTTACTGTATATTTTATGCGATTACTTTTGGCATATCGAGATCTAAGAAATCTACAATAGGACGAAAAGACTGGCATCCTTCACATTATTGGCGAACTCAGTTCATAGAAACAAGCAATTCAACCATTCTGTGGGTAAATCAAAAGCGCCACGGGAATATTTTTCACTATCCGATCATACACGCAAAAAGGGCGACGCCACCATAGGGGCTGGTATGGGCGGCCACCTCAGGTGGCTGGAAAGTGTGCACCTAGTTTGAGTCGTCTAGGTTGGGCCACGCTAGTTTTGTTTGTCCCAACGCACGAGCATTCAATGTAAAAAATGAAGAGAAATGTTTCAATTTGGATGGGCCAATAACATAAGTTCAAGGCAGGCCCTATAGCAGGCTTGCGGCCCAAACGAGCACCTCCCATATCGATCGACAGCAGGAAAAATCCCAATTCATTCGCTTCAGCCTCCAGTCTGGTTCGCTCCTAACCTAGCCGCCGCTGGACAGACCGACACAGCACTTCCTCGCGCCCTCGTTGGAGGGAGGTCGCCGGGCTTCAAGCAAACAGAAGGACAAGAATATGAAGATCCAACCCTGGGTGTAGCCTGCGTGGGAGGCAGCGGCGGCAGCACGGGCATGGCATCGAGCTTGCGCAAACGGACAGTCATAGCTTGCAAGAGTAGCATGCGCAACGAGCAGGTACATCACATCCCTGATTATATCTAATTCTACTCTTCAATTTTTACTTATATGTAGGGAATCTATGAGAAAATGAAACCAATTTTTACTTATTTTACAACTCCCCCAATCAATACTAAACCGACTGAATCTGATGTATCTAATCAAGTTTCCGGTGCAAACATACAAGCTCATGTCGTTCTTGAGCCTGAAGTGTCTAATGAACAGACTGCTAATGAAGGATTTGATGCAAACATTTTACATGCTCCTGGTGATGAACATATAGTGTCTAATGTGGGATCTAACGCAAGCATTTTGCAAGCTCATTAAAGGATTTAGTGTCTAATGATGATCTACTATGTTGAGAGAGACAGAGATTTGCAGGCATTAATGACAAGTAAATTATAGTGCATTTTCATAGCTTGAGGAAACGTCGAGTCCATCTACGAGAAAGTCCCCGTATCATGACAACATAGCATAAATACTTTTCTAATCTGTTGTTTGAAACTATTGGCATACTTGTGCAGGATAGATATATTGATATGCAGTTTGCGCACTGGTTATACGTGCAATTACACTTTGATATTTTTAGCCAGAGAACGAATAATTCAAGCAAGTACAGACCATGTATGTAGTCCTTGTACACCATGTTGCATTTTGTGTTTTTTGGTGCTTGCATCATTTAGTGTTTATAATCTGAATTACTTTGGATCATTAGCTCGTTTTCAAAGTGCATGTAGCTTCACATTTCTCAAGTTATGTTGATTTCCGGAGTGCAAGTGCCTTCATATTTTTTAAGTTAAATGTTCGCCCCTGCTAACTTGAATTCGTGGATCAGCCACTGCACACAAATCATACACGAATGCCAGTACGAATTAAATGAAATGTAGGGAATTATGCTAGCTCGTTGTACAGGGATGTTCCATGTACAAGTCCATGTTACCACTTGCTTGGATGTGCAGGCCTTGTGCTCCTTGCATCCCCCTCTGCATTTTTGACATGGCGAATGGTTGATCAAATAAGAGGAATCGACCTTGATGTTGTACCGGAGGACAGATACTTACAAGGTTATACGGGTGTGCAGGATGTGTACCAGATCCCGTAGCGCCGTCATGCTTCACTAAAATATGGATTTGCTTGTTTCAGATGATATCTCCAGAAGAAATAAGAGTTAAGGTCAGAGTTGCATATGCGTGTAAGCTAAGAGAGCTGTGAAAGGATATCCAAACATCATCAGAACAGTGCACAAGGGAGTGATGTGTGGATACCTAGTTCGGGCCAGAATTTGGGCATGCTCGCCTAGCTAGAGTGCGGGTCACTTCAGAGCCGTTGAGGGTGATGCGCTGGCGTTGGCTGGCCGTGCACGGATGCAGATCTTGAGTGGCAGCAGAGCGCTACGATGCGGTGGACGAGACCGTTGGTGAAGCCCCAACGGCCTCGGGGGGCGGAGGTGTGACGATGTGCTCGGTGAAGTAGCCCCGGTGAGCTGGGAGACGGCGTCGGTGAAGCGCACCTGATGCGGCCGAACTCGGTGTCTGTGAGGCACGTCGGTTGCGGCGGCCGACGTTGTCGGTGGACCACCCTGTGAAGTGGACGAGGGCGTAGATGAGGTAGCTCCGGTGTGGTGGTGAAGCGCGACCGTCATCTTCATCGCCATTGTCCGGCAGAGAGGTGGGGAACGGTGGGGAAAGAGACGAGACGAGGGGCGATTCGAGGGTTGGCGGCGAATTAGGGATTTGAGCAATCTGGGCGCGGAAGGGGACGGTGGAGAAGAGAGATTTTGCAGGGCTGGAATTGGGGCCGTCAGATATTTCAATCCGAAACGTGGAAGCGCGAACTTATATTGTCGTCGTCCTTTTTTGGGGTGGGGGGGGGTGGGGGGTGGGTGGGTGGCTGGGTGCTACGCGTCCGTCCGACACACACGACCACCCCGACAGGACTATGCTTTGGTGCCTTAAGGCACCTGCCTTTGTGTCCATGACATATGGGCCCAACAGGTGGCTGGCCCACATGTCAGTGATCCAAAGGCAGTTGCCTTTAAGGCAGTTGCCTTTAAGGCACCGAAGCAGCGTCCACCCCGACACGACCCTGGTTTGCCTGGTGCGCCTACATTTGAGAATGCAAACGAATCTTCTTTCATTTGCAAACGAATCTGTATGTATTACCATGCCCGTGTTTTCCTTGCAATAATTATTCATTCGAAACGAGATACTCCATCTGTTCACTTTTGTAAGTCGTTTCAGACAACTTAAAATGAACTGTTTTGCACATTGTCTGAAATGTCTTCAAGGTCTTATAAAAGTGAACATAGGGAGTACTATAAATTAATTAATGAGGAGTTATTTGAAAAAAAATCAAAACGGTACCCACGCTACCGTGGATTAGAGTGTGTGTCACATAATTAGTTATTTGAATTAGAGTGTGTGTGTCACGTAGTTAGTTATTTGAATTAGAGTGTGTGTCACGTAGCGATCTCCAATTCTAACGTGGATTTCGCATTTCACTGTATCCATGCTACTTTTTAATACAAATTCATATGTATATTATGAACACCATGGTAGTGAGAAAACTTTTGGATGGATTCAAACATATGACCTGCAAAATAGCACAACAAACTGAGTCAATGTCAACTTTTCGAAACTTAGTATGGCACGAATTCGAAATAATTACCCGTATGCCTGGTCCTCGGTTCAAATCTTACAATGTACACTGAATTGAAACATCGATATTAAGTCTCGTACTATGTACATTCAATTGTTGTTTTTAGCCCCCCCCC
>NC_041392.1:644547366-644565120 GCF_002162155.2 Triticum dicoccoides
AATCTTCCTCTCCTAACCACCTTAGGAAGCTATCAGTTTCCAACACACGTTCATTCTTTCTCTCCATGTTTCGATCTCTTAGTCTCTCAACTACACAAACCCTATTTCCACTCTATTACCAAATGTATTTACCTCACACACCCGCCATTGCACCCCATGCCGAGCTCTCTCTGTCTCCCCCCTCTCCCTCTCAACCTCTCGTGCTAAATACATGCATTGCCTATCTAGCCCCCAACCTCTCATGCATGCGCACGCACACACGTTGTATATCTAGGTCACTCCCTCGAGACTGTCTCACTCTTTCTTCCACACGGCAGGCCACACTCGCTCAATCTCGCTCTCTTTATCTGAGTCTCATTTAACCTCATTTTCTTTCACACACAAATGATATATCTCCCTATTCGGGCCTCGATCGACACACTCTATACTCTCTCACGCAGATTGTCTATCTAGGTCAGTCCATCCAAGCCGCCACCACTCTTTCGACCTCATGGTGGGCCACGCTCACTCAATCTCTCTCTCTCTCCGTATGTCTCGATTGACCTCGCTCTTTCTCGGACAAAAACGATATATCACCATGTTGAGCCCAATTTGACCTATTCACATTGTATACTCTCTCACGCACATCGTCTATCTAGGTCACTCTCTCCAACCCGTCTCACTCTTTCGATCGCACGGCGACCCTATGTGATCGGTTGATCTTGCTTCCTCTCATGCACAAAATATATCTACACGTCTATGACTGGATCATCTCTCAAGCTCTATCTTACAGCCCTCACCCTTGCCAAAAAGCTCAATCGGACAATATCTCTCCAGAGCATATATATTTGTTCAATGAATGTCGAACCACACTCACTTTGTCTCTCCAACCTCGCAAAGCTTGAGCTATTTACATTGCGAGGGGCACTCCAACCTTGGATTAATTTGTGTAGGCATTTATTCCGGTCGGTTTAGATTATATCTTTGTAGCATTCGGCCCATGACTACTCCAATCACCGTAGCGGGTAATTAAGCTATGGGGAGCACCTAATATGAGCACCGGGGAGCCGTTGGATCGAAGATGCAGCGGCACACACGAGGCCTGAATGTTTTATTTGCAAAAAAACCTTTGGATAGTTTGGAAATTGCGCATAATTACAAAGACTACTCCCAAGCCATTGGATCTCACTTCCAACGGTGTAAAAACTCGTATCACCATAGTATCTAAGCTGCGGGGTGGATGTGATATTCTATGCCGCTGTCATTTTTGTTCGTAAACTTTCAAAAAACGTGTAACTCGTGCCGTTACTTGTCTAACCACGCAAAGTGTTTGTTCAAAAAAAAACCATCCTACACTAAAATATCGGAACAACACACGGGGGTCCCACTTGTCATTAATCAAATTTGGACCTAAAACTAACAAATCTAAAAGACGAGATTCGAATTGGCAACCTGGAGTACAAAGCGTAAGTCGATAGCCTGAAAAAACGAACGGTTGTTGGCTTTGTCCCATAACTTGATTTTATACAGTACTTGTGTTGAGTAGTGTAGAGGGAGTGCCTCGTCAACACGTGCATGACCTATATCTCACTTACTGGTGGGTCCCAGGTCTGCGATCTCAATCTCTCTTCTCTCCATCGTCTAACCTTTGCACGGGCACACACGAAGAGCGGTGCTAGCTTGCCGTGGTGTTATTACAACTAAAAAAAACTTGGAAAATAGAAGAATCGCCTAGAACAAGAGACGTTGTGGCTGGTCGAGACGGAGCTAACCACATCTATCCTCCGTGCCATGTTTGCATGATGAAGCTGTGTGGCTAGTGGGGTGTTTTCAACCGACTGGCTGGGTCCCGAGGTTGAACCATAGGTACTCTACTACGTCTGATACAGTATATTTTTACATGCACATTTTTCCTCCGTGCCGAGACATGGCACACCCTACCGCCCTCCCGGGTGGTGCATGCATATATTCTTCCTGACGTGGGACACCCTACCGCGCGTTTTCTGGGTCCTCCTCGGTCGTAGCGCTGAAGCAAGTAAATGAGTCATCAAATCACGAAAGACCACCTTTCCTGCCGAGTACATCAGTGAAGCACGGTGGCTAGCTAGTTGGGCTAGTTCGACCGATTAGCTAGGCCGCCGCCACATTTGTTTTTTCACCCCTTTTTTATCTACTTGCCGGCAGGTGAATTTAAATATCCACCTCGGCGTTGCTCTGGTGTTTGGGTGCGGTAGGATTTTTAATTTTTTGATTGACGGGAGCAGGCGCGGCAGGATTTTTAATTTTTTGATTGACGGGAGTAGGCGCGACAGCAATTAGTCACGCTGACTCCGCCTGTACCCACTGCTCCCTGATGTGAGAACTCATCGACTGGTGTTTTACCGTGGTGAAAACCAAAAGATTCCCGCTCCCTCCGCCTTCCCGTAGATTGCATCGCCTTTCAGCCGTTTTGCCCCCTTTGCTTCCTCTCCCCATTGCTTCTACCTGGTGCCATGGCGGCGCAGTAGATCACGGAGTCCGAGGTGAGGCTCCTGGCATAGGAGCTCCATGCCAAGGATGCGGAGCTCAGGGCCAAGGATGTGGAGCTCTGTGAGCTCAAGGAGGAGAGGAGTGCCATGCTCCTCCGTTATGTGCGGGAGTTCACGGAGCTTCAAAAGCGGCAGGCGTCCACCACAAAGATGCTCGAGGCATCGGCGGCGTTGCTGCAGAAAGCGGGAGCTACGATAGGCCGTCAGGGGATCCGGCTGGAGCGCGAGCGGGCCGATCGTGACGAGGTCTAGGATCGCCTCAGCCACTTGGTGAACCAAGTTGCCACGCACGTGTTGCGGCTACGCGATGCCTACCGTCGTGCCAGCGCGACGATGCCGGCCGTCGGGCTAAACCCGTTCGACCACCTGGTCGACTTCAACGAGCTGCGGCTTCCTAACCTGGTCTCCTTCTTCACCTATATCTCCGAGGAGCTGAGCCGTCTCCACGCGATGGTGGGGGCTGAGCTGGACAAGGAGGGGTTGCAGGCTGCCGTCGCCGTTGCGGGGCAAATCCTTTCAGGGCTCCGTCACTGGAATCCATTCGTGCCACTGGACGCCATCTTTGACGAGTTGGCTCCCGTCGACCGGGAGCGGGCTCTGCGGGCGGTTGCACCCTGCATCACCAACGTCATGCGCCTCGAGAAGCAGAGGGACTTCGGTGGTGTTTAGGCGCCCTCTACATGGGCATGTCCATGTCTCGTCGCAACATGACCGTTGGATCAAACCTAGACGGTGCAGATTAGTCACTGTAGCACAAAGAGTGTGGGTGTGTTTGGTTGCATTCTCATCTCAATATAGTTGTTTCCTCTTCGTGTATTTTTGTCAACCTACTAGTGTGGACTCATGCACCCTTCATGCACTCTACCAAACACCCAAAAGTGGGTCGAGAAGGGAACTTTTTCTCCCATCCTGTGCACCCTTCATACACCCTGCCTAACACAATTCGTGCTTCATGTGGTTCATGTTTCATGGAGTACTGTAGCACCCTACTCTCCGTGCGCTGTGGACCCAGTTCTGTTAACATTGATCTCACCGTCCATTCTCGATTGGACAGTCGAAAAAGCGGTACTATGTTACGTATAGGAGTAGTTGACATGAGCACAACATCATTTGTTATCGTTATATCTTACTACACTAGCAACAAGATTGTGTAGTACTGACGTATGAACCACTGCACATGCCTAGTAGTAGGAGCACTGTGTATGTTCAAGTGGCTGCCGTGTTTCGCACTCCTCCGTCGTAAGAGTGGAAACGCTTGCTTTAATCATTTTTTTCTTCTGAAAAACAGTGGACACGCTCTACCGTGCGGATCCACCTCCAGCCAAGCACTAAATTACTCACTTTCACTGACATGTGGGACAGCCAGTATCGGGGTCCACCAGCCATGCACTAAATTACTCCGTAGTAGTGTGACGGTAGACTACCCCGATCGAAGCACCGCAGTAATGCCCAATGAGCCGTCAAATCACAAAACCCCCTCCTTTCCAGCAGTAAGTTGGACGGACGAAGCAACCATCATTTCACTCTTCTCTCTCAGCTTCCTCTCTACCCAACCCTCGCTTCTTCCTCATATTTTTCCTCATTTCTTCAAGAAAACCACGACCTGCTTCTGCCATTGTTCTTCCCTCCCAAAGAAGGAAAGGTGAGCGCATCAATGGTGTTGATTCTAGCCAAGGTCCGGTCTTGCAACCCCGAGACTGATCCTATAACTCCCTCTCTTTTCTTCTTTTGGGTTTGTGATTATGGTTTCTTTTATTTTATTTCTATTTGACAGTTTCTTGATGGACGCTGGAGCACCAGCCGAAGTGATGTCTATGGCTCCGGCCAAAACCGTCGAGGCTCATGGTACGAAGAAGCGCAAGCACCCCACCGAGTCTACCGCATACAAGCTCAAAGTCGTCGCCCTGTCCAAGCCCCCCTCTCCGGGATCCCTCATTAAGCAAGTCCAGGTAATATCTCTTCTTGACGATCTTTTTCTCGATCTTGATCATGTTTTTTCATCTAACACACAGTACTAGTACTAGTAGTACAACTTTCTGGGTGATCTTGCATGTGAATTTTGTGTGCCAAATGACGGTTCTAAATTCCTCTTTCGACCAAAACATGCGAGAGGTTGACACTGATTTCTTACAGATTACTTTCAACTACTCCCTCTGTCCCAAATTTCTTGTCTTAGATTTGTCTAGATACGGATGTATCTAATACTAAAATGTGACTTGATACATCCGTATCTAGACAAATCTAAGACAAGAATTTTGGGACGTAGGGAGTACTTTAGGAACATCAATGCTACCTTTTAAGAGGGTATATTTGCCTCAGTAACTTGTGTTATGGATATTGCATGTAATCCCTCTGCTCTCATGCCTTTGAAGACATGTTCTAGTGTCTTTGTTCACTCATTCCTGTGCGTATATGTAGTCATATATGGAGTATAATATCGAAAATCATCTTATATTTCTGAACGGAGGTAGTAATAAAATATGGTTTCTGTTTGAATTAGAACCAGGTCCGCGGTGGAGATGAAGTTCTCAAAGTCATGCCGTGCAAACTGGAAGACCTGATGATGAGTTCTACTGCTGAACTATCCAGCTGTTGTGTCCTTGTCGCCACGTGTCCTGAACTAGTGTTTTCCTGTAGCATTGTTGTCAGGCGTGTTCTCGAGGCCGTACTTGACCACAACAATTTCCTGGCTGTGCCTTCGATTACGAAGGGTGTGGTTGTTGTAAAGCTTCCCAACAAATCTGATGCGGCCTGTCTTCATCATCATGTTTATGAGTGGAAAGACCACTCTGTTAGGTTCTCCAAGGTTGACAAGATGGTGATGGTGCATGTAGACATCTCACACGAAGTCACTGGCCTAGTCAGTTATGCGGGGTTCATCCCATAGGTTGGTGGCAAAAAATAGTCTGCAGAGTTTAGTTAGTGCAACTTTGCTTGTTCGTAGTAAGTACTATTGTTCAGTACTTGATTTGTGTTTGTGAACCCTATATTGTTTATTAGTACTGCCGCTGTTGGTGTGTGGTCAGTCTTGAGAACGGTCTATGTTAATGTCTGTCCACTCAATTTAGTCTGTATATTTTGAAGTATCCATATCATATTTTTGTGAGGATGGTCTATCAATTATGGTTACACTCCAATATCTGTATGCATTGCAGGGTTTATCGCACCCACCAGGATTTCCAGCCCCATGGATGTTCGGTCCATACGATTTGTCACGACCTTTGGACTGTCCTACTTGTGGGAGTAGGCGGGGCCCCTGCATGCCACGCATAGTTGAACGATCAATCTTCTGTTTAGTACTTCAACATAGTGATTTCCTGGTAAGGATTCACTCGTCACATCAAGTAAATCTTATTGATTTACTGTCTAAATCTTATTGATTTAATGTCATGTTTTCTTTCTTTTCTTGCAATTTTACAATGCAGGTTTTGCCATCTGACATTCATCACAGAATAAAACATTTGGTTTTCTCTATGATGGCTATTTTTGCAGGTTTCACTTCTTATGTCGTGTCAGTAACGAAGGCACTGTCCATCACTTATATTACTGGAAAAAATTGGATCACTCTGTTGTCTGAGTACAAGCTGAATCCCTATGATGAACTGCAGTTTGGTTTAACAAAAACGCCACAATTAGTCCTTCTCGCGTTTAAAAGAAATGAAGAAAAAAAACTGGATCACGGTCACGGATCCTAGTCAAGTTAGAAAGCTGATCATAGCAGACCAGACACGATCGCCGCTCTCTCCAACAGATCGAGCACCGACGGTTGCTCTAGCACTGATAGCGGCAGCAACTCAGTCTGATCCAGCTGAGGATTGGGCACTGACTGCGTCAGCAGATCAGTCTGATCTAGCGGAGGATCAGGCATCGACACCGGCACCAGCTCTACAAGGAGCACCATCTTCGGCAGCAGCAGTGGCTTCGGCACCTGCACCAACACTTGCACTTGCATCTGCTCCGGCCCGTGCAGTTGCACCGGCAACAGTCTGGGCTGCAGTTCGCACTTCATATACCAAAGTCCTTACAAAAACCGACATGTCCACCTTCTTGGTAAGCATTGGCCGCCCAAGTGCTTCGTTCTTTTTTCTTTCCATGTTGTTTCACATGATTCACTGTGTTGATCTAACTGTTTGGGTATGTCTTCTTGTTTGCAAACAGAGAATTCCTAGAGCAACGATGGAGTCGTTCGACAATCCGGGCGACCACGGCCAAGTTTCTCTTACCATGCGCAGCCTTGGTGTGAATGAACCTGCTCAATATATCGTAAGTACAAAGGATGGTCGCATGATGATTGATACCAAAGGATGGTTAAGGTTCAAATCTAAATCATATCTTGCGGTAGGGGATGATGTCAAAATCGAACTTTCTTGGGAAGGAGAGCTGGTCCAAATCAACTTTGAAATTCTTCAGTAGCAGCACGCAACTGCCTAACTGATCTATCCTCCGAGAGATTTTGATGTAATAATCTGGCATGGTGAAATAAGTGTCCTGTGTGTATAAGTAGTACGATAGTATTATTTATCACATGGTATATCGTTGATAGAATTGCAACTCTGATTGCTGGTTAGGAACTGTCGTTCGATTTCATTCCAACAGCTGCCATGCTTTATTCAATTTTGTGTATTCTCCTTGCGACAGCATCTAAAACCAGCACCGTACCGATCGCTTGCAATATGAAAAGCGCTGAGGTAGAACACATGGGCCTCCAAACATGTAGGGTCGGCCTGCGGCCCAAAGTCCAGAACCTGGTTTCGAGAAGCACCAGCTCACTGCAGAAGTGGCGTCCTCCTCCTGCTGTGGGTTGGGCGAAGATGAATGTTGATGCTGCGTTATCTCGCAATGGTGAAAGGGGAGCCCTGGCAGTTGTGAGCCGGGATCATACATGCTTCTTCCTTGGAGCATCAGCACTAGTGTGCGGAAGTGTTACTGATCCAGAGATCCTAGAGGCAATGGCATGTTGCGAGGGGCTATCTCTGGCTCTTGACTTAAACCCGCAACACGTTCAGATTAGCACCGATTGTTCAGCAACATTCAAGCATATCGGAGAGGCATACTTGGGGCCCAACAAAGTTATTATGGACGAGATCAAGATGAAGAAGAATATGTTCCAAACCATGGAGATCATACATGAAAAGCGCGAGTGTAATGTTGAAGCGCATGTGCTCGCAAAAGCTTCTACTTCTTTGCCCTGTGGACGCCATCTTTGGCTCACAGGAACCCCCGAAATTATTTGTATACCTATGACTGTTACTCTTCAATAAAGCAACTTTTATCCCTCAAAAAAACATTTGAGTATTATATTCTCAGCTGAACCCCCATAATGCCCGTGCGTTGCAGAGGGAGTATTTTCTCGGCAAGGTGAGCCGGTGATATAAAAGATTTGTATATTTATTTACAGAGGGAGTATCTCTCTATCAAAAATATATATTTATGTGTAACTAGTTACTCCTGTCTTTCTACTTACTTTCGCTGATATGTGGGGCAACCGGCAATGGGGTCCACGTGCCATATGCACAAATTAGAGTGCACAACTTCACGGTAGACACACCCCGGTCGTAGCGCCGCAGTAATGCCCAATGATCCGTCAAATCACAACCCCCCTTTCCAGCTTTAGCAGTAAGCTGGACGGACAAAGCTGCAATATTTCACTGGGCCTGAATCCCTTTCTCGCTCGTCTGCTTGTTCAGAGAAAACCCCCTCTCGGTGATTGCATAGGGTTTTCTCATGGAGAACCAGGTACGAATTCTTCATCCATCCCCGATAAACCCAAGTCCCTTGGTCGCAGGTAATCCTAGGATGGCAGCCGCCGCCGTTGATGCATTTTTCTTCCTACTGAATCTAGTCTATTTCATTTGCAGTGCCCAAAGTGCGAGTACCCTACAGGTTTCTGCACCCTCGGCGAGACGCCACACTTGTTCCTTCTCATCCTAACACAACATTTTGAAACGCGCACATTATGTTCCTAGAATTCTCTTTTCTATCCGGGAGGGTGGGTTTTTTTTGAACATGTTGTGTTCTCATATTATTTTTCCTGCAGTGTATTATTTGCTCTGCCAGAACACATGTACTCAAGATGCTCGGCCTTGCCATAACTGAATACACTAGTTTAATGGTCACAGTGAAGACAAGCCATGGATATAAGTTCCGAGTTGGGTTCATGAACCAAGAAGATCGCTGCTTTTTTTATGGCCGAACTTGGATAAACTTTCTCAAGTGTTACGGACTGAAAGTTGGCGCACGAATGTTGATGGAAATAGCAGAACCTGGTCTCATCTTCACTGCGATCTTCCACCCCGACATCGTTCCAATTGTTCATCCATGTTAGTTTTGTATCTGGTTCTTGCTTGTTGCCTCGATTACTTCTTAATCCACCTATTCTGTCTAACTAATCACAATTTAACTTTAGAAGTAGCAACGAATCTCTCACGAAGATGCTACTTCTAACTAATATTTTCTTATAATTGGTGGCACGTGTAGATTTTTCCAGAGTTAAGCAGTCTACTCGTTTGTTACTCTGTAATAACTCGGCTGTTACTAATGGCACTGAAGTTGACTGTATCGACATCGACAAGTTCCTACACTTTATTGATCGTCTTGAGGTCCTTGTAGGGTGTTTCAATGGTGGAAGGCCACGTGGGATATGTGTGCCACTGCTGCACTCGTTGAAGAGGTCCAACTGTGTCGAGAAACTTATGGTATGAGCTGTTTTCTATTATATATGTTGTTCATAAACTATTGCTTATACACAGTTTTACAGTTGTGATCTTCTTGAAACAGAAACTGCCGAGTGCTATTGTTCCTATACAGATGCTTGACCATGGTTGGGTCAGACTTGCGCTTGGTCACAACATGATGTTTATGTCGACCTACTCAATTCCCCTTGGAGGTGAAAAGATACTTATTCATGGGTGGTCTCAAATAATGAAGGCCCGTCCATCTTGGAGAATAGGACCGAAGATTATGTTCATGCTTGTCCATGGCTCTAAAGAGAATATCCTGTTTATTGACCATGTTGCGAGATGAAGCCGCTTTCAGAAGGTTGTGGATGCGCGGGGTGGCGCCTGGGCCTTGTCCTGGTGCTTGGCTGCCTCATCCTTGGTTAACTGTAGGCAAAGTAGCACTGTTTGAGGCGTGCTTTGTACGGTTGAACCTGTATAAGTACTCATACTGCTTTCAGCTTTGGTTGTTAAGTGCCCCTGCTGGTTTCAGTTAAGGTTGTTAAGTACTATAGTCTGTCGTGTTTCTTCAGTCCTGTCTTCCTCCAGCCGCCAAAACCATACTAGAGCCGGCGGGGCCGCCTGCTTCTGCCTCCCACGGCTGGCTGCACCTCAGCGCACGCATCACCGCCCCACCGTCTCCTAAATCGTTAACGCCGATGTCCTCCGCACACTTTGGTGCGCTCACCGCGGTGCCGCCCTATCGCGTTGTCAACATGGTCAACAAACAACAGGAATCGGCAGAAGTACGTGGACAGGATGATAGTAGGGGCCCACCATGTCAGTGTATGGAAAAATAAAATGCTTCCTCCTAGTGTTTTCCTGACATCTGGGACCCATGACATTGGGAGCGTATATAGTCAATAGACAAGAGAACAACACAAGATCGGCTGACACCTGGGATGTAGCTACTCGAGTAGTATTCTTTTTGTTTGGTATTGTTGAGACGGAGCAGGGTTTGAACTGGGCTGTGGCCTGTCTAGCCCAGGCTTATAATTTATGTTCACCATGTGACCAGTCCAGCTATTTTTTCTTTGTGAAAATGAGCCCAGTTTATTTTTTTTGAAGAGTACCCAATCCAGGCCTACTTATTTTTCTACGCCCTGATGGGCTGCAACTCTTTCAAGACGCCTTCAAATCTTGAAAGTAATATGAAATGGGTTGTAAATATAAAAATAGATGACAAATTGGCAATTACTTTATAATTTCTGAATTTTATTACATTTTCAGATTCCTATTTCCCTGGGCATTAACCTAATTTAAATATATCTTCAAAGTACTTTAAATCTGGCTGGACATTTCGGTGTTAAAAATAGTTTGGAACCCACAGAAATATGTGAAATTGGCCCTGGCCAACCAAAAAAAATGACTGCAGTAAATTGCATAAGAAGTTGCCATGAGCTATATATAAATTATTAAAAAAAGAGGGAGTGGTCTGACTTGTGGGTCTGTTTAGTGGACGCGTATGCAAGATTTTTTTAGTTATTATATACGTCAACAAACGATTCTACCAGACGTAACCGTTGGATGTCAATCCAACGGCCGTCGTGTTTCTTCAATCTCTGATCTTCTTGCTCCAGCTGCCAAAGCAGCGCTGGCGGGACCGCCTACTCCCGCCTCCCGTGGCCGGCTGTGCTGCCGCGCAGGCCTCAACGCCCCCTACTACTCCCACTGCTGGCCAGGGCATCCCTCTACTCACCCACACCCCCTGTTATTCTGCGGCGACGGCAGCCTCACACCACAGCCGAACCAGTGAACGCTCGTACTCCTCTCCGCGTGGGCATCCACTGCCACATCTTCCCCGGCTCCGCGTTATCCCCTTCCTATGCCTTGCCGTCGTCCACCGTTGTGGTGCTCTCGGCGCAGCATGGTCAATGTGGTCAACGACCGACTTCCATCGGAAGAGTACTGTACGTGGAGAGGCTGACAACTGGGTCCACGGCAGCCGCAAGGAAGTGCCTCCTTATTATGCGGAAAATAATTATTCCTCCACCTGACAGCGGGGACCCACCGGACGGGCCACCAGTATTTTGCGAAAAAATCGTTTCCCCCTGACTGCTGGGACCCACCGGACGGGCCACCGTATTTGGCGAAAAAAATGTTCCCCCGCTATCATCTCGGACCCACCGGAAGTGCCTCATTATTACGCACAAAAAATGAATACTCCCCCGGCTAGCTGGGACCCACCTTGGTGGGAGGCTGACTTGTGGGCCTACTAAGTTGACGGGGACGAAAGGCTTTGTCAACTTAGTCAATATGAACGATTCTAGCTCCAGTGACCATACAATGTCCATCCAACGGTTGTAGTGCTTCTTCAACCTCTGCTCTTCTTGCTCCAGCCGCCCAAAGCAGCGTCGGTCGTGCCGCATGCTCCTTCCTCCCGTGGCCGGCTGTGCTGCCGCGGAGGCCTCACCGCCCCTACTATTCCCACCGCTGGCCCGGCCCTGCGGTGATGGCAGCCTCACACCGCAGCCGAACTAGTGAACCCTCGTACTCCTCTCCGCGCGGGCTTCTTCTGTCGCGTCTTCCCCGGCTCCACGACGTCCCCTTCCTAGGCCTCGCCGTCGTCCACCGCCGTGGTGCTCTCGGCGCAGTGTGGTCAATGTGGTCAATGACTGACTTCCATCGGAAGAGTACTGTGCATGGAGACGCTGACAGCTGGGTCCACGGCCGCAGCAAGGAAGTGCCTCCTTATTATGCGCAAAATAATTATTCCTCCACCTGACAGCGGGGACCCATCGGACGGGCCACCAGTATTTTGTGAAAAAATCATTTCCCCCTGACTGCTGGGACCCACCGGATGGGCCACCATATTTGGCGAAAAAACCGTTCCCCCCGCTGTCAGCTCGGACCCACCGGAAGTGCCTCCTTATTACGCACAAAAAAATGAATACTCCCCCGGCTAGCTGGGACCCACCTTGGTGGGAGGCTGACTTGTGGGCCTACTAAGTTGACGGGGACGTAGGGCTTTGCCAACTTAGTCAATATGAACGATTCTAGCTCCCCTGACCGTACGATGTCCATCCAACGGCCGTAGTGCTTCTTCAACCTCTGGTCTTCTTGCTCCAGCCGCCCAAAGCAGCGCCGGTCGTGCCGCATGCTCCTGCCTCCCGTGGCCGGCTGTGCTGCCGCGGAGGCCTCACCGCCCCTACTATTCCCACCGCTGGCCAGGCCCTGCGGCGACGGCAGCCTCACACCGCAGCCAAACCAGTGAACCCTCGTACTCCTCTCCGTGCGGGCCTCTGCTGCCGCGTCTTCCACGGCTCCGCGTCGTAGGCCTCGCCGTCGTCCACCACCGTGGTGCTCTCTGCGCGGCGTGGTCAATGTGGTCAACGACCGACTTCCATCGGAACAGTACTGTGCGTGGAGACACTGACAGCTGGGTCCACGCCCGCAGCAAGGAAGTGCCTCCTTATTACGCGCAAAATAATTATTCCTCCACCTGACAGCGGGAACCCACCAGACGGGCCACCGTATTTCGCGAAAAAAACGTTTGCCCCTGACTGCTGGGACCCACCAGCTACATATTCGCACGCAAGGAAGTGCCTGACAGTCGGGACCCACCTGGTCGAAGCGCACGTAGCGTTGTCATTCTGGTCACGAACGTGTATGTACATATATACTGGTCGATGTAGAGGCGCGCACGTGTCGTAGTAGAGGCGTGCACCTAGCATGTACACTTACGTAAAACGGCCAGGGTGCAAGAAAGAAAATACGGACACGTATGTGTACATACGGGCGGGGTCTCGAACGCCTACTCGCGCATACGTACGACCAAGGCTCGTGTATATGGCTGGGTCGGAACCGAGAAACATCGTCGTTGTCGTGTTCATGGGGAGGCAACGGAATGTGTCGTGTTCATGGGGAGGTAATGGAATGCGTCGTGTTCATCGGGAGGGCTTGGACGGAACATGCGATGGAAATGAGGCCTGGCGTACCACAGAACGGAGGAAACGGCCTTGTTTTCGACCGGCCATGTTCGAAATGGGATCCTATTGATTGGGAGGGGTCTGGCATACCGCAAAATGGAGGAAACGGACCTCCTACGGTCGAAATGGTGGTCCTGTTCATCGGGAGGGGTGTGGCGTACCACAAAACGGACGAAACGGACCTCCTATGGTCGAAACGGGGGTCCTGTTCATCAGGAGGGGTGTGGCGTACCACAAAACGGGACTCCACGGGATACTTTTCATCTCCACCATCGACCCCCTCCAGCCTCCACGAGCTACTGTTCATCCACCATCGACCTCCTCCAGCCTCCTCCTACGACTGTTCATCCACGGGCTCCTGTTCATCCAGCCTCCACCGCGTGCTACTCCACCGGCTACTGTTCAACCACCCCTCTCCACGGGCTCCTATTCAACCACTCCTCCATGGGCTACTATTCATCCTGCCCTCCACCATCTACTGTTCATCCTGCCCTCCACGGGGTGGTCCTGTTCATCTAGCCCTCCATGGGGTCCTGTTCATCTAGCCCCAACCGGCTCGATCGATCGGGGTCCTGTTCATCCAGAGGCAACACCACGGGGTCCTGTTCATCCACCCCCACCGGGAACTGTTCATCCACCCCCCGCAACGCTCATTGTTCATCCAGAGGCAGCATCGATCGGCTTCAGTTAGCAGCAGTAGCGAAGGAATTGCTTGATCGGGTTCAGTTAACAGCCATCGATCGATCGCTCGGGTTCAGTAACGCGTAGCCTATAGTGCAATCGCTCGGGTTCAGTTAGAGCCCAACGCCTTGCTCGGGTTTATTTAGAGCCAACGCCTCGCACACACGCGCGTACGTGTATGAGAGAAACGCGCATCGCTCGGCCCCGACCTCCCACCGTAACCGGGAACTCCCCGAAATTTTCCTCGCCCTCGCTTCTACCATGGTTTTTTGTCATGGACGGCCCAAAGAATTTCATGCAGCTACGTCTCCGGCCCGCCCAGGACGAAAAGCCCATTTTTTGTCATGATTTTTTGTCATAGAAGTAGGAGCCCACTACATCTATGATGATACCGGGTTTTGTCACAATTATCGTCATAGAAGTGTCATATGTATGACAATTTTTTTTTTCATTTGGCCCAAAATGTCATGGATGTGTCTTTTTTTGTAGTGCTCCAAAGTACATATCTAGCGGAGAACGTAAGAAAGAATTGTTTGTAGGGTACAAAACCACCTCAAAGCTATTCTTTTCGATTGATCTATCCTAGAGTTCGTACTAAAATAACACGAAGCTATTCTTTCCGATCGACCTAACCAAGAGTTCGTACTAAAATAACACCAAAGCAAATTCAGATTCATAATATTCAATCCAACACAAAGAACCTCAAAGAGTGCCCCAAGATTTCTACCGGAGAAACAAAGACAAGAACATGCATCAACCCCTATGCATAGATTACCCCAATGTCACCTCGGGAATCTGCGAGTTGAGTGCCAAAACATATATCAAGTGAATCAATACGATACCCCATTGTCATTACGAGCATTCAATTGCAAGACATATATCAAGTTTTCTCAAATCCATAAAAGTATTCAATCCGATAACAACGAAATCTCAAAGGGAAAAACTCAATTCATCACAACAAGAGAGAGAGAGAGAGAGAGAGAGGGGAAACACCATATGATCCGACTATATTAACAAAGCTCGCGATACATCAAGATCGTGTCATCTCAAGAACACGAGAGAGAGAGAGAGAGAGAGAGAGATTAAACACATAGCTACTGGTACAAACCCTCAACCCCGAGGGTGGACTACTCTCTACTCATCGTGCACTAGTAGAAAAAGGCCCATTTGTCCCGATTCATAAGGCCCATTTGTCCTGGTTCAGGAACCGGGACTAAAGGGTCTGTACTAAAGCCCAATACCTTTAGTCCCGGTTATTATACGAACCGGGACAGATGGGGCTCCACGTGGTCGCTGCGGCATGCCCAGGTAGGGGGGCCTTTTGTCCCGGTTGGTGCTACCAACCGGGACCAAAAGGCATCCACGCGTCAGCAATTCAGGGGCTGGGGTTTTTGTTTTTTTAAAGGGGGGGGGGTTGGGGTTTTGGGGGGTTTTATAGGGTTAATGTAGGGGTTACATATATTGTGTTAGCTAGCTAATAGAGAGAAGTGTCCTCTCTTATCTCTGTGCTTGGTCGACGCTACATAGTATGCGTATAGAGAGGACCCGACACTCTAGCTAGTAAGCAAATGAAGGAAACCATTAAGTACAGAAGATCGTCATGAACATATAAAGAGAGACACTACTAGGGAAAACCCTAGTAGTAGCGCTTGAAATATGCATAGCAATAGAGCTGGGTCAAGCGCTACCACTAAGGCGCTACATCTAACTAGTAGCAGTAGCGCTGGAAAGGGAGCGCTACTGCTATACCTAGTTAGCAGTAGCGCTTTCCTTTGGACAACGCTACTGATACTTGTAAGTAGCAGTAGCGCTTGTTCTAAAAAGCGTTGCTGCTAAATTTTCCTATTTTTTTTAAAATATAGCTTATTTTCATTGTGTGGATTTATATACAGTACTTTCATCATATGATTTTATGACCATGATTACTTATTATACAGTGGGTGAAATGAACATGGAGTAGATTCAACTTGAGGCAACATGTGGTGCATGTCGAAAGTACTACTCTAATCCAAACTTGATCTAGTTCGGATTAGTAGTACTTTCGATGTGCACCACATGTTAGCTTCACTTGAATCTAATCTAGGTTCATTTCACCCACTATTATATATATTAAGTAATCATGCTCATATAACAACTTAGCATCATGCATCATCGATCATAATAATAAATAACTCATCATTGGTATCACAAAAACAAGTCATACTCATCATCATCGATCATACAACTTCTACTCGATACCACATCATCGTCATAGTCATCTAACCAATCCTACTTAGTTGTTCTTAGCACATGATCATGAGTATTATTTACTAGGACCTACTACCTTATCTTAGGTAAAATAGCATAAAACAAGATAGGCCCCGACTCTCCATTATGGAGAATGGAGATTATCCTATCTTCAATTTTTGCCTTTCGCACAATGTTGCTTCCAAGTACCTCCTTACGACTGTTGATACAATTTTTCCATTCTTTGATTTTCATGTCTCCACTTCCTTTAGAAATCCAATATGGACAGGTGAGATTCGTATGATGACCTAGCCTGATCTAGGCGACCATTCTGATACATCAGATGGGGCACACAATCATTCAGGATTTTCTGTTGAAAAACATAGTAATAACTTCGTAGTTAGCAATTGATGTCTACTACACAACCTTCTTCTTGTAGACGTTATTGGGCCTCCAAGTGCAGAGGTTTGTAGGATAGTAGCAAATTTCCCTCAAGTGGATGATCTAAGGTTTATCAATCCGTGGGAGGCGTAGGATGAAGATGGTCTCTCTCAAGCAACCCTGCAACCAAATAACAAAGAGTCTCTTGTGTCCCCAACACACCCAATACAATGGTAAATTGTATAGGTGCACCAGTTCGGCGAAGAGATGGTGATACAAGTGCAATATGGATGGTAGATATAGGTTTTTGTAATCTGAAAAATATAAAACAACAAGGAAGCAAGTGGTAAAAGTGAGCACAAATGGTATTACAATGCTAGGAAACAAGGCCTAGGGTTCATACTTTCACTAGTACAAGTTCTCTCAACAATAATAACATAATTGGATCATATAACTATCCCTCAACATGCAACAAAGAGTCACTTCAAAGTCACTAATAGCAGAGAACAAATGAGGAGATTATGGTAGGGTACGAAACCACCTTGAAGTTATTCTTTTTGATCGATCTATTCAAGAGTTCATACTAGAATAACACCTTAAGACACAAATCAACCAAAACCCTAATGTCACCTAGATACTCCAATGTCACCTCAAGTATCCGTGGGTATGATTATAAGATATGCATCACACAATCTCAGATTCATCTATTCAACAAATACAAAGAACTTCAAAGAGTGCCCCAAAGATTCTACTTGAGAGTCAAGATGAAAACGTGTGCCAACCCCTATGCATAAGTTCACGAGGTCACGGAACTCGCAAGTTGATCACCAAAACATACATCAAGTGAATCACGTGATATCCCATTGTCACCACAGATAAGCACATGCAAGACATACATCAAGTGGTCTCAAATCCTTAAAGACTCAATCCGATAAGATAACTTCAAAGGGCAAAATCAATCCATCACAAGAGAGTAGAGGGGGAGAAACATCATAAGATCCAACTATAATAGCAAAGCTCACAATACATCAAGATCGTGCCAAATCAAGAACATGAGAGAGAGAGAGAGAGAGATCAAACACATAGCTACTAGTACATACCCTCAGCCTCGAGGGTGAACTACTCCCTCCTCGTCATGGAGAGCGGCAGGATGATAAAGATGGCCACTGGAGAGGGATTCCTCCCTCCGGCAGGGTGCCAGAACGGGTCTAGATTGGTTTTTGGTGGCTACAGAGGCTTCTGGCGGCGGAACTCCCGATCTAGGTTATGTTTTGGAGGTTTCAGTATATATAAGAAGTTTTGGCGTCGAGAACA
>NC_041392.1:644565343-644575128 GCF_002162155.2 Triticum dicoccoides
TCTCCAGGCTGTCCATGAGGTAGGGAGGCGCTCCCAGGGGGGTGGGCGCCCCCCACCCTCGTGGGCAGCCCGAGACTCTTCTGGCCCAACTCTTTTATTCCATGTCCTTCTTCTGGTCCAAAAAAAAGTTCCGTGAAGTTTCAGGTCAATTGGACTCCGTTTGGTTTTCCTCTTCTGCGAAACTCAAAAACAAGGAAAAAACAGAAACTGGCACTGGGCTCTAGGTTAATAGGTTAGTCCAAAAACTCATATAAAGTAGCATATAAATGAATATAAAACATCGTAGTTGGATAATATAATAGCATGGAACAGTCAAAAATTATAGATACGTTGGAGACGTATCAAGCATCCCCAAGCTTAATTCCTGCTCGTCCTCGAGTAGGTAAATGATAAAAATAGAATTTTTTATGTGGAATGCTACCTAGCATATTTCTCAATGTAATTTTATTTATTGTGGCATGAATTTTCAGATCCGAAAGATTCAAGACAAAATTTTAATATTGACATAAAAATAGTAATACTTCAAGCATACTAACTAAGCAATCATGTCTTCTCAAAATAACATGGCAAAAGAAAGTTCATCCTACAAAATCATATAGTTTGGTCATGCTCCAATTTCGTCACACAAGAATGCTCTCATCATGCACAACCCCGATGACAGGCCAAGCAATTGTTTCATACTTTAGTAATCTCAAACTTTTTTCAAGTTTCACGCAATACATGAGCATGAGCCATGGATATAGCACTATGGGTGGAATAGAATATGATGATGGAGGTTATGTGGAGAAGACAAAAAAGGAGAAAGTCTCACATCAACGTGGCTAATCAACGGGCTAGGGATATGCCCATCAATTGATGCCAATGCAAGGAGTAGGGATTACCATGCAATGGATGCACTAGAGCTATAAATGTATGAAAGCTCAACAAAAGAAACTAAGTGGGTGTGCATCCAACTTGCTTGCTCACGAAGACCTAGGGCATTTTAAGAAGCCCATTGTTGGAATATACAAGCCAAGTTCTATACTGAAAATTTTCCCACTAGTATATGAAAGTGACAAAACAAGAGACTCTCTATCATAAAGATCATGGTGCTATTTTCAAGCACAGGTGTGGAAAAAGAGGATAGTGGCATTGTCCCTTTTATTTCTTTTTTTGGGCCTTTCCTTTTTTTATTTGGCCTTTCTCTTTTTTGGGACAATGCTCTATTAATGATGATCATCACACTGCTATTTATTTACAACTCAATGATTACAACTCGATACTAGAACAAAGTATGACTCTATATGAATGCCTCCGGTGGTGTACCGGGATGGACAATGAATCAAGAGTGACATGTATGGTAAATTATGCATGGTGGCTTTGCCACAAATACGATGTCAACTACAGGATCATGCAAGGCAATATGACAATGATGATGTGTGTCATGATGAACGGAGCGTGGAAAGTTGCATGACAATATATCTCGGAATGGCTATGAAAATGCCATAATAGGTAGGTATGGTGGCTGTTTTGAGAAAGATATAAGGAGGTTTATGTGTGACAGAGCATATCATATCACGGGGGTTGGATGCACCAGCGAAGTTTGCACCAACTCTCAAGGTGAGAAAGGGCAATGCACGGTACCTAGGGGTGGACTAATGAGCATCTCGGCTCATTAAGCTCGTACTCATTAAGCTCGTGCTTGTTAAGGCTCGGCTCATTAAGCTCGTTAAGATTAACGAGCAGAAAACCCTGCTCGGCTCGGCTTGTTTGAAGCTCGTTAAGCTCGTTAAGATTAACGAGCAGAAAACCCTGCTCGGCTCGGCTTGTTTGAAGCTCGTTAAGCTCGTGAGCGCTCGCGAGTGCTCGTTAACAGATTATAATGTGTTACAATATATATGATGAATGTGTAGGTGTGGTCTCCAAGACGAAATATGGTGACTATAAAAAGAAATGCAGTAGTTTGTTGCCTCATATGTCGATTAGATTGAATATATGGGCCGAGGTGCTACAAAAGTTTGTCACGTAAGATGAAAATATGTATTGTGTTGTTACTAACAAGCTTAACGAGCTACTCGTGAAACTCGTTAGCTCGCTCGTTAAGCTCGTTAAGCTTAATGAGTTGAAATCAATGATTGGCTTTGTTCATTAAGAAGCGAGCTACGAGCTTAGCGAGCCGAACTATCGAGCACTCTTTAAGCTCATGAGTTACGAGCTTTTGGTCGAGCCCTAATGGTACCGAAGAGGCTAGCAATGATGGGAAGGTGAGAGTGCGTATAATCCATGGACTCAACATTAGTCATAAATAACTCACATACTTATTGCAAAAATCTACAAGTCATCAAAAACCAAGCATTACGCGCATGCTCCTAGGGGGATAGATTGGTAGGAAAAGACCATCGCTCATCCCCGACCGCCACTCATAAGGAAGACAATCAAAGAAACACCTCGTGCTTCAAATTTGTCACACAATGGTTACCATACGTGCATGCTACGGGACTTGCAGACCTCAACACAAGTATTTCTCAAATTCACAATTACTCAACTAGCACAACTCTAATATCACCATCTTTATATCTCAAGACAATCATCAAGTATCAAACTTCTCATAGTATTCAACGCACTATATATGAAAGTTTTTATTATATCCCTCTTGGATGCCCATCATATTAGGACTAGTTTCATAACCAAAGAAAATTACCAAGCTGTTCTAAAAACTCCCAAAATAATATAAGTGAAGCATGAGAGTTCATTTATTTCTTCAAAATAAAACCACCACCGTGCTCTAAAAAGATATAAGTGAAGCACTAGAGCAAATGACAAACTACTCCAAAAGATATAAGTGAAGATCAATGAGCAGTCGAATAATTATGCAACTATGTGAGGACTCTCTAACATTTAAGAATTTAAGATCTTGGTGTTTTATTCAAACAGCAAGCAAAGCAAAATAAAATAAAATGACGCTCCAAGCAAAACACATATCATGTGGCGAATAAAAATATAGCTCCAAGTAAAGTTACCGATGAAGGAAGACGAAAGAGGGGATGCCATCTGGGGCATCCCAAAGCTTAGGCTCTTTGTTGTCCTTTAATATTACCTTGGGGTGCCTTGGGAATCCCCAAGCTTAGGCTCTTGCCACTCTTTATTCCATAGTCCATCGAATCTTTACCCAAAACTTGAAAACTTCACAACGCAAAACTCAACAGAAAACTCGTAAGCTCCGTTAGTATAAGAAAGCAAATCACCACTTTTGGTACAGTTGTGAACTCATTCTAAACTCATATTGGTGTAATATCTACTGTATTCCAACTTCTCTGTGGTTCATACCCTTCTATACTACTCATAGATTCATGAAAATAAGCGAACACCACAATGAAAAAAGAATCTGTCAAAAACAGAACAGTCTGTAGTAATCTGTATCAAACATATAATTCTCTAACCCCAAAAATTATGAAATAAATTGGTGCACGTGAGTAATTTTTCTATTGATCATCTTCAAAAAGAATCAACCTAATCGCGCTCTCCAGTAAAAAATGGCAGCAAAACTCGTGAGCGCTAAAGTTTCTGTTTTTTACAGCAAGATCGCAAAGACTTCACCCAAGTTTTCCCAAAGGTTCTACTTGGCACAAACAGAGGCTAGATGAATTATTTATTACTAAACAGGAGCAAAAATCAAAGAACAAAACTAAAATTGGGTTGCCTCCCAACAAGGGCTAACGCCCCTAGCTAGGCGTGATGGTTTCAATGATGCTCACATAAAAGATAAGAATTGAAACATAAAGAGAGCATCACGAAGAATAGGACTAGCACATTTAAGCCTAACCCACTTCCTATGCATAGGGATTTTGTGAGAAAACAACTTATGGGAACAATAATCAACTTGGATAGGAAGGTAAAACAAGGATAACTTCAAGATTTTAAGAACATAGAGAGGAAACTTGATATTATTGCAATTCCTACAAGCATATGTTCCTCCCTCATAATAATTTTCAGTAGCATAATGAATTAATTCAACAATATAGCCATCACATAAAGCATTCTTTTCATTATCTACAAGCATAGAAAATGTACTACTCTCCACATAAGCAAAGTTCTCATTCAGAATAGTAGTGGGAGCAAACTCAACAAAATTATCATGTGAGGCATAATCCAATTGAAAACTAAAATCATGATGACAAGTTTCATGGTTATCATTATTCTTAATAGCATACAAGTCATCACAATAATCATCATAGATAACAACTTTGTTCTCATAACCAATTGAAACCTCTTCCGAAATAGTGGAATCATCACTAAATAAAGTCATGACCTCTCCAAATCCACTTTCATAATTATCACAATAAGATTCAACATCCTCCAAAATAGTGGGATCATTACTTCTTAAAGTGGACACTCTTCCAAACCCACTTTCATCAATATAATCATCATAAATAGGAGGCATGCTATCATCATAATAAATTTGCTCATCAAAACTTGGGGGACAAAAAATATCATCTTCATCAAACATATCATCCCCAACCTTGTGGCTTTGCATATCATTAGCATCATGGATATTCAAAGAATTCATACTAACAACATTGCAATCATGCTCATCATCCAAATATTTAGTGCCAAACATTAATGCATTCTTCTTCTAACACTTTGGCACAATTATCGGAATCCTTATTTTCACGAAAGATATTAAAAAGATGAAGCATATGAGGTACCCTTAATTCCATTTTTTGTAGTTTTCTTTTATAGACTAAACTAGTGATAAAACAAGAAACACAAATATTCGATTGCAAGATCTAAAGATATACCTTCAAGCACTAACCTCCTCGGCAACGGCGCCAGAAAAGAGCTTGATGTCTACTACACAACCTTATTCTTGTAGACGTTGTTGGGCCTCCAAGTGCAGAGGTTTGTAGGACAGTAGAAAATTTTCCTCAAGTGGATGACCTAAGGTTTATCAATCTGTGGGAGGCATAGGATGAAGATAGTCTCTCTCAAGCAACCCTGCAACCAAATAACAAAGAGTCTCTTGTGTCCCCAACACACCCAATACAATGGTAAATTGTATAGGTGCACTAGTTCGGCGAAGAGATGGTGATACAAGTGCAATACGGATGGTAGATATAGGTTTTTGTAATCTGAAAATATAAAAACAGCAAGGGGTAAAAGTGAGCACAAACGGTATTGCAATGCTAGGAAACAAGGCCTAGGGTTCATACTTTCACTAGTGCAAGTTCTCTCAATAATAATAACATAATTGGATCATATAACTATACCTCAACATGCAACAAAGAGTCACTCCAAAGTCACTAATAGCGGAGAACAAACGAAGAGATTATGGTAGGGTACAAAACCACCTCAAAGTTATTCTTTCTGATCGATCTATTCAAGAGTTTGTACTAGAATAACACCTTAAGACACAAATCAGCCAAAACCCTAATGTCACCTAGATACTCCAATGTCACCTCAAATATCTGTGGGTATGATTATAAGATATGCATCACACAATCTCAGATTCATCTATTCAACCAACACAAAGAACTTCAAAGAGTGCCTGATATGTCCATTTTGCATCATGCTTTTATATCGATATTTATTGCATTATGGGCTATTATTACACATTATGTCACAATACTTATGCCTATTATTTCTTATTTTACAAGGTTTACATAAAGAGGGAGAATGCCGGCAGCTAGGATTCTGGGCTGGAAAAGGAGCAAATATTAGAGACCTATTCTACACAGCTCCAAAAGTCCTGAAACTTCACGGAAGTCATTTTCAGAATATATAAAAAAATACCGAGCACAAGAAGTTCCGGAGGGGGGCCACGCCCTACCCCCTGGGTGCGCCCCCCTGCCATGTGGCCCTCCTATGCCCATCTTCTGCTATATGGAGTATTTCGATGAGGAAAAAATCATAAGCCAACTTTCGGGACAAGACTCCGCCGCCACGAGGCAGAACCAATCTAGGGCTCCGACGGAGTTGTTCTGCCGGGGAAACTTCCCTCCGGGAGGGGGAAATCATCGCCATCATCATCACCAATGCTCCTCTCATCGGGAGAGGGCAATCTCCATCAACATCTTCACTAGCACCATATCCTCTCAAACCCTAGTTCATCTCTTGTATCCAATTCTTGTCTTTAAGTCCGGGACTGGTACCTGTGGGTTGCTAGTAGTGTTGATTACTCCTTGTAGTTGATGCTAGTTGGTATATTTGGTGGAAGATCATATGTTCAGATCCTACATGCATATTAATACCCCTCAGATTATGAACATGAATATGCTTTGTGAGTAGTTACTTTTGTTCTTGAGGACATGGGAGAAGTCTTGCTATTAGTAGTCATGTGAATTTGGTATTCGTCGATATTTTGATGAGATGTATGTTGTCTCTCCTCTAGTGGTGTTATGTGAACATCGACTACATGACAATTCACCATTATTTGGGCCTAGAGGAAGGCATTGGGAAGTAATAAGTAGATGATGGGTTGCTAGAGTGACCTAAGCTTAAACCCTAGTTTATGCGTTGCTTCGTAAGGGGATGATTTGGATCCATATGTTTCATGCTATGGTTAGGTTTAGCTTAATACTTTTGTTGTAGTTGCGGATGCTTGCAATAGAGGTTAATCATGTGTCCTCGGGAGCGCTTTTCTCTATATAAGAATTTGTCCAGGCTGGTCCTTTGGTACAAAAAGTATTGGGCCACCTTGCTGCACTTTATTTACTTTTGTTACTTGTTGCTCGTTACAAATTATCTTATCACAAAACTATCTATTACCTATAATTTCAGTGCTTGCAGAGAATACCTTGCTAAAAACCGCTTATCATTTCCTTCTGCTCCTCATTGGGTTCGACACTCTTACTTATCGAAAGGACTACGATATATCCCCTATACTTGTGGGTCATCAAGACTCTTTTCTGGCGCCGTTGCCGGGGAGTTAAGCGCCTTTGGTAGGTGGAATTTGGTAAGGAAAAATTTATACAGTATGCTGAAATTTACTGTCACTTGTTGCTCTGGAAAGTAATCCTTTGAGGGGCTTGTTCGGGGTATCTTCACCCCAACCACTAGAGCAAAGAGTTGCTCCTCAACCTATTGAACCTACTGAAAATGAAAATGTATAATTTGAGATTCCTTCAGGTATGATAGAAAAACTGCTAGCTAATCCTTTTGCAGGAGACGGAACAATGCATCCTGATGAGCACCTAATATATGTGGATGAAGTTTGTGGATTATTTAAGCTTGCAGGTGTGCCCGATGATATTATTAAGAAGAAGGTCTTCCCTTTTTCTTTAAAGGGAGATGCATTTACATGGTATCGGCTATGTGGTGATATGGGATAATGGAACTACAAACGATTGAAATTGGAATTTCATCAGAAGTTTTATCCTATGCATCTTGTTCATCGTGATCGCAATTATATATATAATTTTTGGCCTCGCGAAGGAGAAAGCATCACTCAAGCTTGGGGGAGCACTAGTGCAGAACCGGGCAATAGCACCGGTTCATAAGGGGCTTTAGTGCCAGTTCGGTAACCGACACTAAATTGTAGGCACTAAAGGCTCCCCCTTTAGTACTAGTTCAGCACGAAACCGATGCTAAAGGGCAAACACGTGGCACGAGCCAGCTCCGTGGGCGCGTAGGACATTAGTACCGGTTGGTAACACCAACTGGTACTAAATGTTTTGGTGTGTTTTGGTTTTATTTTTTATTTTTACTTTAATTTTGTGTTTTCAATTTAATTTAGTGATTGTTTTACATTATAATGAGTTGTTAAATCATTAGATGATTAGTTTGACTGTATGCATGTGGATCCTAGCTAAGTCATCAAGTATATGTCATATCCATATTATATATACTTGATCACCTACTTAAGTGACCGAGGTAATATGGATATGGCATATACTTGATCACTTAGCTAGAATCCATCCAGTTGAAACTAATATGCAATTTCTTTCATAAATGATATAATAACTCATCATCATCATCATCATATTAATTAATATAAAAACTCTTGCATCATATATATCATCACCAACGGTTTTCATAGCAAAGATATCATCGATTTCAACATGGTAATGATATTATAAGCGTTCATAACACCACAAAAGCAAATCACTCTTTGAGATTAAGTTCAGGACGAAGAACACGGACATGAGAGGACAAGTACTAAGAGCATGAACTAGCTAATTAATCACTCCTGCTGCTCTCTCTTAGGTAAAATAGCATAGAACATGTATAGGTTTGCTGATTCATCATATTGGAGCATGCAGATGAACATGTCTCCTAATCGTGGGTTGCGCTTCTGATTGCTGCCCCCTAGCACTTCTCTATGATCGTTCACAATTTTGCTCCAGTCTTTTACTATTAAGCATTCCTCGCTATTAGAAATCCTGAATGCACTAAAGTGCATTGTAGGATATCTTGGCCGTAAGCTAACAATATCCGTGGTACCTTTAGTCTCGATCCAATCAGGCACAACATTCATCGGTAGTCCCTGTTGAAGAACATCGTATAGTAACCTACTTAGCAATGAAGTTTAGCTTAAAAAAATAATGTATGCAAAAGATGCACTGAGGAGAAATAGTAGAAATCTTACCATCTTTTCTAAATATATGTGACCGGAGTTCAGTACGAACACTATTGGTCGCACGTTTTGAGTACTAACATTTCTAAGTGCAGGAAAGAAATTTGTCTTGACAGCATCAAGATCCTCAAGCCATGAAACATAATGACTTGTCTCCTCGCAGTTTAGTTCAGCCCTGGGACAGTGGACGGTCCTGTCTACCAAGCGCCGGACATGTTTGCTTGATTGGAAGTAAGCTGTCAATATAAATTGAGTTCTATTAATTATTCAACTGGTTCAAATAATCTCATATTGAATACATAAATATGGTTGATAAACTCACATAATGGTAGAACTGTAGGCGTCTGCACATCGACCCAGATGTCTCTATTACCTTCAATATCATCTTCCGGACGAATATCAAAGGTGATAACCATATCAGGCTCAAATGCATAAGCCTTGCATAGTGCTTGCCAAGTTTTGCATTCAAAATAGGTGTATGTGTCTGCATTGTATAATTTGACGTTGAAGGTATAACCATGCTCAGTCTTCAAGTAAACTCCTTTTACCTCCATAGTTTCGTTAGGACTGAAACCTATCTTATCCAAGACAAAAATTCTTGCATGCAGGGGATACGCTAGTAGAATAGTGAAAAATTAAAATTAAAAGGTGAAGTAAATGAAGCATAAGTCATGCTTAATTATGAAAAATACTTGTCGTTGTGACTTACTGTATCCACTTCGAAGTTCTCATCCAGCTTGATGCTGAAGCGTCAATCATCAACTAGAAAATTTCTGCCGCACATGCCGCTCTGGTCTTCGCAGTATTCGCACATAATGAAATTGTGTTCGTCATCAGACGACATTCCTATGTTCATAGGTGAAACATTAAACACTTATTAGTTCTATTAATTCAACTAATTCTGTTAATTCAACTAGTTCAACTAAGCACTTATGAAGAATATACCTAATTAATTGAACTAATTCAACTAACTAGTTCAACTAATTAATTCAACTAAACTAGTTCTGTTAATTAGATAATGAAATCTCATATAACTAAATTAAATATATATCTAACATATAATTTATATCTAATATCTAACATATATGTTCATATATAGGTGAAACATTAAACACTTACTAGTTCTATTAATTCAACTAAATAAACTAGTTCTATTAATTCAACTAAGCATTTACTAAAATAAACTAGTTCTATTAATTTCTTACTAAAATAAAGTAGGTAGTTCTATATAGTA
>NC_041392.1:644575442-644576939 GCF_002162155.2 Triticum dicoccoides
CATATATAGATGAAACATTAAACACTTACTAGTTCTATTAATTCAACTAAATAAACTAGTTCTATTAATTCAACTAAGCATTTACTAAAAATAAACTAGTTCTATTAATTTCTTACTAAAATAAAGTAGGTAGTTCTATATAGTAATATTTTGATTAGATCATCAAATCTCATATACCTAAATTTTCTTACTAAAAATAAACTTGTTCTATTAATTTTCATACTAAAAATAAACTAGTTATATTAATTCAACTAGTTCAAATCTCATATATATACCTAATTAATATCTAGCTATACTAATTCAACTAGTTCAACTTGTGCTAATTCATGTAAAATATATTTGACATTAATATTTAACATCTTTTCCATATAATTCATCTAACATTAACATTCTAACATTATTATCTACGTAATTTATCTAACATTAATCTAAACAACAGAAAATAGAATAAGTAAAAACAATGTGTGTGTGTGTGTGTGGTGTGTGTGTGTGTGTCTCTGTGTGTGTGTGTGTGGTGTGTGTGTGTGTGTGTCTCTGTGTGTGTGTGTGTGGTGTGTGTGTGTGTGTCTCTGTGTGTGTGTGTGTACGACCGGGGGGCGGCGGGCGACGACGGGGGAACGGGCGCGGCGGGCGAGAGGCGGCGTGTCGGTGTACTAGAATAGGGGTACCCTAGTATCCCGAACTTGTGCACGGGCAGTTGCAGCACCCCGCGGCAAGGCTTGCTGGGCGAACGCCAAGATCCTCCGAGGTTCCCTTGGAGCCATTCAAGAACAAAGTATTTAAGCTCAGGAAACAAGGCCCCGGCTAGAGGAGCTTGCCGGGAAGGCCAACCGAGGCACTCCAAAGAACTTGTCGCGACGCGCCACGCGCTCCGGCAAGGCAGCAAGGCCCCGACAAGAGGAGCTTGCCGGGAAGACTAAACAAGGTACCCCGAGGCCCGGTGAGTGACGAGCTTCCGGACCCGACAAGATAACAACAGCGGCAAGGCGCTTGCCGCGGCAGGCGGCCACTCTGTGCCCACGCTCCAGCGCATCCACCAACGTGTCGCTCTGGGGGCCTCTCCAGGCGCGCGTGGCGGGAGGCTGTGCAGCCAGCGGTGCGCAGTGGCATGCGAAGCTGACAAGATCGCCATCGTGGCGAACGGTGGCGCCCCTAATGGTCCTTTTCTGCACTGTTTGGGCGATGCAGACGGGCACTTAATGCCCTTGTCCCCTGCCGTCGGAGTTAGGTAGGGTGCACTGTACAAGTAGCTGTACCAACCACCTCACCTTTTTACATTTGTACCCTTCTTTGCGTTGCCACCTGTCGGTGACCCCTTTGGCGTATAAAAGGAGGCCCATGCGCAACGTAGGGGGGGGGGTTCGGTTCATTTCAACTCATTCGTAACCAAGAAAGACACTGCGCTCTCTCTCTCTAGAGCAAGAACAGCATAGAACCAGACAAGCAGCAGTAGGAGTGTTATCTCTCCGGAGAGCTCTGAAGCTGGGTAAACTGCTC
>NC_041392.1:644577116-644589310 GCF_002162155.2 Triticum dicoccoides
CGAAAGGGGCCCGGTCCGCCGGCCGCATAGGTGTTCGAGGATCAGTTTCCCCGACATCTTTGGCGCGCCAGGTAGGGGGGCGTCGAGATTGTGTGAACCTGATCCGGCGCTCACACGAGTTAGATCTTCATTTCCTTCATCAACATGCCACCGAAGAAGAAGACTTCGGCGGCAGCCGCTCCGTCCACGTCACTTACGCCACCGTTGGAGCAAACGGGTTGTGGAATGGACGCCGCCGGAAGAATGGACATCGACGAGGAAGCTCATGATGCCGCCAGGTCCAAAGACAAGGCTGCACAAACCTCGGCGACTGTACATGTTCTGCGCCACTCTCAGGAGGCGCAAGATCAACAGCGTCATGGCACTCGCAGTGCCATACGCATGATAGGCCAAGACCAAGCTGGTGGATCTCGGGGCGCTCAAGACCAGCATGCACGCCAGCATGTTGGCACGAGCGGGGCACGGTCGCCTGGACGGGATACTGCTCCTTCTAACATAGTTAGAAGTTCGAGCACGTCCCGCTCCTCGCGTCGTCCGCCACTGCCACCCACCACTCCAGCAGAAGCTTTGGCGCGAGCTCAACTTCTCCTAGATTACCCTCCGGCGTCGGACAAGATCGACGAATGGAGGGCCACGATTCAGAGTCTCATCGGCTACGCCAACGGCGACACTCCACGGCGGCCGAGCGTGTCGCCGCCGCGGCATGGCCGCCAGGCGCGAGCCGGTGGCGACAAAACAGGCGGAGGTGCAACTACCATGCAATCACCGCCCCGAAGGCCAAGATCGCCGACTCGCCGGATCCACCTCGACAGCGACTCCACTGCATCGTCGGATCCACGAGCTCGTCGCGATCAGCGCCAAGTCCTTCATGATCGGCAACAAGAAGACGCTCGAACTCGCATCGAGCGCCAAAGAGAAGCGCGACGTATATCCGACAAGCGCGCTGGGCCCTCTGATGACATGCATGCGCCAGGGGAACCAGGCGATCTGCCGTATGCGGTAGGTTGCCCTGCATTCACTCGTGAGCTGCGGCAAGTCCAGTGGCCCAGCACGAAAAACTTCAAGCCAGACGTACCGGAGAAGTACGACGGCAAGACGCATCTGTCAGAGTTCCTCAGCATCTACACCATCGCGGTGCAGGCTGCCGGGGGACGGGATGACAAGATCCTTGCCAACTACTTCCCGCTGGTGCTCAAGCCCAACGTCAGATCTTGGCTCATGCACTTGCCGGACAACTCAATATCCTCTTGGGCTGATCTGTGCCATCAATTCGTCGGCGCCTTCATAGGCGGACACAAGCCTCATGGCCAGGAGAGTGATCTTCATCTGCTCGCCCAGAAGGAAGGAGAGCCCCTGCGCAAGTACATTCAGAGATTCAGTAGTGTGCAGCACAACATCCCAGATGTCCACCCTGCCGCGGTGATCAGCGCGTTCCATCAGAACGTGCAGAACCGCAGGATGCGGGAGGAAATGGCGATGTGCAAGATCAGGGACGTCAGTGAGTTATATGCACTGGCCGACAAGTGTGCGCGTGCTGAGGAAGGGAGGAGACTCCCCGGAGAGAATGTAGGAGCGGGAGGATCTGACAGTGAGGATGCTACCCCGCCAAGGAAAAAGCGGCGGCGGAATAACAGAAGGAGGAAAGGCAAAGAGGTGCTAGTTGTTGAGCAGTCCGGCAACGGTGGCGGCGCCAAGGAAACCAAAGCTGGTGACTCCGGCAAGGAGGTTGCCGCGGAGGTGGCGGTCGCCGACAAGCAGGATGGCACCAACAAGCAGTATTGCAAGATCCACCGCACCAAGGGCCATGATCTCCAGAACTGTAAGAAAGTCGAGCAGCTTGTTGAGCAATAGAAAGCTGAATACGAACGGCGCGACAAGGAGAGGGCCCAGGAAGGTGCTGGGGGATCCGGCAAGAAACGTCCCGGCCGAGGAGGATGCCGCGGCAAGGCCAAGCAGCGGCAAGGAGACAGACCTCCCCGCGGCCGCGACAAAGATGAAGATGACAACGACGATGAAGACATGGATGATGAGGAGACTGATGAGCAGGAGTTCCAGAAAGCCACAGAGGTCCTGTGCATTGACGGTGGTGCTTCTCTGCATACTTCGCACCGTCAGCTCAAGCAGTGGGTGTGGGAAGTTAATGCAGCAGAACCACCCATCGAGTCACGCAAGCCTCTAAAATGGTCCGGCACGCCTATCATCTTTGATATTGAGGACCACCCGGATCGCATAACTGCGGTCGGGTGCTTGCCGATGTTGGTTTCACCAACAATCCGCAACCTCAAGGTCACTAAGATGCTAGTTGACGGCGGGGCCGGCTTGAACCTGATCTCCTCCGCGGTGCTCGAGAAACTCCAGATCCCTGACAGCGAGCTCGAAGAGACCGGTACATTTCAAGGAATCAACCCGGGAAGGAGCAAGCTGAAGGGAAAGATCACGTTGCCGGTAACATTTGGCAGCGAACTAAACTTCAGGACTGAGAGGGTTACATTCGATGTAGCCGACTTTCCGTTACCTTACAATGGAATCCTTGGCCGTCCAGCACTCGCCAAGTTCATGGCAGCCTCTCACTATGCGTACAACGTACTGAAAATGCCAGGCCCGATAAGTGTCATCTCTGTCCCTGGCAACAAGAAGGATGCTCTTACCTGTGCCGACAAGATCTACCGGGAAGCAGCAGCCGCAGCAGAACGCAAGACACTTGCCGCTGAAGCTCCCGGGGGGAATAAGAAGACCAAGTCCGGCAAGAGCTCTGATGCCCACTCCGGCAAGCGCACCTCTTCGGAGTGCTGCGCTACCGTCGAGGACGCACCATCGAGCTCCACCGGCAAGTGTAAAAAGACAATGGCAGCTCCACCTGAGACCAAGAAGGTGTCCGCCAAGGAGGATGGCGCTGGTGGTACCTTCACCATCAGCGCCACTCTTGACCCCAAATAGGAAAGCGCGCTCATTGCTTTCCTGCGGGCGAATGTCGACGTGTTTGCATGGCAACCGTCTGATATCCCCGGTGTTCCCAGGAAAGTAATTGAGCACCACCTTGCCGTCTGTCCTCATGTGTGGCCCGTCAAGCAGAGAGTCAGGAAGCGGGCAGTGGAGCGCCAAGAATTCATCGCAGAAGAAATCAAGAATTTGGAAGCAGCAGGCCTTGTCAGAGGAGTACTCCATCCCACGTGGTTGGCCAATCCTGTTGTTGTGCGCAAGGCTAACGGGAAGTGGAGACTTTGTATTGACTTCACTGATGTTAATAAAGCTTGTCCCAAAGACCCATTTCCCTTGCCGCGCATTGACGAGATTGTTGACTCCACAGCCGGATGTGATTTGCTTTCATTTCTTGATGCATACTCAGGATACCATCAGATCTTCATGGTAGAAGAGGATGAAGAGAAAACCGCATTTATCACCCCGTGTGGCACGTACTGCTTCGTACAGATGCCTTTCGGTTTGAAGAATGCCGGTTCAACATTCGCAAGGGTAGTCCACCATGCTTTTGAGCCGCAAATGCACAGAAATGTGGAAGCTTACATGGATGACATAGTGGTCAAGAGTAAGAACAGGGCGACCCTGATTCAAGATTTAGACGAGACATTTGCAAATCTGCTCAAGATCAACCGCAAGCTTAACCCCGAGAAGTGCGTGTTTGGAGTCCCTTCCGGCAAGCTTCTCGGGTTCTTCGTGTCTCAGCGGGGAATTGAAGCCAATCTCAACAAGATCAAGGCCATTGAGCAGATCGAAGCACCAAAGCGCGTCAAGGATGTACGAAGGCTTGCCGGTTGCGTGGCTGCTCTCAGCAGGTTTATCTCTAGATCTGCTGAGCGCGCCCTGCCATTTTTCAAAATTTTGAAAAAGGCAGGTCCAATGAAATGGATTCCGGAGGCGGAGGCTGCGCTGCAGGACTTGAAGAGATACCTGTCCTCCACTCCAACACTTGTCGCACCTAAGCCGCAAGAGAAGTTGCTGCTGTATATAGCGGCAACCAATCAAGTGGTTAGTGCTGCGTTAATGGCGGAGAGAGAGGCAGATGATGAGCCAGCAACCACGGCAGATGCATCCAGCGACAAGCAGGGGGCTTCGCCGACAAGCTCTGGTCCCGACAAAGATGGATCTGCGCAGGAGCATGATAAGATGCAGAAGAGAATGGTGCAGCGTCCAGTTTACTTTGTCAGTTCCCTTCTGCAGGGGGCTAGATCAAGGTACTCTGGGGCGCAGAAGTTGCTTTTCGGCCTCCTCATGGCCTCGAGAAAGCTGCGCCATTATTTCCAAGCACATGAAATCACAGTCGTCACTCGCTTTCCGCTGAAGAGGATACTGCAAAATCCAGAAGCAACAGGCAGGATTGTCGAGTGGGCGCTGGAACTGTCAAGCTTTGGCCTCAAGTTTGAGAGCACTTCAACTATCCAAAGCAGAGCATTGGCAGAGTTCATAGCAGAATGGACACCAACCCCAGATGAAGAAATTCCAAAGACGAGCATCCCTGTCAAAGAGGCAAGCAGAGAGTGGCTGATGTACTTTGATGGTGCCTTCTCGCTGCAAGGCGCTGGTGCGGGCGTGCTGCTTGTCGCACCCACCGGAGAGCACCTCAAGTACATAGTCCAGATGCACTTTCCCAAGGAGCAAGCAACCAACAATACTGCAGAGTATGAAGGATTGCTTGCCGGACTCAGAATCGCAGCAGACCTTGGGATCAAGAAGCTCATTGTCAGGGGTGACTCATAGCTTGTCGTCCGCCAAGTGAACAAGAACTACCAGAGTCCATTGATGGAAGCATATGTTGATGAAGTGAGGAAGCTAGAAGAGCACTTTGACGGCCTACAAATGGAACATATCCCGAGAGCTCAGAATGACATTGTTGATGGCCTGTCAAAGTGCGCCGCACTAAAGTTACCTGTGGAACCAGGAATCTTTGTGCTCAAGTTGACTCAACCATCCGTAATACCCTCAACTGGACAAAGCAAGAAGAGGAAGTTGGTTTCTGGCGACTACTTTCCGGCAGAGCTCCCCGAAGCCGCCGCCAAGAAAGTCCCCAAGATCAACACCAAGAATGCTGAGGGGCAGTCTGCTCCGGCAAACCTTATGGTTTGTTCCGTTGAAGCAGACGCTCCCGACAAGTTTTGCTCCGGCAAGCTTTCCGGGGAACATCAAGCTCCGGCAGGGCCGCGAGTCCTTGCCGTAGAAGCGGATGTTCCCGCAGCAGCAGATGTGCCTTTAGTCCTTGTTGTCGAGCCACAAGCTCCAGCATGGGCACAGCAGATTGTCCATTTCCTTCAGACAGGAGAACTTCCCGAAGAGCAACAAGAGGCGGAAAGAGTAGCCCGGCAGTCAAGTATGTACCAGTTTGTCGATAACATACTATACAGAAGAAGACTCAACGGTGTGAAATTGAAGTGTATTTGCCGGGAAGATGGACAAAAGCTGTTGGCAGAGATACATGGAGGCATATGTGGCCACCACATAGGCGCAAGGGAACTTGCTGGCAAAGCTTTCCGGCAAGGCTTCTTTTGGCCGACTGCCCTCCAGGATGCAACTGCACAAGTAACCAAGTGTGAAGCGTGCCAGTTCCACTCCAAACAGATACACCAGCCAGCTCAAACTCTCCAGATGATCCCTTTATCCTGGCCATTTTCGGTCTGGGGGCTCGACATCCTCGGCCCTTTCCCCCGAGCTGTCGGGGGCTTTGACTACTTGTACGTCGCAATCGACAAGTTCACAAAGTGGCCGGAAGTGCAGCCAGTGAGGAAGGTGACAGCACAGTCAGCAGTTAAGTTCTTCAGGTCAATTGTTTGCCGTTTCGGGATCCCTAACAGGATCATCACCGACAACGGCACACAATTCACGAGCCGCACCTTCATGCAGTACGTCCAAGACCTTGGCGGCAAGGTCTGCTTCGCTTCTGTTGCTCATCCGAGAAGCAACGGTCAAGCAGAGAGGGAAAATGCTGAAGTGCTGCACGGGCTCAAGACCAGAACTTTCGACAGGCTACGCCAGTGTGGAAGAAACTGGATCGAGGAGCTGCTGGTGGTTCTTTGGTCGATCAGAACGAAGCCAAATCGAGCCACTGGCCAGACGCCTTTCGCTCTAGTCTATGGAGCAGAGGCAGTTCTCCCCACGGAACTCGTATACAGATCGCCTCGAGTGCTCGCTTATGATGAGCTTGAGCAAGAACAGCTGCGGCAAGACGACGCGCTGCTCCTTGAGGAAGATCGTCTTCAGGCTGCTGTACGAGCTGCTCGATACCAGCAAGCTTTGCGCCGCTACCATAGCCGCAAAGTTAAGGCCAGAAGCTTCGAGGAAGGCGACCTTGTTCTTCGGCGCGTTCAGTCCGCCAAGAATTCCAACAAGTTGACACCGAAGTGGGAAGGCCCTTATCGGGTGAAACGAGTCACAAGGCCCGGCGCTGTCCGTCTTGAGACCGAAGATGGCATTCCGGTGAGCAACTCCTGGAACATAGAACATCTTCGTAAGTTTTTCCCGTAGGGCGCGGTTTCCGGAACCCCGTTCCGGCAACCACCTTTTGTACAAGTCTTGCCGCTGTTGCATGTAATCCTTTATACAAAGCCGGGCGCAGATCCCGTGCATAAAAAGAACCCCATGTGCTCTGCACAACTTGTCCATTCCATGCATTACTTTCTTTCTTGCATGTGTTATCTGACACTTTGTGCAGCACCTACATCCGGTAAGCAATAACGAGCCGAAGGGTTCCATATCATTATTTTCTATTCTTTCTTCTTTTTTCAACAAAGGAAAAGAAGGTTCCCTCGCACACATGTTTGCCGGGGGGAAGGAGAAGATTGTGGTATGGACCAGGCGTCGTTCAAGAGAAGTCTTGCCGTGCTGGGAAGCAAACGACAGAAAAGCTAAGTTGCCAAAGTTTGAGCAATAAGTTTTTAAATTTTTGAGTTATCTTCCTCGAACGACCCTGCTTTGTATGGGAAGCCTGTGCGCGGAGGAACCAACTCGTGGCTAGTTGCGCCCTTACTTTGTTTCGAGTCCGCTCAACAGCTTAAGTGTGCTGCATCTAGTCGCGAAAAGGTTTCTTGTTAGAAGCAGCGCCGCCAGCAGGCTGCTGAAGTTCCGCACTCGGCGCTCGCGGCTCGGGTGCCTATGCCGACAAGTTCCCTAGAAGCGTAGGGTAAAAACATACAAAGGAAGGAATCTTGTAGAGGAAATAACATAGCAATTGATAACAGAAATAAAGTTATATTACAAGATAACTTGTCACAGCTCTAATAGAATGTTTTCATAACATGATTAGCAGCGGCAAGGGAAAAGAAGAAATGGACGGCCTAGTCTACGCGTCCGCCCTCGACCCTCTTGATCTCGCTCACCTTGTCCACAATGGGTGCGACAAGGGCCTTGAGTGCATCCAAATCGGCGTCAGGCAGCAAGGACCTAAGGACGTTGGTGAAGCTGAGGCCTGGATTGCGGAAGGCCACCTTCATCAGCACCTTCTGGAGAACCCCGGCGCAGATTTTGCGCGACTCGTCGGCCAACTGCTTCGGGATCCTCTCCCGGAGCCGCTGGAGTGCCGTCGCCACACCCTTGAAGAACAGGCTGAGCTTGGCGCTGGGTTGAAGACTCTCGTCGGAAGGATACCCAAAGTCCTCCATCCCCAGCTGCGCCAGCTCCTCGTTGATGGCTGCGGCAATGTTCACCAGACCCTCGGTCCAGTGCTCCACAGTGTCTCTAAACGAGTTCTGGGTAACTGCAATGCTCTCCAGCAGCGCCGCGTCAGCCTTGACCTTCTCCGACAGGGTCTTCTCCCGCTCCTTGACGGCCTCCAGCGTCTGCGTCAGCGTGGCCAGCTTCAGCTCCAGGCCTGCTTTGGAATCCTTGGCGGCGCTGAGCTCCTTGCCCCTCTCAGCGAGAAGACCTTGCAGCTCACCGTGGGCGGCAGCATCCTTCTCACGCTCACGCTTGAGCGCGGCAAGCTCCTCGCCGCTCTTTCCAATGTCGGCCTCCAGCTGCGCCACCTTCTCCTCCAGCTCTTTCTTGGCGGCCTCTGCAATTGCCGCATTGTCCTTTGCCTCCTTGAGCGTCCCGCCAAGTGCTTGCTCGCGCTCGGCGAGCTCTTCCTCGTAGCTGTCGAGGTTGGCCTTCCCCTGCACTAGTTCACCTTCCCGCGCAGACTGATTCTCGGTGGCCAGCCTTTGCTCCTCCTCAGCTTTGGCCTTCTCGAGAAGGAAGGCCGTGCACTCCTCGTCGAGTCGCTCCCGCTCCTGCGCCAGGGACCGAAGAGCTTCTTGATTGTGGCCCTGGAGCTCCTCCGCGCGCTTCTCCATGTCAACTCCCGCCTTCGCGACAAGCGCTTCCCGGGAAGCCACCTTGGCTTGCCGGGCGCGGTAGAGTGACAGTAGCTTCTGCAGCAGCTGCTCCTCCTCAGGCTCGCCGCTACTGCTGCTGGGCGCGTCAACCAACGACAGTCCAGCAGAGGCGAGCACCTCCCCGTTGAAAGTCTCCCCCTCGACCGGCGCCCTGGAGCTCGACGCCCAGGGTAGCTTGATGAAGATATTGTCACCAGCCTTCAAGTAGGCGCCGAGCTGGGGATCCTCGGAGCCCGGCTCCGCAGAAGCAGCAGAGGGATCGGCGGTCGGCGCAGCGCCCGGCGCTCCTGCGGCCTCAGGGTCATCAGTGCGATCGCCCGACCCCTCGCCGGCTTCTGCAGCGGCAGTCCCGGCGGCCTCCTCGCCGGCGGTCTCATCAACACCGGCCCCTTCCTCGCCGGCGCCCTCTGTCTCCATTGGCTCAGCCGTAGATGGGTGTGAAGAACGAAGAAGGAAGGAAAATCAATCAAAAATCCAAGAGAGGAAAAACAGAAGAAGCAGAACCCAAGGGAAAGTTTCTGGGCAAGTGGATTACCTGTGCCAAGATCTGCGGTTGCGGCCTCGGTCGCTGCAGGATCAGCGGTGCCGTCCCTTGCCGGAGAGTTCCCCCTCGCCGGAGAGCGCTCCCTTGCCGGGGACCCCTCCCTTGCCGGCGCAGTCGAAGCAGGTGGCACTTCGGGACCAGCTTCCGGGCGCTCCTGATGTGACTGCTCTACTCCTGCACAAATCAACAAGCAAGATATCAACAAAGGAAAAAAGCACTCAAGCGCGCCCGGCAGCAGAAGGCTAAACTATGAACTTACGCTGGGGGCTGCGCTGGGGGCTGCTGTGAGGAGTGATCGCCGGGTCCGTCAAGGTGGTCTCGGACCCACCTCCTGCTGACACGGTGGGGTCATCATCGATGACAATCACCGCGGCCTTGGCCCTCTTCGCCGCTCTCTGGGCCAGCGTCCTGAAAAGAAAGGAGTCCAGATTGGAGCAAACCAGAGACAAGATATAAACAGCAAGATTGAAGAACTGCAAGGGCACCACAAAAACTTACTCTTCTTCCTCCTCGTCGGAGCTGAGCGCGGAAAGATCGAAATCCGGCCCTCCGGTACGGCGAGGCGGAGGAGTGGGGTCCCTTGCCCGCTTGGCGGGGGCGGTGGCGGTGGCCCGGGAAGATCCCGCTCCAGTTGCCGCTGTTGCGTGGGGCGCTCCCGCGGCAACATTGCTTGCCGCGGTAGAGCGATTCGCGCGGCTCGGTGGCTGTTGAGCCGGTTGCCGCCCCGCTGCGTCCCCGGCCCTGCGAAGGCGCCTTCTTGGCGGGGCCGGGGGCTCCGCCTGCGGCAAGTTTTCTGAAGGCTCGGGCTCCTCCTCGTCGGCCTCTCTCGGCTCGGCTTCGGAACCGGCAGGCTCCTCCTCGCCCATGAACTCCGCGCGCTCGGCAAGGTTTGCCGCCTTTGCAGCCTCCGCCTCCTCCACAGTAAACCCAAACACGCCCGTGGCAGCTGCGGCCGCAACCTCTTCCGCCCTAGTGGCGATGCGCTGCAGCTCCTCGTCGGTGGTGTCACGGGTGAGGCTCTTCTACTCGTCAGCGCGGACCGGCACTTCTTCCAAATTGTCGAAGAACGCTTGCACAACGTCATCCGCAGGCTCTTGCCAAGTTGGAACGATTCCGTGTGAATCGCACAATGGCATCATGGCGCAGATCCAGTCAAGCGAAGAATTGTTGCATAATGGGACAACGCCCCTCGGCAGCGTGAATGGATGCTGGGGGTCGCATTTGAACAACTCCAGGAGCATTGCATCCAGCTCCAAGACGGTGAAGTTGTAGTTGAGGCCCGGCCGCAGCCTCATGATGTCCGCCGAGTTCTTGAATTCCCAGGCGGACCTCCCTCTCTCCTGCAGGGGGGCGATGCGGCGGCGGAGGAAATCTGCGCCTACAACGCCTACAGTGATCCCGGCAAGCCTGAGGCGAAGGATCCTAGTAATGGCGATCTTCAGCCTCTCGTCTTCCAGGGCCACGTTGCTCTAGTCATTGCCGTGCACTATTGGAGTTTGGCGCACGGCGGTGAAGGGCTGCGGATTCTCCTCGACAATCCAGCACCACTCCGCTCTCCACTCATCCCACTTGCTGCGGAGCTCACCCTCCAAGTACGCTTCCTTCTTGCCAACTCTCGAGATCCAAGCAATCCCTCCGGCAAGCGGCTCTCCTCTCTCGACCCGAGGTATGAAGTAGTGGCGGAAAAGGGCAACACTGGGGTGGACTCCGACAAAGTTTTCTCACAAATGTGCGAAAACTGCCATGGTCAGAACGGCGTTGGGGGTGAAGTCAAGGAGGCGGAAGCCATATGTGTTCATGATATCACAGAAGAACTCCAAGAAGGGCGGGCAGAGCCCGCAATAGAAGAATAGCGCGAAGAAAGGGTACCCGGTTGGAGCCAGCTCCGAAGCAGCAGCAGGGAGTACCCTCGTGCGCGGATGCGCAAGCGTCTCCGTCGCCCAAAAGAGGTAGAAGTACTCCCTCAGCTCCTGCACGCCGAGCTGAGGGGAGAAGATCGCCCGCTCCTTCCGCAGCGCCGCGAGCCGCTGCGCCTCGGCCGACTTCACGCCCTTTCCCTTGTCGGCTTTCGGGGCCATGGTGGAGGTTGTGAGGGAGGTCGACGGCGTGGTGATGCTGGTGGCAATGGGGGGCGGAGCGCTGCTCTCTCGGCTTCGAGAAGAAGGGGGGGGGAGCGGCGGAGGTTCGTGAAGATGGAGAAGTAGCAACCAGCAAGGGGGAACGAACTGCCCCTGTTTCCTCTGCTTATAAAGAGGGACGGGGCGGACGTTTCGCCCTTCCGAATAAACAACCACCCACGATCTCTCCCACGATGCCGCATTCAACGCGTGCCATTATGGGAGAGCGCGGTGGATACGGAGAGAGATCCGGTGTGGCCCAGTCCGCGTGTGCCCGTGCCCTGTCTTGGGCCTGGCCCAACAGCGCTCGGCACCGTGTCTGGCCCAGGCCCGGGGGCTCCTGTCGGTGTACTAGAATAGGGGTACCCTAGTACCCCGAACTTGTGCACGGGCAGTTGCAGCACCCCGCGGCAAGGCTTGCCGGGCGAACGCCAAGATCCTCCGAGGTTCCCTTGGAGCCATTCAAGAACAAAGTATTTAAGCTTAGGAAACAAGGCCCCGGCAAGAGGAGCTTGCCGGGAAGGCCAACCGAGGCACTCCAAAGAACTTGCCGCGACGCGCCATGCGCTCTGGCAAGGCAGCAAGGCCCCGGCAAGAGGAGCTTGCCGGGAAGACTAAACAAGGTACCCCGAGGCCCGGTGAGCGACGAGCTTCTGGACCCGACAAGATAACAACAGCGGCAAGGCGCTTGCCGCGGCAGGCGGCCACTCTGTGCCCATGCTCCAGCGCATCCACCAACGTGTTGCTCTGGGGGCCTCTCCAGGCGCGCGTGGCGGGAGGCTGTGTAGCCAGCGGTGCGCAGTGGCATGCGAAGCTGACAAGATCACCATCGTGGCGAACGGTGGCGCCCCTAACGGTCCTTTTCTGCACTGTTTGGCGATGCAGACGGGCACTTAATGCCCTTGTCCCCTGCCGTCAGAGTTAGGTAGGGTGCACTGTACAAGTAGCTGTACCAACCACCTCACCTTTTTACATTTGTACCCTTCTCTGCGTTGCCACCTGTCGGTGACCCCTTTGGCGTATAAAAGGAGGCCCATGCGCAACGTAGGGGGGGTTCGGTTCATTTCAACTCATTCGTAACCCAAAAAGACACTGCTCTCTCTCTCTCTCTAGAGCAAGAACAGAATAGAACCAGACAAGCAGCAGTAGGAGTGTTATCTCTCCAGAGAGCTCTGAAGCTGGGTAAACTGCTTGTGTGCTTCGCCTTGATCTGCT
>NC_041392.1:644589658-644607913 GCF_002162155.2 Triticum dicoccoides
CGCGACGGACCAGGCGGTGACGGCGACGACGGGTGGCGGGGGCAACGGCGGTGACGGCGACGACGGGTGGCGTGGGCGACGGCTGTGACGGCGACGACGGGCGGCGGGGGCGGCACGCGATGGGGCGACGGGCGCGGCGAAGAAGTTTGGATCGAGAAGAACTACTAGTGGGCAAAACTGATTTTTTCGTAGGTCCCATATATATAGGAGGGGTCTTTAGTGCCGGTTGGAGCCACCAACCGGTACTAAAGCCCAATTTTCGCCAGGCCAAGGGGCGGGAAACGGCCCCTTTAGTACCGGTTCGTGCCACGAACCGGTACTAAAGACCCCCCCTTTAGTACCGGTTGGAGCCACCAACCGGTACTAAAGGTTGTGCGCTACCACCGGCGGTGCACAATGTTTAGTCCCACCTCGCCGAGCGAAGGGCAGCCGCACTGGTTTATAAACCCAGTCGCGGCTGCTCCTTCGAGCTTCTCTATATAGCAGGCTTCTGGGCCTAATTAACTAGGGCGCGCTGCCCTGTGAGCCTGCTGGCCCTTCTGGGCCTGCATTTGCACACCCTAGGTCTGGCATGCCCACTGGGCAACGCGCCAACAAATTTTTTATATAGTTTTTTCTTTTCTGCATTATTTATTTTCTTCTATTTATTTTTGAGTAGTTTTTATATAGTTTTTTTTCTTTCCTGCATTATTTATTTTCTTCTATTTATTTTTGAGTAATTTTTTTATAATATTTTTATTTTCTGCATTATTTCTTTTCTTCTATTTATTGTCTTCTGGAAATTGAATGCTGTATACTGAACACAAAAGAAGTCCGGAGAAAAACATTGAAGTGGCCGTGTAGCAGATGAGTTCTCGTCCAAAACCCTGATACTCCGAAAGAGTTTGTCCAGTTTGTACATGAAGTGCGTCCAGTTTTTGCCGTGACCCTCTCTACTCTTTCGCGCATGCTATGCGGGTGATATGATGATACCATGCCAAGTTTTCAACATTTTCAGGATTCATTTTGTAGTGATTTTCAATTTAACGGTCATTTAGCTCTCTAAACAATTAGGTAAATGACCGAAAAACAACAAATGATGTCAGAACATGTTGGAAATTGATGACGTCGCTTTGAATGCTGCATACTGAACACAAAAGAAGTCCGGAGTTCAAATAAGTTATTAAAAATAAAAAAGAGGTGCAATGCTGGTTAATTTGCTTCAAGCCATTCGGAATAGTGTAGACTGCACTGCACATAGCTCAGTGCAATCTATGCTATTCCGCAAGGCTTGAAGCTAATCAACATGCAGGTGAGCATTGCAACTCTTCGTCATTGTTTGTGCACTCACGGCTTATAAACCGCTCATATTGCCTCTCTCTTGGCGAGGTGGGACTAAAAATCAGCTTACAAAGAAACTCTAGTACCGGTTCATGGCATGAACCGGTACTAAAGGTCTTTGTGGGGGCCCCAGCCTAACCATAGCCTGACACAGCCTCATTAGTACCGGTTTGTGGCATGAACCGGTACTAAAGGTTGCCCACGAACCGGTACTAATGATGCCCGCCCGCCTAGCCGTTGGAACCGGCACTAATGGTCACATTAGTGCCGGCTCAAATTCAAACCGGCACTAATGTGCTTCACATTTGACCCTTTTTCTACTAATGGAGGCTTAAACCAATGTTATATTCATGCCCCAATCATGAGCTCCCAAGAGAAATAATTATTCAAAATTTATATGCTCGGCTTTCTGATAATAATCGCACCATGCTCGATACTTCTTGTGCTGGCTATTTTATGATGAAGACTATTGAATTCAAATGGAATTTATAGGAAAGAATTAAACGCAACTCTGAAGATTGGGACCTCGACGAAGGTAAGAAGTCAGGTATGACACCTAAGTTTGGTTGTGTTAAATCTTTATGGATACCGATGTTTTTTTCTAAATTTAGCACTAAATATGGACTTGACTCTGAAATAGTAGCTTCTTTCTGTGAATATTTTGCTACTCATGTTGATCTCCCTAGGGAGAAGTGGTTTAAATATCATCCTCCCATATAATTAAAAGTAGCTGCACCTATTAAAGTTGAAGAAAAGACTGTCACTTATAATGATCCTATTGTTCCTACTGCTTATGTTGAGAAACCACCTTTTCCTGTTAGGATGAAAGATCATGCTAAAGCTTCAACTGTGGTTCGTAAAAGCAATATTAGAACCTATACACCTCCTGAGCAAATTAAAGTTGAACCTAATATTGCTATTGTTAAAGATCTCTTTTCTGATAATATTGATGGGCATGTTATTCATTTCTATGATGAGATTGCTAGAATTGCTAAACCTTGTGCTAAAGATAAACATAGACCCGTGGTAGGCATGCCTGTTATTTCTGTTAAAATAGGAGATCATTGTTATCATGGCTTATGTGATATGGGTGCCAGTGCTAGTGCTATACCTCATGACTTATACAAGGAAATTATGCATGATATTGCACCTGCTGAGATAGAAGATATTGATGTCACAATTAAACTTGCCAATAGAGATACTATTTCACCAATTGGAATTGTTAGAGATGTTGAAGTCTTGTGTGGGAAAACTAAATATCCTGCTGATTTTCTTGTTCTTGGTTCCCCACAAGATAGCTTTTGTCCCATTATATTTGGTAGACCCTTCTTGAACACAGTTAATGCTAAGATAGATTGCGAACATGATGTTGTTACTATTGGTTTAGGTGATATGTCTCATGAATTTAATTTCTCTAAATTTCGTAGACAACACCGTGAGGAGGAGTTGCCTGGTAAAGATGAAATTATTGGTATTGCTTCTATTGCCGTGCCTCCTAGTGATCCTTTAGAACAATATTTGCTAGACCATGAAAATGATATGTTTATGAATGAAAGAAGGGAAATGGATGAAGTATTCTTTAAACAGGAACCCATCTTGAAAGACAATTTGCCTGTTGAAATTCTAGGGGATCCTCCTCCACCCAAGGGTGATCCCGTGTTTGAGCTCAAACCATTACCCGATACTCTTAAATATTTATCTTGATGAGAAAAAGATATATCATGTTATTATTAGTGCTAACCTTTCAGAGCATGAAGAAGAGAGATTATTAAAAAATCTGAAGAAGCATCGTGCTGCTATTGGATATACTCTCGATGATCTTAAGGGCATTAGTCCCACACTATGTCAACACAAAATAAATTTGGAGAAAGATGCCAAACCAGTTCGTGATCACCAATGACGGCTGAATCCTAAGATGAAAGAAGTGGTAAGAAAGGAAATACTAAAGCTCCTCGAGGCAGGTATAATTTATCCTGTTGCTGATAGTCAGTGGGTAAGTCCTGTCCATTGTTTCCCCAAAAAGGGAGGTATTGTTGTCGTTCCTAATGATAAAGATTAATTGATTCCGCAAAGAATTATTACAGGTTATAGGATGGTAATTGATTTCCGCAAATTAAATAAGGCTACTAAAAAGATCGTTACCCCTTACCTTTTATTGATCAAATGCTAGAAAGATTATCCAAACATACACATTTTTGCTTTCTAGATGGTTATTCTGGTTTCTCTCAAATACCTGTGTCAGCTGATGATCAATCTAAGACCACTTTTACATGCCCGTTCGGTACTTTTGCTTATAGACATATGCCTTTTGGTTTATGTAATGCACCTGCTACCTTTCAAAGATGCATGATGGCTATATTCTCTGACTTTTGTGAAAAGATTTGTGAGGTTTTCATGGATGATTTCTCTGTCTATGGATCCTCTTTTGATGATTGCTTAAGCAACCTTGATCGAGTTTTGCAGAGATGTGAAGAAACTAACCTTGTCTTGAATTGGGAGAAGTGCCACTTTATGGTTAATGAAGGTATTGTGTTGGGGCATAAAGTTTCTGAAAGAGGTATTGAAGTTGATAAAGCTAAGGTTGATGCTATTGAAAAGATGCCATGTCCCAAGGACATCAAAGGTATAAGAAGTTTCCTTGGTAACACCGGTTTTTATAGGAGGTTCATTAAGGACTTCTCAAAAATTTCTCGGCCTCTTACTAATTTATTACAAAAATACATACCATTTGTTTTTGATGATGATTGTGTAGAAGCATTTGAAATACTTAAGAAAGCATTAATCTCTGCACCTATTGTTCAGCCACCTAATTGGAATTTACCCTTTGAAATTATGTGTGATGCTACTGATTATGCTGTAGGTGCTGTTCTAGGGCAAAGAGTTTATAAGAAATTAAATGTTATTCAATATGCTAGTAAAACTCTAGATAATGCTCAGAGAAATTATGCTTCTACTGAAAAGAATTCTTAGCAGTTGTATTTGCTTGTGATAAGTTCAGACCTTATATCGTTGATTCTAAAGTAACTATTCACACTGATCATGCTGCTATTAAATATCTTATGGAAAAGAAGGATGCTAAACCTAGACTTATTATATGGGTTCTCTTGCTACAAGAATTTGATTTGCATATTATTGATAGAAAGGGAGCTGAGAACCCCGTTGCAGACAACTTGTCTAGGCTAGAGAATGTTCTTGATGACCCACTACCTATTGATGATAGTTTTCCTAATGAATAATTAAATGTCATAAATGCTTCTCACACTGCTCCATGGTAGGATGATTATACTAACTAGTCGTTAACCCGTGCTTCTGCACGGGCTAGCCATATTAATAATCAAATTACACATTTAGGTAACATTTGTTAGTTGTAAAACCTTTTACAAATTGCATAAGATTTATATGAATTTCCATTAGAAACATTACTATTTCGAACTTGTAATAATGGGGGCTATAACTCCCTGAGAAAAACAGGTACAATAAGTTGTAGGACCAGAAGTTACATATATTTTGATTAATTTGGATTGTTCTCTACAGGTTTATTAGCACCATCATTTCATTAAGATTGTCATGAATGATACCACTGGTCTGAAGTATATGCTTGACAGCCGTATATTGGTTTCTGTCTATCAGTTAGCCAATAAAATAACAGCAGCACCTAATTAAAGAAATTCTTTTCCAAACTGAAAGGACAATAAGGAATAGAATTACACATGGGGTTTTGTCCAAAATAAAAATATATGTGAAGATATTAGGCAGACAATGTCAATATACAAAATTTGTTTTGATAGTCTGATGTGAATTCTATATAAAAATAGGTTAATTCACTTTACAACAGACTGGCAGAAATTTGAACTCATAAGTACCACCTGTACATCTCAGAGATATCAGATAGAATGTATAAAATGAGATGAAATAATGAGTGCATCTTGCATAAATCATAAGATCTTTTCTAATAGCAACCTACAACTGTACATAGAGTACATAACAATGAAGCATCTAGTCAATCAGTAGTTTAAAGATAAAAAGAAGAACAATAAAATTCTTACCCAGAATCCCACAGAACTTACAACAAGTCTACAAAATGACATAAAGCACCAATAATCATTTCGGTAATATAAATCTATTTACTCTTATAGACTCTCCATAGGATTTTACCATGTTATCCTACTGCTGTGATGTGTGGCATTCAAATATTATTTGACTGTCATCTACTTTCAGCGTACTCCTCATGTTATTAAGTCTATTAGAACATCTGGTGACATTGTTCTCAACATTCAGTTTCATGCAAAAAATTCAACAATTATGTACTTCATTATGAAACAAACGATCACCGTACTTCCATGTTGTTCATTCATGGAAGTATGTAGTTTCGTATCTATGCAACATCAATTGCATATTGTTTCCTTCTGATTTTAAAAGCTACAGAACAATTTTTGTAAATAGGTGGCTTAATCTGTAGACAATGAAAACTTCGGAATTGATCTCCGGCCCGAAGCTGGGTGCATCATGTGTCCACTTTCTTGCACTCGACCATGGCATGCTTGCGCTGCGCTTCTCATAATCCAAAGGAGCATATCAGAATAATGTTGACATGTTGGTGTGTATGAGACCTTGATCTCAGAACTTGCAAAAAAAACTATCTTTTGGGCTCTCATCATACAACTTTTCTCCATCCATGTCAAGGCAAGATAGATCCGAACATGATCATGGACTTATGTTGGAAAAGCTATCATACTGGTTAACCAAAGAATTTTTTTAGGATCAAACCTTCAACACACATGTGAGAAGAAGAAATAATCTGTGCTGGGTACGATGCCTAAAGAGCAGATCAAATTCTGTAGGATTTAGGCACATACCTGTGAAGATGATTTCGCTAGGATCAAGCCTACAACAAACATGTGAGACAAAGAAATAATCTGAGCTTGGTACGATGCCTGAAGAGCAGATCAAATACTTTAGGATTTAGCAACATGCCTGTGAATAGGAAAGAAATCCAGCCTCTCCATGCTTAATAGCACTGCACGAATTTCCATTGACGGAAATTAGGAAAGAGCTAGGAAAGAAACGTATCGTATTTTGCCTTTGCTTGGTCGGTTGTTCACCTAAATCAGCACTCATGGAATCATAGAAGTATATATAGACAGAATAATGAAAATATAATTAAGATCTTCCACAAACGAACCTGGAGCTTGATGTTGCTCTTGTGGACAAAAAACCTCCAAGCTCGTCTCTGTGCCCTGCCACTTATTCCTTTGTTGCCGAATCCAACTGTATTGGTCCTTCCTGGGCTTCCAAATTCATTGGCCAGGAAGAGATGTTGATGGCGAGGAGGAAGATTGGGGAGAGCATCCAATGATTGGGAAGGAACACATGAGCTATGGCTAGAAGGAAAGATTGGCAAGACTTTCTCAAGGCTCGTCGATTAGGCAGGAGCTGTCCAGGGACAGAACTGCGTGCTTTAATATTCTTTGCAACCTGTAGAAGAGTTCGGAAAGGAAAAGGCTTTTCGTCGAACAATGGGCATGGACTCCATTAGAAACTTGATCGTATATAACTGATAGGGAAATCAGATGGGTAACTCTCCGGGAAGATTATGGTGATAGGAGTCTTCTCAGTTCATTTTTTTGCTAAATTATGTTTTAGACGTGAAGATCAACGTGGATAAAAATATAAGATAGATCGACAGATCTACACCGTAATAATTCGGCCCCACCAGATAAACGATTCCTAAATTCTAATTAACGTAGGATTTTCTAGGAAGTCCATGATTAGTATAGGTATAGATTATATTGTTGCTAAATTTATACCACCTAGTTTCACATACCAGCAAAAGAAAATGTTTTTCTATGATTTGAGACATTACTTTTGGGATGACCCACATCTTTATAAAGAAGGAGTAGATGGTGTTATTAGATGTTGTGTACCTGAGCATGAATAGGAACAGATCCTACGCAAGTGTCACTCCGAAGCTTATGGAAGACACCACGCTGGAGATAGACTGCACATAAGGTATTGCAATCCGATTTTTATTGGCCTACTCTCTTCAAGGATGCCCGTAAGTTTGTTGTATCTTGTGATGAATGTCAAATAATTGGTAATATTAGTAGACGTCAAGAAATGCCTATGAATTATTCACTTGTTATTGAACCATTTTATGTTTGGGGGCTTTGATTATATGTGACCTTTCCTGCCTCCAATGGATACACACATATTTTAGTTGCTGTTGATTACGTCACTAAGTGGGTAGAAGCTATTCCAACTAGTAGTGCTGATCATAACACCTCTATTAAGATGCTTAAAGAAGTTATTTTTCCAAGGTTTGGAGTCCCTAGATATTTAATGACTGATGGTGGTTCACATTTTATTCATGGTGCTTCCCGTAAAATGCTTGCCGAGTATGATGTTAATCATAGAATTGCATCATCTTATCACCCACAGTCTAGTGGTCAAGTAGAATTGAGCAACAGAGAGCTTAAATTAATTTTGCGAAAGACTGTTAATAGATCTAGAAAGAATTGGTCCAAGAAACTTGATGATGCTTTGTGGGCCTATAGAAATGCATATAAAAATCCTAAGGGTATGTCTCCGTATAAAATGGTTTATGGTAAAGCATGTCATTTACCTCTTGAGCTAGAACATAAGGCATATTGGGCCATTAAAGAGCTCAATTATGATTTCAAACTTTCCGGTGAGAAGAGGTTATTTGACATTAGCTCACTTGATGAATAGAGAACCCAAGCCTATGAGAATGCCAAATTGTTTAAAGAAAAATTTAAAAGATGGCATGACAAAAGGATACAAAAGCGTGATTTTAATGTAGGTGATTATGTATTGTTATAGAACTCCCATTTAAGATTTTTTGCAGGAAAACTTCTCTCTAAATGGGAAGGTCCTTACATTATCGAGGAGGTTTATCGTTCCGGTGCCATAAAAATAAACAACTTCGAAGGCACAAATCCGAAGGTGGTGAACGGTCAAAGAAATAAACATTATATCTCAGGTAATCCTATAAATGTTGAAACCAATGTTATTGAAATCGTAACCCCGGAGGAATACATAAGGGACACTTTCCAGAACGTTTCAGACTCCGAAAAGGAATAGGTATGTGGTATGGTAAGTAAACCGACTCCAAAATAGTTCTAATGGCAATTTTCTTCCATTTTTGGAATATTTAGAAAAATAGAAAAATAAGAAGCAGTCCGGGAAGGACACGAGGGCTCCACGAGGGTGGAGGGCGCGCCCTACCCCCCTAGGCGCGCCCCTACCTCGTGGGCACCTCGTGTGCTCTCCAGACTCCGTTTTCTTACACGTTACGTATTTTGGTCGGTAAAAATTCATTATATAATCTCCCGAAGGTTTTGACTCCCGTATCACGCAAATATCTCTTGTCTTTGTTTTGAGTTGTTTTTCTGACAGATCTAGGTCGTCATGTCGTCTTCAAGTGCCCCCAAGGACAAGTTTTTCGAGAAGGTCATCAACCCTTACCTCGTGGAAGTGCTCCAACACCCTCAAACCATTTAGATGCGTGAGGGGGTGCTGCACATCCGTGATGCTGAGGGACCAAGGAGGGCCAGAAGCGTGGAGACAAGGCTCAAGGCAATGGAGCAACAAGTTTTCAAGTGCCGGGAGGTAGTGGAACGCGGACTCGACACCAACCATATGATGATCGCGGAGTTCACCAATAACCACAAGCTGGATGACAAGAACATTAGGGAGACCATCTTCAAGCTTCACGAGAAGATTGAGCACCTCCAAGCCAAAATCTATGACCTGCAAAACCAAAACTGTGAGTATGAATATAGATTCAAAAGGATGAGTTTGGCTACAGATTTGAGGATCCAGGAGACTCGATCATCCTTCTATGACGGCGAGCCTATGCCTTGGAAGAAGGACGACAAGTCTACATCATCAACAACTCCACCCTCTCCACCAACAAAGAAGAATTGAGTATCTGGTATGGGCACTCCCCTTGGCAACTGCCAAGCTTGGGGGAGTGCCCTGGTATCATATCACCATCACTTTTATCTTTACCGCTTTTCTTAGTTCGATCCTTTTGATAATATTTTGATCTAGTAGAATATAAGTTCTTAGTATGATCTAGTTGTGATTTTTGCCTTATGATCCTTCTATGTAAGTTGATTATTGTTGAGTCAAGGGCTTGATATTGTGCCAAGATTTTGAGTGAATAAAATAAAAGAGAAAGAATAAAAAGAAATAAAAGAGATCATATGGATCTTATGGAGAGTAATGAGCTCACGTAGAAAGAGTATGATGAAGAAAAGTTGTTGAGAGTTGACAAACATAGTTTTGGTCATCGTTGCAATTAGTAGGAAGTAATAAAGAAAGAGAGGTCTTCACATATAAATAAACTATCTTGGACATCTTTTATGATTGTGAGCACTCATTAAAATATGACATGCTAAAGAGTTGACGTTAGACAAGGAAGACAACGTAATGGGTTATGTTTTCTTACATATGAGATAAATTATATTGTCATGGATCATCCAACATGATTGAGCTTTCCTTTCCCCCTCATGCTAGCCAAATTCATTGCACCAAGTAGAGATACTACTTGTGCTTCCAAACACCCGTAAACCAGTTTTGCCATGAGAGTCCACCATACCTACCTATGGATTCAGTAAGATCCCTCAAGTAAGTTGTCATCAGTGCAAGCAATAAAAAAATTGCTCTCTAAATATGTATGACTTATTAGTGTGGGAGAAAATAAGCTTTATACGATCGTGTGATATGGAAGAAATAAAAGCGACAGACTGCATAATAAAGGTCCACATCACAAGTGGCAATATAAAGTGACGTTCTTTCGCATTAAGAATTTGTGCATCCAACCATAAAAGCGCATGAAAACCTCTGCTTCCCTCTGCGAAGGGCCTATCTTTTACTTTTATCTCCTACCTTGCATAAGGGTCATGGTGATCTTCAACCTTCCTTTTTTAAATTTTATCTTTTGGCAAGCACAACATGTTGGAAAGATCCTGGTATATATGGCTAATTGGATGTGAGTTTTCATGAGCTATTATTGTTGACATTACCCTTGAGGTAAAACATTGGGAGGCAAAAGTATAAGCTCCTATCTTTCTCTGTGTCTGATTAAAACTCCATACCCATAAGTATTGCGTGAGTGTTAGCAATTGTGAAAGACTATATGATAGTTGAGTATATGGACTTGCTGAAAAGATATTATATTGAATATTTCCTATGTTATGATAAATTGAAATTCCTCCAATGACTGAGATTATAATTTGTTAGTTTTCAATGAAGTTTATGATTCATAGTAGAAATTGTGATTTAATTGTTACTCTAGCATAAGAGATCATATGACAAGAATTATATAAGTTGTTGTTCTAAGAATGATCATGATGCCCTCATGTCCGTATTTTATTTTTATTGATACCTCTATCTCTAAACATGTGGACATATTTTTCGATTTTGGCTTTCGCTTGAGGACAAGCGAGGTCGAAGCTTGGGGGAGTTGATACGTCCATTTTGCATCATGCTTTTATATTGATATTTATTGCATTATGGGCTGTTATTACACATTATGTCACAATACTTATGCCTATTCTTTCTTATTTTACCAGGTTTACATAAAGAGGGAGAATGCCGGCAGCTAGGATTCTGGCCTGGAAAAGGAGCAAATATTAGAGACCTATTCTGCACAGCTCCAAAAGTCCTGAAACTTCACGGAAGTCATTTTAAGAATATATAAAAAATACTGAGCGCAAGAAGTTCCGTAGGGGGCCACACCCTGCCCACGAGGGTGGGGGCGCGCCCCCTGCCTCGTGGGCCCGCTGGTGGCCCTCTGATGCCTATCTTCTGCTATATGGATTCTTTTGTGAGGAAAAAATCATAAGCCAGCTTTCGGGACGAGACTCCACTGCCACGAGGCGGAACCTTGGCGGAACCAATCTAGGGCTTCGGCAGAGTTGTTCTGCCGGGGAAACTTTCCTTCGGGAGGGGGAAATCATTGCCATCGTCATCACCAATGCTCCTCTCATCGGGAGAGGGCAATCTCCATCAACATCTTCACCAGCACCATCTCCTCTCAAACCCTAGTTCATCTCTTGTATCCAATTCTTGTCTTTAAGTCCAGGATTGGTATCTGTGGGTTGCTAGTAGTGTTGATTACTCCTTGTAGTTGATGCTAGTTGGTTTATTTGGTGGAAGATCATGTGTTCAAATCCTATATGCATATTAATACCCCTCTGATTATGAACATGAATATGCTTTGTGAGTAGTTACATTTTTTCCCGAGGACATGGGAGAAGTCTTGCTATTAGTAGTCATTTGAATTTGGTATTCGTTCAATATTTTGATGAGATGTATGTTGTCTCTCCTCTACTGGTGTTATGTGAACGTCGACTACATGACACTTCACCATTATTTGGGCCTAGAGGAAGGCATTGGGAAGTAATAAGTAGATGATGGGTTTCTAGTGTGACAGAAGCTTAAACCCTAGTTTATGCGTTGCTTCGTAAGGGGATGATTTGGATCCACATGTTTCATGCTATGGTTAGGTTTACCTTAATACTTTTGTTGTAGTTGCGGATGCTTGTAATAGAGGTTAATCATAAGTGGGATGCTTGTCCAAGTAATGACAATACCCAAGCACCGGTCCACCCACATACCAAATTATCAAAGTACCGAACGCGAATCATATGATCGTGATGAAACCTAGCTTCACGATAATTCCCATGTGTCCTCGGGAGCGCTTTTCTCTATATAAGAATTTGTCCAGGCTTGTCCTTTGCTACAAAAAGGATTGGGCCACCTTGCTGCACTTTATTTACTTTTGTTACTTGTTGCTCATTACAAATTATCTTATCACAAAACTATCTATTACCTATAATTTCAGTGCTTGCAGAGAATCCCTGGCTGAAAACCTCTTATCATTTCCTTCTGCTCCTCGTTGGGTTCGACACTCTTACTTATCGAAAGGACTATGATAGATCCCCTATACTTGTGGGTCATCAGTGCCCCAAAGATTCTACAAGAGAGTCAAGACGAAAACGTGTGCCAACCCCTATGCATAAGTTCATGACGTTACGGAACTTGCAAGTTGATCACCAAAACATACATCAAGTGGATCACGTGATATCCATTGTCACCACAGATAAGCACATGCAAGACATACATCAGGTGTTCTCAAATCCTTAAAGACTAAATCCGATAAGATAACTTCAAAGGGAAAACTCAATCCATCACAAGAGGGTAGAGGGGGAGAAACATCATAAGATCCTAATATAATAGCAAAGCTCGCGATACATCAAGATCGTGCCAAATCAAGAACACGAGAGAGAGAGAGAGAGAGATCAAACACATAGCTACTAGTACATACCCTCAGCCCCGAGGGTGAACTACTCCCTCCTCGTCGTAGAGAGAGCCGGGATGATGAAGATGGCCACCTGAGAGGGATTCCCCCTCCAGGAGGGTGCCAGAACGGGTCTAGATTGGTTTTCGGTGGCTACGGAGGCTTCTGGCGACGGAACTCCCGATCTAGGTTACGCTTTGGAGGTTTCAGTATATATAAGAGGTTATGGCGTTGAGAACAAGTCAGGGGGGGTCTCCGGGCTGTCCACGAGGCAGGGAGGCGGGCCCAGGGGGTTGGCGCGCCCCCACCCTTGTGGGCAGCCCGGGACTCTTCTGGCCTAACTCTTTCACTCCATGTCCTTCTTCTGGTCCAAACATAAGTTTCGTGAAGTTTCAGGTCAATTGGACTTCGTTTGGTTTTCCTTTTCTGTGAAACTCAAAAACAAGGAAAAAATAGAAACTGGCATTGGGCTCTAGGTTAATATGTTAGTCCCAAAAATCATATAAAATAGCATATAAATGCATATAAAACAACCTAGTTGGATAATATAATAGCATGGAACAATAAAAAAATATAGATACGTTGGAGACATATCGGCAATGTAGTTAAGTTTTAAAAGAATTTATGCAAAAGATGCACGGATGTCGTAATACTAAAAAATCTTACCATGACATCTCCATGGATGTTACCATAGTTCAACAGATGCACTAGTGGCATGTATTGACCATAATGTTGAGGAGTTTTATAATAGATATTGTAATTCTCAAGATCAGTACAAAATGCGACCAGATGATTTTCCTCCTGATAAGTTTACTCAAAGCCATCGGTGTAGTAGGTTCTGTCTACCATGTTCCACACATTGTTTGAACAATGAAAATAAGCTGTGAATGGAAATAAGCTCTCAACTATTTTGAAATGAACAATATATATTAGTTAATAACTATGTTTGAGAAACTCACATAGCGGTATAATTGGAAGCGTCTCAACAAGGACCCAAATGTCCATATTGTCTTGGTCGATGTCAGGATCACCAAGATCCATGGTGACAAGCATACTCTCATAAAAACCATACATCTTGCAAAGTGCTTCCCAATTTTTGCAACCAAAATGGGTTACTCTCTCAAAATTATACAGATTTACTTCAAAATCCACATCATGATGGATCCTTAGGTGAATTTTCTTTGTTTCGAAATTTTCATGGTCTTCAAAACCCATCCTCTTCAAGACATAGTGTCTTGCAAGCTACTCAAATTGTAAAAGATGAAAATTACATGTTGAAATAGTTGAAGTCATGCTTAATTACGAAAAAAAACACTTTTCATCATTGCGTACCGTTTCAACATCGAAGGTCTCCTGGAGCTTAATGCTGAAGCGCCGATCTTCGTCCAGGTGAGGCCTGTCGCACAGACCTCGGTCGTCGTTGCACCAGCTGCACTCCCCCGGGAGACTTTCGTCGTCCGATGATGACATATCCTACGTTCATAATTCAAAGATTAAACTTGTACAATTCAATATATGTACTATTAAAATTAAATTAGATCATCATTATTCATCACAGGTTGACTATCGGTCTGCCGAGTCTATATGGTGGAGACTCTCCCTCACTGATTCCTCTCTAACATTTGCGACCGTCGGTGATGGTCGTTACTCCTGCTTTCCCTAGTTCATAACAAAGGTCTAGCACAAGGAAAAGAAGGAGAAATGACCCCAACGACAACAGTCGGGATTCTTCGTCCTCTCTCATATATGGTGGATACACTCCCTCATAGATTTTTCGACCGTCAGTGATGGTCGTTACTCCTCCTTTCCGTAGTGCATAACAAAGGTCTAGCACAAGGAAAAGAAGGAGAAACGACCCCCACGCCAACAGTCGGGATTCTTAGTCCTCTCTCATATATGGTCGATACACTCCCTCATAGATTTTTCGACCATCAGTGATGGTCATTATTCCTCCTTCCCCTAGTTCATAACAAAGGTCTAGCACAAGGAGAAGAAGGAAAAATGACCCCCACGACAACAGTCGGGCTTCTTCATCCTCTCTCATATATGGTGGATACACTCCCTCACTGATTTTTTGACCTTCGATGATGGAGCCTCGACAGAATTAAAGTCAACCCGAAATGCGTTTAATTATTTTTCGAGAAAATCCAGGCCACTCGATATTTCCTACATATTCTAGCACAAGTCATGTCAGAATTCACGAAAAAATCCGGCATGATCCCTTTGCTAAAAAAGGACATATCGAGCGCCTAAAATTTGCTGGAACGGAAATTAATCAACACTCCGGCAAAACATAGGCCACTATAGGAGGTGTAACCTGCAAACATGGCCGGCCACTTGGGCAAGCACATATCCTATTTGAGCAACACAAGATATACATGTTTATATCTACATCATATGAGCATTCAAACTTGATGGAGTAGTTTTCCAATTTGAGCATTCAATAAGCAAAACCAAATCGTAAAAGAAATTAGTATTCAAATTAGCATTCATTCAATAAGCCAAACTAAACCATCTCCTTCGTCCGTACATCGTTGAATATTATCACTAATAGATCTTGAATAGTATCATACATATAACATCACTAATACAGCTAAAACCGTAGCGAACGACGGGTATCGGCGCGGGCGGTGGACACCCAAAGATAAGGAACCATCATAGGATCATAGCTCTAGTGAGATCCCTGAAGAACCTCCCAGGCATTGGAGAACCTGCACTCCAACACAACCATGTAGCAACGGACGTGCTCGTCCTCCTCGCTGACACGGTGACGTACCACCTCCATGGGGCCCTCAAGCCTCCGCATTGTCTCTGGCCCAACCGACCGCCACCAAAGAAGGTTCGGGTCAACGACGGGCTGGCTCCTCACCAAGCTACGCCCCCGGAAGGTAGCACCTCCCAGTACCAGCCCGGCAGAGCCCAGTCCCGGACATGGCTCCTCACCAAGCGCAGGCCTCCTCCGCCGAGTCGACGACGAGGATGCCGGGTAGGCATCGTCGACGTCGATGCGGGAATAATTGGTTTAACTAAAAAAATAAACCAATTCTAATAATTTTCTTACTAAAATAAACTAGGTCTATATATAGTACAATTTCAATTAGATCATCAAATCTCATATATCTAAATTTTCTTACTAAAAATAAACTAGTTTTATTAATTCAACTAGTGCAACTAAGCACTTACTATAAATAAAATAAACTAGTACTTACTAAAAATAAACTAGTTTGACTAGTTCTATTAATTTTATAACTAATTCTATTAAACACTTACTAAAAATTGTAAAAAAACTATATTAATTTTTTTCTATAAACTAAACACCATTGCCCTAAATTAGCATCTACTTAATTAGTTACCTAACCTACTTCCCTAACTAAAAACATCTAAGTTAATTAACTAAATTCACCTAAGTTAATTAACTAAATTCACCTAAGTTACCTAACCTAATAAACTAAATGGAGGGAGGAGGAGTACCTCACGTTGGTGGAGGAGGCCGACGGTGCGCGGGGGTCGGTGACGGGGACGACGGCGGGGGCTCCTTGATTTCTGCAAAAACAAAATATAAACAAAAACATCATTATCATTATCTTACGACTTAGTGAAACTCCATAAGCTACATTAAATTATTCTATTCAAATTTACTTATTCAAAATTTCTAAAAATTTCCTATTCTATTCAAAAGACCTACATTTACTTAATTTTTTTTCAATTTCATATTTAATTCTATTCAAATTTACTTATTGAAAATTTCTAAAAATTTCCTATACTATTCAAAAGACCTACATTTACTTATTATTTTCAAATTACTTATTCAATTTTTCTAAAACAAAATATACTAAAAACCTACATTTACTAAAAACAAAAACCAACATTTAACAAAAACTAAAACCTATTTACAAAAAGGGGGAGGAGGAGGTGGGAGGAGGCCAGGAGGAGGAGGAAGGGGGAGGAGGAGAGAGGATGAGGAGAGAGCAGGAGAGAGAGTGCTACCTCTTGAGCACTGTGTTGGTTTTACCTTGAGGAGGAAAGGGTGATGCAGCAAAGTAGCGTAAGTATTTCCCTCAGTTTTTGAGAACCAAGGTATCAATCCAGTAGGAGACTACACGCAAGTCCCTCGTACCTATACAAACAAATAAGAACCTCGCAACCAACACGATAAAGGGGTTGTCAATCCCTTCACGGTCACTTACGAGAGTGGGATCTGATAGAGATAATAATAATAAGATAAATATTTTTTGGTATTTTTATGATATAGATTGAAAGTAAAGATTGCAAAATAAACGGTGCCAGAAATAGCTAGTTGACGGGAGATTAATATAATAGAGGATAGACCCGGGGGCCATAGGTTTCACTAGTGGCTTCTCTCAAGATAGCATAAGTATTACGGTGGGTGAACAAATTACTGTCGAGCAATTGATAGAAAAGTGAATAATTATGAGAATATCTAGGCATGATCATGTATATAGGCATCACGTCCGCGACAAGTTAGACCGAAACGATTCTGCATCTACTACTATTACTCCACACATCGACCGCTATCCAGCATGCATCTAGAGTATTAAGTTCATAAGAACAGAGTAACGCATTAGGCAAGATGACATGATGTAGAGGGATAAACTCAAGCAATATGATATAAACCCCATCTTTTTATCCTCGATGGAAACAATACTATACGTGCCTTGCTGCCCCTGCCGTCATTAGGAAAGGACACCTCAAGATTGAACCCAAAGTTAAGCACTTCTCCTATTGCAAGAAAGATCAATCTAGTAGGCCAAACCAAACTGATTATTCAAAGAGACTTGCAAAGATAACCAATCATACATAAAAGATTTCAGAGAAGAATCAAATATTGTTCATAGATAAACTTGATCATAAACCCACAATTCATCGGATCTCGATAGACACACCGCAAAAAGAGTTACGTCGAATAGATCTCCAAGAAGATTGAGGAGAACTTTGTATTGTGATCCAAAGAGAGAGAAGAAGCCATCTAGCTAATAATTATGGACCCGAAGGTCTGAGGTAAACTACTCACACATCATCAGAGAGGATATGGTGTTGATGTAGAAGTCCTCCGTGATCGATTCTCCCTTCGGCGGAGCTCCGGAAAAGGCCCCAAGATGGGATCTCTTGGGTACAGAAGGTTGCGGTGGTGGAAATAGGGTTTCTTGGTGCTCCTGGATGTTTTTGGGGTATATGGGTATACATAGGAGGAAGAAGTAGGTTGGTGGAGCTATGAGGGGCCCACAAGGGTGGGGTGCGCGCCCAGGGGGGCAGGCGTGCCTCCCTGCCTCGTGGCCTCCTCGTTGATTTCTTGACGTCCACTCCAAGTCCCCTGGATCATGTTTGTTCCAAAAATAACTCTCCCGAAGGTTTCATTCCGTTTGGATTCTGTTTGATATTCCTTTTCCGCCAAACTTTTAAATAGGCAAAACACAGCAATTTGCACTGGGCCTTGGGTTAGTTGGTCAGTCCCAAAAATAATATAAAAGTGTATAAATAAGCCCATTAACATCCAAAATAGATAATATAATAGCATGGAACAATCAAAAATTATAGATACGTTGGAGACGTATCAGGGAGGAGGGAGGAGGGGGGAGGGGGGCGCC
>NC_041392.1:644608159-644614760 GCF_002162155.2 Triticum dicoccoides
AGGGAGGGAGGGGAGGGCGGTGAGAGGAGCAGGAGGGAGGGAGGGAGGGGAGGGCGGTGAGAGGAGCAGGAGGGAGGGAGGGAGGGGAAGGCGGCGAGAGGAGGAGGGATATAGCGACGGCAGGCGACGGCGACAGAAGGCAACGGCGGCGACGGGTGTGTGCGGCGAGTGAGTGTGCGAGGGAGAGTGAGGGACGTGTGCGGGGTGGATAAGGTAAGCATAGTCGTAGCCCTTTTTATAGATAACCGCTACTGCTATTTAGCAGTAGCGCTTGTCAGAAGACAGCGGTATTGCTATGTGCAATAGCAGTAGCGCTTTTTAAATACAAGTGCTACTAGTATACCTACACTGCCATGCAACCGTTGGCAACTATATTAGTAGCATTTTTTTATAACACAAGCGCTACTGCTACATGAATAGTAGCAATGCTTTTCAGTGACCAGCGCTACCGTTATTTAGCAGCAGCGCTTCCTTATAAAAAGCGCTACTACTAATCTCCTATGTATAAGCATTTCCCTAGTAGTGAGAAGTGATCGACCTCTCCCTCTCCGAGAGATTGGTCGAACAACAAGTTTTCGTATATCTATCCGACGCTACTGGCTACATATATGCAATATTAAGATCTCTTACAATCCCCTAACTTCTGAACTGAAGGTCCACATGGTATTCTCCGGCTTTACGATGATGTGGTCAAGAAAGAATCCTGCCAATTCCTCTTGAATTGCACATATGCAATCTTGTGCTAGGAGTTCATTCCGCATATGCCACGTCTAATTTGAAGAAGGGGGTCAATACATATATATGAATGAAACTCAACACAAATGATGGTATAATAAAATGAAATTGTGAATATTATTGCTTACGCACTTCAAATTGTCTTCTAGAGTAGCCCCGCTTATTTTTGCAAGTCACGTTGTAGATGAACTCGCAAATGTAGTATCCACAGTAATTATTCCTAGATTCCTGCCACAAGCACTTTACGAGAAATAGAGGTCAATCAAACTGGTAATGAAGCATTATAAATGGTATTGATGAAAGTAGCTAGAATCAACGAGAGATGGGCGGAACTAGCTAGCTAGTAGTACTTTCTTTCGGGCGTGTAAATCGCAGCTCCCCCGGCAGTCCCGGAGCTTGTGCGGTGAATACATTCCAAACCCTGCGGGGCAAAGAAAACAATTACTTGATATGAGGAAATGAACAAAGTTGCGGATATGGTGTGATAATGATCGATTGAACTTACTTATCGAGCATTTTAGTCATGTCCGCATAGTCATTGGGATTTTTTCGTCTCGAGTATAAGATGGTTACTAGTCCCTGCTCAAGCTTAATCTCTAGGAGAATAAAGTGGAAGCTGCGCACGCATGCATAACTGATCACTTACATTACTATAACCTCGAGTAATACTGGAAACCGAATATGCACAAGACAGTAACACTCACTTGAAGTTGTAAGGAAAGAGTATTTTATCTTTGTTTTGATTTCGAAGCAGCGATTTTAGCAAGTTGGCCTCGGCTTCTTTGGCATCATGTTTAACCGTCCATTCATCTATGATATTTGTGTTAATGAACCCAGTATGATAGATTTCTTCCTTTCTGCATTCGACGATCTTCAATCTGCATAATATAGCGAGGATAATTATATATACATGCAATGAAAGAGCTGAGCTATATATAGAGACTTAATTACAAAAATAGTACTTACAAACAGTAGCAAGTTACGATTATTTTAGAGAGGGTCTTTTGATTGAAAAACTGGAAGAACTCCTCAAAGGGAACAAACAACAGATCAATTCCAGCGAGGTCGTCCTCCTCTTTAACTCTCAGCGTCAAAGTATCCTGCGCAGACTCGCTGCAGGTTTTCATGTACTAGGCATGCAATCTTCGCATCATCATTGTTAGAGGAGGATGACCAGGTTTGAGGAGAGGCTTCCTGTGCTGGTATTTGAAATCGCCCTCCTCCATTGTATCAAAATGTGCATCGTCAGGTAATCTCCAGGATTGGTACCGAGCAGCATCCTCACATGATTAGCGACGATATCGCTAGATACCTTGAGCGGGGGGCACGATTGATTAGCTTGTTCACCGAGCTGGGGAATTGTTTTCCCACTTCTTCGTTCTGCTAACCTTTGATCGCTGCAAGTACTTCCCGACCACTCCGCTTTGATATATGACCTTTCAATAATGCGCTCATAGTTGGTTTTCGACAGAGACGGTGGTGGTTGCTTCAGGGCATCCAAAGTGCGCTGAACTTTCACCTTATCTATCTTCTCCTCCAGAGGTGGATGTTTCTTAGCTCTTTGCGTCTCAAAGAAGTCCTTCACTTGGGCTTCACAGATCTTCTCGTTTTCCTCCTCGGTCATGTCATATGGTAACCTCTCTAGAGGCTTCAGAGATGGACCGAATCTGTATTACCTCTCGCCTCTGGCTGTACTGCTAGATGCAGGAGCAGCCGGAGTGGTTGCAGCTATCTTCTTTTGTTGCTTACGAGGCAGAGAAGAAGGAGGCGGAGTGCTACGACGCGCTAGAGCAGCCGGAGTGGCGGCGGCTATCTTCCGCTTTTGCTGACGAGGTGGAGGAGGACGCGGGCTGCTCAAACACGCCAGCGCAGGCGGAGAAGGAGGCGGAGTGCCGCCATGCACTGGAGAAGGAGGCGGAGTGCCCTGACTTGCCCGAGGAGGAGGAGGAGGCTGAGGCGTCCAGTTCAGAAGGTTGATGGGCTCCTTCCGCCATAAACATGGAGTCTTCAGAGCAAGACCCAGCCGAGCCTCCCCTTCACCGGTAGGGTGGTCAAGCTCGAGCTCCTCAAATCCCTCTGTTATTTCATCCGCCATCACAACAGCATATCCTTCTGGAATCGGAAGGCAGTGAAAAGTTGCACTGGGTTTAGGTGGTGCAACAGAGCCAACAACCGCCTTGACTTTGAAGTTCTGCCATTGCGTCATAAGGTGGCAATGTTGAGCCTCCGTGATAGCATCCATGGGGTAGCTAGCAGGAGCCGTGAAGTCAGGCTGCTAAAGGAGCATGGTGGAAGCCACGCTACTTCACCACTGAGATGGCGGGGTAGCTTCTGGGGTAGCTCCGACATGTCGCTAGCTATCCGTTTCCTCTAGCGCTTGTACCCTTGCATGCAACTTCTGCGGTTCGGTCTGCTCCACTTTCCTCCTCCTCTCCCGAGTTTTGTAACCGCCTACCTCAGGAAACCCAGCCTTCCATGAAACGGAGCCTGGCGTGCCTCATGTCCGTCCAGGGTGCTCCGGATTCCCGAGGGCCGGTGTGAGCTCATCGTTCTCTCTATCGGGAACGAACGTCCCTTGCCATGCTACGACGATATACTCCTGAAGCTTCATGACGGGTATATTCAGTTGCTGGTTTGTCCAACGACACTTCCTTGTTTCAGGGTCCAAGGTTCTCCCAACCCTGAAGAACCAAGTCCTTGAATGGTCTGGCCAGTTCAATATCTCTGGTTCGACCCCTTTATCAAGCAGGTCATTCTCAGCCTTGTCCCAAAACGGCCGGGCTTTGAGGTAGCCACCTGACCCCGTGCGATGGTGAAGCTCCTTCTTTGCAACATTTTTTTGTTTGTCGTTGACATCTTCTTACTCTTCTCCGATGTCTTGTGGGCCACAAATGCGTCCCAGTGATCCCTCATCTTCTCAAACCGGCTGGTGAATTCTGGAGTCTTGTCTTTGTCGACAAACGTTGTTTTCAACTCATTCTTCCACCCCCCTGAATAGATCTGCCATCTTCTTAAGAGCATGAGCCTTGACCAATGGCTCGATAGCTGACTTCTCTGGATCCTCCTCTGGTGGTAGGGTGAAATTTGCCTTCAGCGCGGTCCAAAGATCATCTTTCTGCCTATCGTTGACATAAGACACCTGAGGGTCTTCGTTCTTAGGCTTATACCATTGGTGGATGCTGATCGGGATCATGTCCCTAACAAGAACCCTGCACTGAGCAGAAAATGCTTCCTTGGTCCGGATGGGTTCAATCGGTTGGCCATCGCACGCGATTGCTGTGATCGTGAACCTTTCATCCTGGTGCAACTTTTTCTTCACGCCTCGTTACCGAAGTTTTGCTCGATCCGGAGGGCTAGAAAAGAAGAAAGAAGAGAGTTAATATGTGTACATACCAAAACAATTAATGCATCAATTAGCTAGTCAGCACAGTCTTAATTAATATATATACCTAGCCGGACTCCATTTGGTGACCGGAGCCGTCATCATGGTTTCCTTCTTCCACCAGCATTCGGTCACCGGGGCCATCATAATCATGTCCTTCCTCCTCCATTGTTCGATCACCGTAGCCTGCTTCACCCTCTCCTTCCAAACCATCAGTGTCATTGAGATACAACAAGACATCACCTCCGGCGAGGATTATGTCCCCCAACACCTGTTCTGCTTCCAAGTCTTGGTGTTCCATAGTTTCTAAAAATATTACAACATGGCAATTAATATACAAACATGACATATGCATATATTAGTGGCAAACGCAGACCTAGCTAGATAATAACAACAAGGAATCATATTAGTGTCCTCGACGCTTCTATGGTTTGGGGTGGCCTCGGCAACGCTTCTAGGGTTTGGGGTGGCCTCGATGACAGCGCTCTTTTAACTTGGTAAATTTGGGTGGCCTCGGCAGCGCTTCTAGAGTTTGGGCCGGACCGTCTCCCTCATGATTGTACGACGTCTGGACCGACAAGGGATTTAACAAAATGGCGCCATTCTGGATGTGCAGAAAATGGTCCGTCTTTTTACTGATCTCATCTACCCTTCTATATGTCATGTTCTCTAGTGTTAAACAATTCGAGAAAACCATGAATTCATCATTATCCGGAAATGACAGGCACATAATGGTACGAAGCTCTTCAAAGTTTTTTTGGAATGGAGTTCTTTATAGAATAATTTGCCTTTTGGTATGAATTTCAGCAAAGGCCTTCCAAATATCGCTATTTGGAAGGCCTTTGCTGAAATTCGTACCAGAGGCGAATTATTCTATTGGGAACTCCATTCCAAAATACCTTTGAAGAGCTTCGTAGCATCATACGCCTGTTACTTCCAGTTAATGATGAAGCCATGAATTTCTTCAATATTTTGACACACAACGTGACATATAGAAGAGTATATATATATGAGATCAGTAAAAACTGGATCAACTTGTGCACATCCATAATGGGGGCATTCTTGATAAATCTGGACCCTCGACCCCTCGACGACCCTCGACCCTCGACCGCTCGGCGATCCATGACCCTCTACCCTAGTTCCCGACCCTCGACCCCCTCATGTCATGTTTATCTAGTGTCAAATGATTCAACAAAACCATGTCTTCATCATTAGGCGAAAGTAACCGAGGCATGATGGTACGAAGTTGGGCAAAGTTGTTCTGGAACAGAGTCCCAGATAGGATAATTCGCTTTTTGGAACAAAGTTTAGCAAGAGCCTTCCGAATATCGCTATTTGGAAGGCCTTTGCTAAACTTTGTACCAAAAGGCGAATTATCCTATCCGGGACTCCGTTCCAGAATAACTTTGCAGAACTTTGTACCATCATGCCCCGGTTACTCCCGGCTAACGATGAAGGATGGATTTCTTCAATACTTTGACACTAGGCAACCTCTCGACCCCTCGGCGATCCTCGACCCCCGACCTCTCGATGACCCTCGACCCTCGAACCCTCGGCGTTCCTTGACCCTCGACCCTCGAACCCTCGACACCCTCGTTCCCGATAAAAATTAAGAAGAGGAAGAAGAAGAAAAAAAAGTGGAGAAGAAGAAAAAAAGAGAAGAAGAAAAAAATAGATTTCTTCTCCTCTATTTCTTCTTCCCCTCCTCTTATTTTTCTTCTTCTTCCACTTCTTATTTTTTTCGACGTCCCCCCTCATGTCATGTCCGACGTCCCCCCTCATGTCATGTCCGACATCCCCCCTCATGTCATGTCCGACTTCCCCCCTCATCACATGTTCCACGTGCCCCCCTCATGTCATGTCCGACCCTCGACCGCTCGGTGATCCTCGACACCCTCGTTCTCGAAAAAAATAAGAATAGGAAGAAGAAGAAAAAAAGGAGAAGAAGAAAAAAAGGAGAAGAAGGAAAAATAGATTTTGTTTCTTCTTCTCCTCCATTCCTTCTCCTTCTCCTTTTTCCCTCTTCTTCCTCTTCTTATTTTTTTCTCCTCTTCTTCCTCTCCTCTTCTTCTCTTCTTCTTCTCCTTCTTTCTCTTCTTATTTTTTTCCTCTTCTTCTCTTTTTCTCCCCTTTTTCCTCTCCTTCTTTTTCTTCCCTTCTTCCTTCTTTTCCTTCTTCCTTCTTCCTTTTTTCTTCCCTTATTCCTTCTTTCTTCTTCCTCTCTTTTCCATACATATAAAAAGTTTAAAAAATACATACATACATAGATAGAAAACATACATACATATAAAAATAAAGCATATATAAGAAAAAAAGCAACGGCGGCGGCGGCCGGTTGGCAACACGGCGGCGGTGGGGTAGGGCATGACGCAGTGCTCACAGAGGAGGCGTCAGGGCGGGCAGGGGCGGGCCGGGCAGCGTTGGGGCGGGCCGGACGGCGTTCGGGCGGCGTCGGGGCAGGCCAGGCGGCGGCGACAGAGACGA
>NC_041392.1:644615239-644635793 GCF_002162155.2 Triticum dicoccoides
AGTGTTTCTTATATAGTCGAAGCATTGGTCCCAGTTTGTGGCACCAACCGGGACCAATGCCCCCCTTTAGTCCCGGTTGGTGGCACCAACCGGGACTAAAGGGGGGCATTGATTGGTCCTGGTTGGTGCCACCAACCGGGACCAAAGGTGGGTATTGGCCCAGTTGGTGCCACCAACCGGGACGATAGGGGGATGCTGCTGCCGCCGCCAAAACTTTAGTCCTACCTCGCTAGTTGAGAGGGGATCGGAGTGGTTTATAAGCCCCACTCCCACTGCCCTCTCGAGCTCCTCTCAAATTTAGGCTTACGGGCCTAAACACATTGTATCTGCCTGTGGGCCTACTAGGCCTTCTGCGGGCCTAAATTCTGGCCCATGGGTGGGTTTCTAGTCGTATTCAGGCTATGGTGGCCCAGTAGGTGGCATTTTTTCAGTTTTTTTGTTCTATTTTTTGCATTATTTTTTTTGCTTTTTTTCTTCATTTTTTTGTTTTGTTTTTAATTTTTTTTCCGGTTTTTTGTTTTGTTTTTAAATTCTTTTTTGCTTTTAGGTAAGAAAAAAATATAAACTTTCTGTTAGTGCCATTAGTTTTCAAATTTGAATAGTTTAAACTTGAATTATTTGAAATTTGTGTGAATCACTAGTTTGTGATTAAATTTACTATAAAAATAGATATTGGAGTGATTTCTTTTCCTGCTTTTAAATATTAATGTGTTTTATCATTATATTCAAAAACAATTTTTGTTATTTTAGTTTCTAACAAAAAACCTTTATGATAATTCTTTTTGCTATTAAAGTTTCTAACAAAAAAAGTTCTTTATGAAAAATAATTTTGCTTTTAATGTTTTGAACAGAAAATACTTTGATAATTTTAGTTGCATAAATTTTAGTTTATTATTTTTCCAATTAGAGTTTCATAAAAAGTTTTCTAGTTCATTCTTTTTTATATTAGTTCATTCTTTGAGCTAAATGACCCTGAAATTGAAAAGCACTTCAGATGAACTCTGAAGAGGTTGAAAATTGGCATGGTATCATCATTTCACCCACATAGAATGTGCTAAAAAGTTGAGAGGGTTATGGGAAAAACTGGATGCACTTCGTGTACAAAAATGGACAATCACTTTTGAAGTCTCAGGGTTTTGGACGAAAACTCCTTTGTTACAAAGGGATTTCATTATTTTGAACTTATTTGAACTCCAGACTTTTTTTGTGTTCAAAATGCACCATTCAAAGCCATATCATCAATTTTCAACCCTTTCGGACTTCATTGTTATTTTTCATGCTTTTACTGATTTTTTGAGCTATATGACCCAGAAATTCAAAAGCACTTCAAATGAACTCTGAAAAGGTTGAAAGCTGGCATGGTATCATCATTTCACCCACATAGCATGTGCTAAAAAGTTGAGAGGGTTACGGGAAAAACTGGATGCACTTCGTGTACAAAATGGACAATCTCTTTCAAAGTATCAGGGTTCCAGACGAAAACTCATCTGTTACAAAGGGATTTCATTATTTTGAACTTATTTAAACTCCAGACTTTTTGTGTGTTCAAAATGCACCATTCAAAGCTACATCATCAATTTTCAACCCTTTCTAACTTCATTTGCAATTTTTCATGCATTTACTGATTTTTTTAGCTATATGACCCTGAAATTCAAAAGCACTTGAAATGAACTTTGAAAAAGTTGAAAGTTGGCATGGTATCATCATTTCACCACATAGCATGTGCTAAAAAGTTGAGAGGGTTATGGGAAAAATTGGATGCACTTCGTGTACAAAACGAACAATCTCTTTCGAAGTATCAGGGTTTCATACGGAAACTCGTCTATTACAAAAGGCATTTCATTTCTTCAAATGTAACTGCAGTGATATTCTAGATCAAAGGCATCATCATAGTAGTTTTGGAGAGAAAGTATTCACTTTTTCTTCGCTTGTGTCCTTTGCTTATTGCGTCGTAACCATGGATAATCTTCATCGTTTAATAGGGTGCTTGGGTCAGCCTTGACTTTGAAGGGAGCAGTTTCATGAAACTTTTCATAATCTTCGGACATGTCTGTCTTGCCCTCCACTCCCACGATGTCTCTTTTTCCTAAAAGAACTATGTGGCGCTTTGGCTCATCGTATGATGTGTTCGCTTCCTTATCTTTTCTTTTTCTCGGTTTGGTAGACATGTCCTTCACATAGAAAACCTGCGCCACATCATTGGCTAGGACGATTGATTCATCTGTGTACCCAAGATTGTTTAGATCCACTGTTGTCATTCCGTACTGTGGGTCTACCTGTACCCCGCCTCCTGACAGATTGACCCATTTGCACTTAAACAAAGGGACCTTAAAATCATGTCCATAGTCAAGTTCCCATATGTCCACTATGTAACCATAATATGTGTCCTTTCCCCTCTTGGTTGCTGCATCAAAGCGGACACCGCTGTTTTGGTTGGTGCACTTTTGATCTTGGGTGATCGTGTAAAATGTATTCCCATTTACCTCGTATCCATTGTAAGTCAATACAGTCGAAGATGGTCCCCTGGATAACGAGTACAGCTCATCAGATACAGTGTTGTCACCTTTGAGATGTGTTTCCAACCAACTGCCGAAACTCCTGATGTGTTCACATGTAATCCAGTCGTCACACTACTCCGGGTGTTTGGAGCGCAGACTGTTCTTGTGTTCGTCGACATATGGGGTCACCAAGGTAGAGTTCTGTAGAACTGTGTAGTGTGCTTGAGACCACGGGCGGACCTACGTGAAGAGCCGTGGGGGCAGCTGCCCCCACTTGATTTTTTCCATCGAGGTATAGTAGTACCATGTGATTCATTAGTGCCCCCACAAAGGCTAATGACGTGCCCCCACTAAGCGAAATTCCTTAGATATTTTAGAAGCCCGATACTACAAAAGTAAGCCCACTAAAAAGGATTGCCAACAGCCCCTAGCGTAACTCTCACCCCTGCATACACATCAACACATGTATGCAGCCTGCAACGCCTCCTGTTAAGAAAAATACGGACTGGGATTTTTCCTGAGAAAAAACGCACAAGACTAAAGAAAGCCCTCGCCTATCGTATCGCCTCAATCTCGAACCACCGCGAGTCACGGGCTCGCTACGGGTGCCGCCAGCAATTGTCGATTCCCCCTCGACCCTCGTCTGTCCCTTGCTGCTCGCGCTCCTAGCAACCTGGCCGGCGACATTGCAGCAGCACTGCGGCAACACGGCGACGGTCGACGGTGATCCAATCTCTTGACCTCCTACAATTCTCTAACTTCAATTGACATCAAGGTAAATCCCTAGAACGTTTTTCTTCAAGTTTTTTGTTTGTTTGTTTCTATGTTAAAAAAACATCTTAGTCTTGTTAACTCCTGTGTATAAATTATCAGTTTGTGTAATTAGATCAGTTCAAACCATTTTTCCATTAACGTTTGAACTATTGGCACTTAATATTACAGGACAACTAATGGAGAGGTTTTTTAAAAATCCAACAACTTCCGTGATGCCCAAACTAGTTGATTTGGAGAAGCTTCCTAGGGATCCATCTAAAAGGAGGAGGATTATAGATTACAATCCCAATCAGCATGAGGACATACGAAGGAAATACTTGATGTTGGGGCCCCATCGACCTGAACCAAGAACTTTTAAGCCAAGGATGATTGGGAAGACCAATAGGTATTTTAATCCTAATTGGTATGAGGAGTATGGTGGTACTTGGATAGAGTACAGTGAGGCAAATGACAATGCATATTGCTTGTGTTGCTATTTATTCAGGGACAACACCAAAGGTAACAAACCTGGGCATGATGCATTTGTAGTAGATGGCTTTCATAATTGGAAGAAGCCAGAAAGATTTGTGACTCATGTAGGTGATCGCAACAGTTTCCACGATAAAGCACTAAAAAACTGTGAGGATCTAGAGAACATAGATCAATCAATCCCGGTAGCCTTACACAAGCAAAGCCCAATTGAGAAAACTAAGCATCTTTTTTGGGTCAATGTAGCAATTGATGTATGTCGATACTTGTTGCATCAGGGACAACCATTCCGTGGTCATGATGAATCAGAAGAGTCGGTAAATAAGGGATACTATTTGCAGTTGATGGAGTATACTATTAGTCAGAAAGAAATTGTAGCCAAGGCATTCAAAAATGCCCCACAAAATAATCAAATGTTGTCTCCAAAAATTCAGAAAAGTATTACTGAATGCTTTGCAGAAGAAATCTTGTCATGTATTTTGCAAGAAATTGGCAGCGATGTGTTCAGCTTATTGGTTGATGAGTGTCGTGATATTTCTGACAAAGAGCAGATGGCATTGGTTCTACGATACGTGAGTGGTGGGCTGTCATATGAGAGGTTTGTAGGTGTTGTTCACGTTGAGCATACTACAGCTACTTTTCTCAAGTCCAAAACTGATTTTATGATTGCAAAGTTTGGTTTGAGTTTAAAACAAGTGAGAGGACAAGGGTATGACGGTGCAAGCAACATGGCAGGTGAGTTCAATGGTTTGCAAGAAAAAATTATGAGAGATAATAGTTCATCTTATTTTGTACATTGTTTTGCGCACAAACTTGACTTGGTTGTTGTGGCCATTGCAAAGAAAATTACTGATGTTGGAGATTTCTTTGATATGATATCACTTATGGTGACTGTTGATGGATCATCTTGCAAGAGAAAGGATAAACTTAGAGTGGATCATCAAGAAGAAGTGAGGAAAGCAATTGGTAAGGGTGAGATTGCTACAGGAACTGGACTAAATCAAGAGCTTTCTCTTCAAAGGCCAGGAGATACTAGATGGAACTCTCACTATAGAACTTTGGTAGGTTTGCCAAAGATGTTTCCATCGGTGGTTAAAGTGCTAGAATATGTTGAGGAAGATGGTACTGATCCTATTAAGAAATGTCAAGCCAGTGGGATTCTGAAATATTTTCAATCATTTGATTCTGTATTCTATCTACACATGATGATGATTATATTTGCTTTAACAAATGGGCTATCTAAAACATTTCAGAGAAAGGATATGGACATTGTTAATGCCATATCAGATGTGGAATCTACTAAGAGAGAGCTACTAAAGCTTAGATCTGAGCATGGTTGGAATGTTCTTCTAGACAAGGTACGTTCTTTTTGTGAGAAGAATGACATTTTAGTGATGGACATGGAAAATGATTACGTGAATCCAAAGAAGATAAGGCAAAGGACATGCATTAACAATGAGCATCATTATCGGATTGATTGTTTCTTTGTTGTCCTAGATATATTGGTAGAAGAGTTAAATGGCAGAGTCAATGTTATCAATTCTGAGTTACTTTGTTGTATGTTAGCTTTGAGTCCAAGTGATCAGTTTGGTCACTATAATGTTGAGAAGTTGAAGAAATTAGCTCAGTTTTACCTAGATGACTTCAATGATTTGGTGGGTCTTGAGCATGAACTTGATCTCTATTTGGATAATGTAACCCACGATACAAGGTTTGCCAGCTTGGATAATATTGGTGATCTGGCTGAACTAATGGTGACTACAAAGAAGCATCTTTCTTATCCTTTAGTATACCGACTTATAAAGCTAGCACTTACTTTGCCTGTTGCCACTGCAACCGTTGAGAGGTGCTTCTCAGCTATGAAGATTGTGGAGAATGCTCTACGTAGCAAAATTAGTGATGATTTTATGAACCATAGCCTTATCTGCTTTGTAGAAAAAGAATTGTTGAACAAAATTCCAAATGAAGTGATAGTTAAACGTTTTCATACAGTGAAAGAACGCCGTGGGATGAAACGGAAGGTAATGCTCGGCCTAAAGCTCTTACTATTTTTTTAATACCAGCCTTCTTCAACGTTTCCACCCTCTCAATTTTGATCATGTTTTTTGTTGTTGTTGCAGGTTGTAGATTAAGTGTTAGAACAACGTGTCAGTGTTCTCTTTTGCAACTTTAGAACAAGATATGGTTATATTGTTGTGATTACTTTTATCTCAAATGGTTAGTTTCCTTTCCCATTTCAATGAACTTGGGTACCATGTGGATAATAAAGTGATTATTCCCACGTTTTAGTTTACATGGATGTTTTTTTGTCTTGTTGATTTATCGTTTATGAATATGGCCATATATTTTTTGCCCCCTCTCAATTATTTTCCTGGCTCTGCCCCTGCTTGAGACCAAGAATGCCCGTCCCTGCATATTATTGAGTCCCCTCCTAGCGTGCCTTTTCCATTCAGTCTCCCCTGATACCGCGATTTAGGGAGACCAATCTTCTTAAGGCCAGGAGTGAAGTCAACAGAATACCCAATGACATCCTCTGTTGATGGCCCATGGAGATGCTTCCTTATGGCCTAGCGCGGTTACGGACATATTTCTTTAGGACTCCCATGAACCTCTCAAAGAGGAACATATTGTGTAGAAATACAGGTCCCAGAACGACAATCTCGTCGACTAGATGAACTACTATGTGCATCATGATATTGAAGAAGGATGGTGGGAACACCAGCTCGAAACTAACAAGACATTGCGCCACATCACTCCTTAGCCTTGGTATGATTTCTGGATCGATCACCTTCTAAGAGATTACATTGAGGAATGCACATAGCTTCACAATGGCTAATCAGACGTTTTCCGGTAGAAGCCCCCTCAATGCAACCGGAAGTAGTTTTGTCATAGTCACGTTGCAGTCATGAGACTTTAGGTTCTAGAACCTTTTCTCTGGCATATTTATTATTCCCTTTATATTCGACGAGAAGCCATAAGGGACCTTCATACTGAGCAGGCATTCAAAGAAGATTTCCTTCTCTGCTTTGGTAAGAGCGTAGCTAGCAGGACCTTTATACTGCTTTGGAGGCATGCCGTCTTTTTTGTGCAAACGTTGCAGGTCCTCCCGTGCCTCCTGTATATCTTTTGTCGTCCCATATATGCCCAAGAAGCCTAGTAGGTTCACGCAAAGGTTCTTCGTCATGTGCATCACATTGATTGAAGAGCGGACCTCTAGGTCTCTCCAGTAGGGTAGGTCCCAAAATATAGATTTCTTCTTCCACATGGATGCGCGTCCCTCAGCGTCATTTGGAACAGATAGTCCGCCGGGACCCTTTTCAAATATTACATGTACATCATTGACCATAGAAAGTACGTGATCACCGGTACACATGGCGGGCTTCTTCCGGTGATCTGCCTCGCCTTTGAAATGCTTGCCTTTCTTTCGACTTTAATGGTTCATTGGAAGAAACGACGATAACCCAGGTACACATTCTTCCTACATTTGTCCAGGTATATACTTTCGGTGTCAGCTAAACAGTGCGTGCATGCATGGTATCCCTTGTTTGTCTGTCCTGAAAGGTTACTGAGAGCAGGCCAATTGTTGATGGTTACAAACAACAATGCATGCAGGTTAAATTCCTCCCGTTTGTGCTCATCCCACACACGTACACCGTTTCCATTCCACAGTTGTAAAAGTTCTTCAACTAATGGCCTTAGGTACACATCAATGTCGTTGCCGGGTTGCTTAGGGCCTTGGATGAGAACTGGAATCATAATGAACTTCCGCTTCATGCACATCCAAGGAGGAAGGTTATACATACATAGAGTCACGGGCCAGGTGCTCTGATTGCTGATCTGTTCCCGAAAGGATTAGTGCCATCCACTCTTAAAACAAACCATACGTTCCTTGGGTCAACTGCAAACTCTGCCCGGTACTTTCTCTCGATTTTTCTCCACTGCGACCCATCAGCGGGTGCTCTCAACTTCCAGTCTTTCTTACGGTCCTCTCTGTTCCATCACATTTGAAGGAGATATGCCCTAGAGGCAATAATAAAGTTGTTATTTATATTTCCTTATATCATGATAAATGTTTATTATTCATGCTAGAATTGTATTAACCGAAAACTTAGTACATGTGTGAATACATATACAAACAGAGTGCCACTAGTATGCCTCTACTTGACTAGCTCGTTCATCAAAGATGGTTAAGTTTCCTAGCCATAGACATGAGTTGTCATTTGATGAACGGGATCACATCATTAGAGAATGATGTGATTGACTTGACCCATCTGTTAGGTTAACACTTTGATCGTTTAGTTTACTGTTCTTGCTTTCTCCATAACTTATACATGTTCCTATGACTATGAGATTATGAAACTCCCGAATACCGGAGGAACACTTAGTGTGCTATCAAGCATCACAACGTAACTGGGTGACTATAAAATGCTCTACAGCTCTCTCCGATGGTGTTTGTTGAGTTGGCATAGATCGAGATTAGGATTTGTCACTCCGTGTATCGAAGAGGTATCTCTGGGGCCTCTCGGTATTGCACATCACTATAAGCCTTTCAAGCAATGTGACTAATGAGTTAGTTGCGGGATGATGCATTACGGAACGACTAAAGAGACTTGCCGGTAACGAGATTGAATTAGGTATGAGGATACTGACGATCGAATCTAGGGCAAGTAACATACCGATGACAAAGTGAACAACGTATGTTGTTATGTGGTTTGACCGATAAAGATCTTCGTAGAATATGTAGGAACCAATATGAGCATCCAGGTTTCGCTATTGGTTATTGACCGGAGATGAGTCTCGGTCATGTCTACATAGTTCTCGAACCCATAGGGTCCGCACGCTTAATGTTTGGTGACGATCGATATTACGAGTTTATGTGTTTTGATGTACCGAAGGTAGTTCGGAGTCCCGGATATGATCACGAACATGACGAGGAGTCTCAGAATGGTCGAGACATAAACATCAATATATTGGAAGCCTATGTTTGGACATCGGAATGGTTCCGGGTGAGTTTGGGTATATACCGGAGTACCGGGAGGTTACCGGAACCCCCCGGGAAGTATATGGGCCTTATTGGGCCATAGTGGGAGAGAGGAGAAGGGAGCCTAGGAGGGGGCAGGGGCCGGCACCCCCTTCCCTTCCCTTTCTCTCACCCTTCCTTCCTCTCCTAATCCAACTAGGGAAGGGGGGAATCCTACTCCCTGTAGGAGTAGGACTCCCCTTGGGCGCGCCATAGAGGGGCAGGCCCTCCCCCTCCTCCACTCCTTTATATACGGGGGAGGGGGCACCCCATACACACACAAGTTGATCTCTTAGCCATGTGCGGTGCCCCCCTCCACAGATTTCCACCTCAATCATATCGTTGTAGTGCTTAGGCGAAGCCCTGCATCGGTAACTTCATCATCACCGACATCACACCGTCATGCTGACGAAGCTCTCCCTTGACACTCAGCTGGATCTAGAGTTCATGGGACGTCACCGAGCTGAACGTGTGCAGATCACGGAGGTGTCGTACCTTCAGTGCTAGGATCGGTTGGATCGCGAAGACGTACGACTACATCAACCGCTTTGTCATAACGCTTTCGGTTACGGTCTACGAGGGTACGTGGACAACACTCTCCCCTCTCGTTGCTATGCATCACCTAGATGAATCTTGTGGGTGCGTAGGATTTTTTTTTTGAAATTACTGCGATCCCCAACAGTGGCATCCGAGCCAGGTCTATGCGTAGATGTTTTATGCACGAGTAGAACACAAAGGAGTTGTGGGCGTGGGTATATACATATTGCTTGCCGTCACTAGTTGATTCTTGATTCGGCGGTATTGTAGGATGAAGCGGCTCAGGCCGACATTACGCGTATGCTTACGCGAGACCGGTTCTACTAATGTGCTTCGCACACAGGTGGCTAGTGGGTGTCTGTTTCTCAAACTTTAGTTGAATCGGTTTCAATGAAGAAGGTTCTTTCTGAAGATCAAAAAGCAATCACTATACTACGTTGTGGTTTTGATGCATAGGTAAGAACAGTTCTTGCTACAAGCCCGTAGCAGTCACGTAAAACTTGCAACAACAAAGTAGAGGACGTTTAACTTGTTTTTGCAGGGCATGTTGTGATGTGATATGGTCAAGACGTGATGACATATAAATTGTTGTATGAGATGATCATGTCTTGTTAAAGTTATCGGCAACTGGCAGAAGCATTATGGTTGTCTCTTTATTGCATAAGATGCAAGAGCCATATAATTGCTTTACTTTATCGCTATGTGATAGCAATAGTTGAAAAAGCAATAGTTGGCAAGACGACCATGTGACAACACGTTTATAGAGATCAAGATGATGGACATCATGGTGTCATGCCGATGATGATGGAGATCATGACGGTAATTTGAAGATGGAGATCAAAGGCACAAGATGATAATGGCCATATCATATCACTTATTTGATTGCATGTGATGTTTATCCTTTATGCATCTTATTTTGCTTAGTACGGTGGTAGAAGGTGATCTCTCACTAAATTTTAAGGTATAAGTGTTCTCCCTGAGTATGCACCGTTGCTACAGTTCGTCGTGCCGAGACACCTTGTGATGATCAGGTGTGATAAGCTCTACGTTCACATACAACGGGTGCAAGCCAGTTTTGCTCATGCAGAATACTCGGGTTAAACTTGACGAGCCTAGCATATGCAAATATGACCTCGGAACACTGAGACCGAAAGGTCGAGCATGAATCATGTAGTAGATATGATCAACATAGTGATGTTCACCATTGAAAACTACTCCATCTCACGTGATGATCGAACATGGTTTAGTTGATATGGATCGCGTGATCATTTATATGACTAGAGGGATGTCTATCTAAGTGGGAGTTCTAAAGTAATATGATTAATTGAACATAAATTTATCATGAACTTAGTCCTGATAGTATTTGCATATCTATGTTGTAGATCAATTGCTCGCGTATAGCTTCCCCGTTTTATTTATGATATGTTCCTAGAGAAAACTATGTTGAAAGATGTTAGTAGCAATGATGCGGACTAGCTCCGTGATCTAAGGATTATCCTCGTTGCTGCACAAAAGAATTATGTCCTTGATGCACCGCTAGGTGAAGGACCTATTGCAGGAGTAGATGCAGACGTTATGAATGTTTGGCAAGCTCTGTATGATGACTACTTGATAGTTTAGTGCACCATGCTTTACGGCTTAGAACCGGGACTTCAAAGACCTTTTGAATGCCACAGAGCATATAAGATGTTCCAAGAGCTGAAATTGGTATTTCAGACTCATGCCCGAGTCGAGAGGTATGAGACCTCTGACAAGTACTTTGCCTAAAAGATGGAGGAGAATAGCTCAGCTAGTGAGCATGTGCTCAAAATGTCTGAGTACTCAAATCACTTGAATCAAGTCGGAGTTAATCTTCCCGATAAGATAGTGATTGACAGAGTTCCCTAGTCACTATCACCAAGTTACTAGAACTTCGTGATGAACCATAATATGCAACGGATAACGGAAATGATTCCCAAGCTCTTCGCAATGCTGAAATTGGTGAAGGTAGAAATCAAGAAAAAGCATCAAGTGTTGATGGTTGACAAGACCACTAGTTTCAAGTAAAAGGGCAAGGGAAAGAAAGGGAACTTCAAGAAGAATGGCAAGCAAGTTGCCACTCCCGTGAAGAAGCCCAAAGCTAGACCTAAGCCTGAAACTGAGTGCTTCTACTGCAAAGGGAATGGTCACTGGAAGCATAACTACCCCAAATACTTGGCGGATAAGAAGGATGGCAAAGTGACAAAAGTATATTTGATATACATGTTGTTGATGTGCACTTTACTAGTGTTCATAGTACCCCATGGTATTTTATACTAGTTCAGTTGCTAAGATTAGTAACTCGAAACAGGAGTTCCAAAATGAATAGAGACTAGTTAAGGGCAAGGTGATGATGTGTGTTGGAAATGATTCCAAGGTTGGTAAGATCACCATCGAACACTCCTTTTACCTTCGGGATTAGTGTTGAACCTAAAATAAATGTTAGTTGGTGTTTGCGTTGAGCATGAATATGATTGGATCATGTTTATTGCAATACGGTTATTCATTTAAGTCAAAGAATAATTGTTGTTCTGTTTACATGAATAAAACCTTCTATGGTCATACACTTAATATAAATGGTTTATTGAATCTCGATCATAGTGGTACACATATTCATAATATTGACGCCAAAAGATGCAATGTTGATAATGATAGTGCAACATACTTGTGGCACTGCCGTTTAGGTCATATTGGTCTAAAGCGCATGAAGAAACTCCATGCAGATGGACTTTTGGAATCACTTGATTATGAATCATTTGATACTTGCGAACCATGCCTCATGGGCAAGATGACTAAGACTCCGTTCTCCGGAACAATGGAGCAAGCCACTGACTTATTGGAAATAATACATACCGATGTATGCGGTCTGATGAGTGTTGAGGCTCGCGGTGGGTATCGTTATTTTCTGACCTTCACAGATGATTCGAGCAGATATGAGTATATCTACTTAATGAAACACAAGTCTGAAATGCTTGAAAAGTTCAAAGAATTTCAGAGTGAAGTGGAGAATCATCGTAACAAGAAAATAAAGTTTTTATGATCTAATCGCGGAGACAAAATATTTGAATTACAAGTTTGGCCTTCAATTGAAACAATGTCGAATAGTTTTGCAAGTCACGCCACCTGGAACACCACATCGTAATGGTCTGTCTGAACGTCATAACCGTACTTTATTAGATATGGTGCGATCTATGATGTTTCTTACCGAGTTACCACTATCGTTTTGGGGTTATGCATTAGAGAGAGCTGCATTCACGTTAAATAGGGCACTGTCCAAAAATCCGTTGAGATGACTTCGTATGAACTGTGGTTTAGCAAGAAACCTAAGCTGTCATTTCTTAAAGTTTGGGTTGCGATGCTTATGTGAAAAAGTTTCAGCCTGATAAGCTCAAACCCAAATCGGCGAAGTGCGTCTTCATAGGACACCCAAAAGAAATTGTTGGGTACATATTCTATCAGAGATCCGAAGGCAAGATCTTTGTTGCTTAAAATGGATCCTTTCTAGAGAAGGAGTTTCTCTCAAAAGAAGTGTGTGGGAGGAAAGTAGAACTTGATGAGGTAACTTTACCTTCTCCCGAATTGGAAAGTAGTTCATCACAGAAATCAGTTCCAGTGATGCCTACACCAATTAGTGAGGAAGTTAATGATGATGTCATGAAACTTCGGATCAAGTTACTACCGAACCTCGTAGGTTAACCAGAGTACGTTCCGCACCAGAGTGGTATGGTAATCATGTTTTGGAGGTATTGTTACTTGACCATGACGAACCTACGAACTATGAGGAAGCGATGATGAGCCCAGATTTCGCAAAATGGATTGAGGCCATGAAATCTGAGATGGGATCCATGTATAAAGAACAAAGTATGGACTTTGATTGACTTGCCCGATGATCGGCGAGCCATTGAGAATAAATGGATCTTCAAGAGGAAGACGAGCGCTGATAGTAGTGTTACTATCTAGAAAGCTCGAATTGTCGCAAAAGGTTTTCGACAAGTTCAAGGTGTTGACTACGATGACATTTTCTCACTCGTATCGATGCTTAAAAGTCTATGCAAATCATGTTAGCAGTTGCCGCATTTTATGAAATCTGGCAAATGGATATCAAAACTACCCTTAATGGATTTATTAAAAAAAGAGTTGTATATGATGCAACAAGAAGGTTTTGTCAATCCTAAAGATGGTAACAAAGTGTGCAAGCTCCAGCGATCCATCTATGGACTAGTGCAAGCATATCGGAGTTGGAGTATGCGCTTTGATGAGTTGATCAAAGCATATAGTTTTATGCAGACTCTTGGAGAACCCTGTATTTACAAGAAACTGAGTGGGGGCTCTTTAGTATTTTTGGTACTATATGTGGATGACATATTGTTGATCGGAAATGATACTGAATTTTTGGATAGCATAAAAGGATACTTGAATAAGAATTTTTCAATGAAAGACCTCGGTAAAGCTGCTTACATATTGGGCATCAAGATCTATAGAGATAGATCAAGACGCATGACAAATTTTTCAATGAGTACATACCTTGACAAGTTTTTTAAGTAGTTTAAAATGGAATAGTCAAAGAAGAGTTCTTGACTGTGTTGCACGGTGTGAAGTTGAGTAAAGACTCAAAACCCGACCACGGCAGAAAATAGAAAGAGAATGAAAAAGTCATTCCCTATGCCTCAGTCATAGGTTCTATAAAGTATGCTATGCTATGTACCAGACCTATTGTATAACTTAGCATGATTTTGGCAAGGGAGTACAATAGTGATCTAGGAGTAGATCACTAGACAACGGTCAAAATTATCCTTAGAGGACTAAGGAAATATTTCTCGGTTATGGAGGTGATAAAAGAGTTCGTCGTAAAGAGTTACGTTGATGCAAGATTTTGACACCGATCTAGATTACTCTAAATCTCGATCTAGATACATAATGAAAGTGGGAGCAATTATCTAGAGTAGCTCCGTGCAGAGTATTGTAGACATAGAAATTTGCAAAATACATACGGATCTGAATGTTGCAGACCCGTAGACTAAACTTCTCTCACAAACAAAACATGATCACTCTTTGGGTGTTAATCACATAGCGATGTGAACTAGATTATTGACTCTAGTAAACCCTTTGGGTATTAGTCACATGGAGATGTGAACTAATCACATAAAGATGTGAACTATTGGTGTTAAATCACATGACGATGTGAACTACATTATTGACTCTAGTGCAAGTGGGAGACTGAAGGAGATATGCCCTAGAGGCAATAGTAAAGTTGTAATTTATATTTCCTTATATCATGATAAATGTTTATTATTCATGCTAGAATTTTGTTAACCGGAAACTTAGTACATGTGTGAATACATAGAAAAATAGAGTGTCACTAGTATGCCTCTACTTAACTAGCTCGTTAATCAAATATGGTTAAGTTTCCTAGCCATAGACATGAGTTTTCATTTGATGAACAGGATCACATCATTAGAGAATGATGTGATTGACTTGACCCATCTATTAGCTCAGCACTTTGATCGTTTAGTTTACTGCTATTGCTTTCTCCATAACTTATACATGTTCCTATGACTATGAGATTATGCAACTCTCGAATACCGGAGGAACACTTAGTGTGCTATCAAACGTCACAACATAACTGGGTGACTATAAAGATGCTCTACAGGTCTCTTCGATGGTGTTTGTTGAGTTGGCATAGATCGAGATTAGGATTTGTCACTCCGTGTATTGGAGAGGTATCTCTGGGCCCTCTCGGTAATGCACATCACTATAAGCCTTGCAAGCAATGTGACTAATGAGTTAGTTGCGGGATGACGCATTACGGAACGAGTAAAGAGACTTGCCGGTAATGAGATTGAACTAGGTATGAGGATACCGACGATCGAATCTAGGGCAAGTAACATACCGATGATAGAGGGAACAACATATGTTGTTATGCTGTTTGACCGATAATGATCTTCATAGAATATGTAGGAACCAATATGAGCATCCAGGTTCCGCTATTGGTTATTGACCGGAGATGAGTCTCGGTCATGTCTACATAGTTCTTGCACCCGTAGGGTCTGCACGCTTAACGTTCGGTGGCGATCGGTATTATGAGTTTATGTGTTTTGATGTACCGAAGGTAGTTTGGAGTCCCGGATATGATCACGAACATGACGAGGAGTCTCGGAATGGTTGAGACATAAAGAACGATATATTGGAAGCCTATGTTTGGACATTAGAATGGTTCCGGGTGAGTTCAGGCATATACCGGAGTACCGAGAGGTTACCGGAACCCCCGGGAAGTATATGGGCTTTATTGGGCCATAGTGGGAGAGAGGAGAAGGGAGCCTAGGAGGGGGTGCCCCCCAAGCCCAATCCGAATTGGGTGAGGGGTCGGCCCCCTTCCTTCCTCTCCTATTCCAACTAGGGAGGGGGGGGGGAATCCTACTCCTGGTAGGAGTAGGACTCCCCTTGGGCGCGCCATAGAGGGGCCGGCCCTCCCCCTCCTCCACTCCTGTATATACGGGGGAGGGGGACACCCCCATTGACACACAAGTTGATCTCTTAGCCATGTGCGGTGCCCCCCTGCACAGATTTCCACCTCGGTCATTTCGTTGTAGTGCTTAGGCCAAGCCCAGCATCGGTAACTTCATCATCACCATCATCACGTTGTGGTGCTGACGAAGCTCTCCCTCGACACTCAGCTGGATCTAGAGTTCGTGGGACGTCACCGAGATGAACTTATGCAGATCACGGAGGTTCCGTACCTTCGGTGCTAGGATCGGTCGGATCGTGAAGACGTATGACTACAACAACCGTGTTGTCATAAGGCTTCCGCTTACGGTCTATGAGGGTACATGGACAACAATCTCCCCTCTTGTTGCTATGCATCACCTAGATGGATCTTGCGTGTGTGTAGGAATTTTTGAAATTATTGTGATCCCCAACAGCATCAACTTGGCATGCTCTTTGTTTCTGAACAGACATTTCAACCATGGTATTATAGGAGCATACCACATCACCTTGGCAGGAACCCTCTTCCCGGGGGGCTCGCCGTCAACATCGCCAGGGTCATCTCGTCTGATCTTATACCGCAATGCACCGCATAGTGGGCATGTGTTCAAATCCTTGTAGGCACCGCGGTAGAGGATGCAGTCATTAGGGCATGCATATATCTTCTGCACCTCCAATCCTGGAGGGCATACGACCTTCTTTGCTGCATACGTACTCGGGCAATTCATTATCCTTTGGAAGCTTCTTCTTCAATATTTTCAGTAGCTTCTCAAATCCTTTGTCAGGCACAGCATTCTCTGCCTTCCACTGCAGCAATTCCAGTACAGTACCGAGCTTTGTGTTGACATCTTTGCAATTGGGGTACAACCCTTTTTTGTGACCCTCTACCATGCGATCGAACTTCAGCTTCTCCTTTTGACTTTCGCGCTGACTCCTTGCATCAGCAATGACACGGCGGAGATCATCATCAGGAACATCGTCTGGTTCCTCTTGATCTTTAGTAGCTTCCCCCATTGCAGCATCACCGTATTGAGGGGACACATAGTTTTCATCGTCCTCTTCTTCTTCGCTGGCTTCCATCATAACCCCTATTTCTCCATGCTTGGTCCAGACATTATAGTGTGGCATGAAACCCTTATAAAGCAGGTGGCTGTGAAGGATTTTCCGGTCAGAGTAAGACTTCGTATTCCCACATATAGGGCATGGACAACACATAAAACCATTCTTCTTGTTTCCCTCAGCCACTTCGAGATGCACACCCTTAATGTACTCGGAGGTGTGTCTGTCACCGTACATCCATTGCTAGTTCATTTGCGTGCATTATATATAATTAAGTGTGTCAAAAACCATTACAAAACATCATGGATAGATAAGTGACCAAATTAATAGAAGTTCATCATCACATTAAAACTAAAGTACATACATAGTTCTCATTGAACAACATATAGCTCTCCAGAGCATCTAATTAAACCATACATTGAAACTATGTAAAACATTTCAATGCAACAACAAATGCGATCATAATCGCAACCAAGGTAACAATTAATCCAACAACATAATGAAACCAAGCCTCAGTATGAATGGCATATTTTCTAATATTTCTAATCTTCAAACGCATTGCATCCATCTTGAACTTGTGATCATCGACGGCATCCGCAACATGCAACTCCAATATCATCTTCTCCTCCTCAATTTTTTTATTTTTTCCTTCAAGTAATTGTTTTCTTCTTCAACTAAATTTAACCTCTCAACAATAGGGTTGGTTGGAATTTCTGGTTCACATACCTCCTAGATAAATAAAATCTATGTCACGTTGGTCGGCATAATTTTCATAAACAATAAATGAACCAAATAGTTATAAAAGATAATATATACCACATCCGAATCATAGACAGGACGAGGGCCGATGGGGGCAGATACCAAAACCATCACACTATATAATAACAACCAATAATAAAAGTAAGAAAATTAGACAAGTATCTATCTAATCATACAAGTAAGAATTTTTTATTTCAGGAAGAAGATAAGAACAAGAGGCTCACCACGGTGGTGCTGGCAACGAGATCGGCCTGGGCGATCGACGGCGGTGAAGACAGGGACGAGATGTGACGGACTGCTAAACCTAGACAAATCTTGAGGAAAATGGAGCTTGGAGGTCGAGCTTCGAGAGGAGAAAGCTTAACTAGTGTGGCTCGGTTATTTCATCGAACACCTCATGTGCATAGGAGGTGAGCTAGAGCATCACAAAGCTCTCCCCTCGCCGGCCAAAAAAACAAAGCAGTCTGGAGTGCTCTGCTCGCCGGCGATGGGGTATATATAGGCACCTCATTAGTCTCGGTTCGTGGCTGGAACCGGGACTAAAGGCCCTCCTTTTGTCCCTGTTCCAGCCACGAACCAGGACCAATGGCTGTGGGCCAGGAGCGAGGACCATTGGTCTCGGTTCGTGCCTGGAACCGGGACAAATGGGTCCGGACGAACTGGGACTAATGCCCCACGAGGCCCAGCCGGGCCCCTGGGCTCAGGAATCGGGACGTATGCCTCCATTGGTCCCGGTTTGTGACTGAACCGGTACTAATGGGCTAACCAGACCTGAACCAAAGCCCTGTCTTCTACTAGTGGTGGTGGCCGCCGGGATGATGAAGATGGCCACCGGTGATGATTCCCCCCTCCGGTAGGGTGTTGGAAAGGGTCTAGATTGGTTTTCGGTGGCTACAGAGCCTTGCGGCGGCGGAACTTCTGATCTAGGTTCACCCTGAGGGTTTCTGAAATTTTTGGGAATTTATAGGGTAAAGAGGGGGTGTGGGAGGCCACCGAAGTGGGCACAACCCACCTGGGGGTGCTTGGGCCCCCAGGCGCACCCTGGTGGGTTGTGCCCCCCTAGGGGCACCCCCAGGTGCTGCTCTGGCCCATCATGGGTGTTCTGGTCCATAAAAGATCTCCAAAAATTCGTGGTGTTTGGACTCCGTTTGATATTGATTTCCCACGATGTAAAAAACAAGAAAAAATAGCAACTGGCCCTGGGCACTGGGTCAATAGGTTAGTCCCAAAAAATGATATAATGTTGCTATAAAGTGATTGTAAAACATCCAAGAATGATAATATAACAGCACGAATACTTCATAACTTATAGATACGTTGGAGACGTATCTACATGACATGCGCTGGAGCGCTACGTCTTATAGACAGTTTCAACACTGGGAAATGCACCTTTTAACTTGATATTTACTCTGAGAGATCACCCTAATAATTGACTACTATGCAATCAAGGGTGCAAACAACAAAGAGCTAAACATCTCAGGCAATTAATAAAAGCATGATATGGTATAGCCCTGGGCGTCGGCAATCTTCATGACCATCTTCAATCTCCAGTTGAAGCATCGTGACACACAATATTTCGTTGCCGTGACAACCGTTTGAAAAACGTTGCCATGGTGGCAATTTTAGAAAATGTTGTTGTGGCGACCTTTTCAGAAAATATTGTCGTCGCACCACATTTTTTAAATTCTGTCATGGCATGAAATTATAGCTCCTCGTCCCGCGCCAAGTACACCTTCTCCTCGTCGGGGTCCTCCGTGTATGTTTGCCATCATCACATGTAACATGTAAGCTATCTCTATGATATTTACATTAACGTACGTAGCAATCTCGTGGCTCTAGCCATCATGCCGTGACACGCAGGCCACTTAAACATTACAACATATAACCATCTCATAGATAAAATCATTATCATGACGAAGGCTATACCACATCATATGCATACTCTACAAAACCAAGTTAGACGTCCTCTAATCGGTTTTAGCAAAATTATAGTTACATGGTTAACCAGTTTTAACAAATAATTCTAGCTAGCTACGTCCACAACATAGGCGACGATTCGTGATGCTAGACTAAGTTTCGGGGTGTGTGAAAGAAGAGGCTTAATTAAAAGTCTCGTCCGCCACACTAAACTTCATCAAATACTCGTGACCCCTAGAAGATCATCCATCTTCGACACCCTCTTGTGTATGTGATAGTTCACTATTCTCAACTATGTAGAAGCCCAAGGAACTGTTAGCAGATCTTCGACAGCCAGAGCCGACCGATTAGCAGAACCTTGTAAAAGCGACATCATGCTATTGATGAATTGAACCAAAGCAACACCCGAGGGAAGCATAGCGAGAACATCAACCCCCACAATCGCATGTGATCTAGATCACAGCCTGCACCTACTCATATAACTACTCATGATGCCACTATTGGGAAACGTAGTACAAAACAAAACAAAATACACGCCGATGAAAACCCAAGATCAATATGAAGACGCATAACAGGTTGGGATCATGATCCTTACCGTCCCCGAGTTGCAGCAGAAGAAGATCATGTCGGTGTAGATCGTACTTGGAGTCCCTTCACTACTAGGAAAAGGACTATAGATGAAATTGACACTAATGGCGCACCAGACAAGTGGTGCGCCACTACTATATACTAATGGCGCACCATGTGTTGATGCGCCATTAGTGTGGAAGACACTAATGGCGCACCAGACACACGGTGCGCCACTACTGTATTTTTTTTCATTTTTCCAAACATACTAATGGCGCATCCAGGCAAAGTGCGCCATTACTAGTTCTAACTAGTAATGGTGCACCAGCCACACAGTGCGCCACTACTGTATTTTTTTATTCTTTTTTTGCAAAACTACTAATGGCGCACCGTGGCATTGTGCGCCATTACTAGTTTAAACTAGTAATGGCGCACTACGCAACGGTGAGCCATT
>NC_041392.1:644635909-644666308 GCF_002162155.2 Triticum dicoccoides
TATATTATTTTTTATTTTTTTGCAAAACTACTAATGGCGCACGGCCAGCAGGTGCGCCATTAGTGTGTTGGGTTACTAATGGCGCATGTGTGGGTGGTGCGCCATTAGTAACCTGGGACCAGCTAGATAGTTTAGACAGCCACACCTACACACTCATTTTCCCCACTTCATTCCCTCCACCTCCTTCTCCAAGCTTGTCGGCTGCCTCCTCCTCCTCACCTCATTTGCATCATAGATTCATCAAAATTAAGTGGTTAAATTACCCTTTTTTTGATAGGTAAGTAAGGGGAAACCTATCTTTATGTTGTAGATCTACTTTTTTTCTCCCTGGCTCGCTCCAACAAGGTGCACGCGCACTTTTTGTGGCCTAGCTAGATCTATGTAAGTTTGTGGTGTTGCATATATGTTTGTGTTTGCAGGTACCGGTATTTGAAATGCGATAGTTGCCAATATTTTGCCGGAATGTTGATTCATTTCCGTTTCGGCGAGAATTTTCGCACTATGCATTCTTTTTGGTCCTATTTTTAGGGAAAGTCATGCCAAAATTTTTCTTGGTTCTAAAATATCGTTTTGCTCTACCCCGCAGGCGACCATGGTCCGCAAGATGACCGAAGGCATCGTGAATAGGTTTTTGAGCTCCGCGAAGGCCGAGATGCTTCAAAAGAACGAGACGGAGATAAGATGTCAATGTCGAAGATGCAAGCTGAAGAGCCTTATTGTGGACCCGGATTCCGGGCAGGTGCGGGACCACCTGCTCTTGCATGGTTTCATGGATGGCTATCGGTGGCAAGGTGATGAATATGACTATGAAGTCGTCCATGGGGGCCGGGCAAGAAATGAGGAAGGGCAGCAAGACAACCACCGCGGCTCGGGCGGGCGAGAAGACGAAGAATCTCCAGGACATGATCACGACGGTGATGATGTACATAGTCATCATGTAGAAGATGCCGGACATGATGATGAGGAAGATCAAGACGAAGGGCATGATCATGAAGATGAAGATGCCGGAGCAGACGATGATGGAGGCTAGGTGCAGGCCCCTCATATTCAAGAGCTGCTTCTCAAGAAGACGGATAACGCAAGAGCTGCCGCCGAGAGAAAGCCAAGATGGATCAACTGAACGTGGTTACTCCATTGTATGAAGGATGCAGGCCCGAGGATACCCGCCTGAAAGTAACGCTCATGGCTCTGGAGATGAAGGTAAAACACAAAATGACCGACGCATGCTTCGACGAGAACATGTCATTCTGGCACGAACGTCTTCCCAAGGGGAACAAGTGCCCTACCAGTTTCGAGGAGGCGAAGAAAATCGTGTGTCCTCTGGATTTACCGCACGTGAAATACCATGTGTACATGAACAATTGCATCATTTATCGGGACGAGCACGCGGAGTCTACCATATGTTCGGTGTGCGGCGTCACTCGATACAAGAAGAGGAAGAAAGCTCCTCGAAAAGTGGTGTGGTACTTTCCGATCACTCCTCATCTGCAGCGGTATTTCGCGGACCCTAAGGTAGCAAAGCTCCTGCGTTGGCACGCGGATAGGGAGGAGAAGAAGCAGGAAGATGACGGAAATGATCCGGAGATAAATAAAAAAGACAAGATGCTGAGTCACCCTAAGGATGCGAGCCAGTGGCAAGCGTTGAACTTCGAAGACCCAGAATTTGGGAACGATCCAAGGAACATCGTTCCGGGCGCGAGCACCGATGGAGTCAATCCGTTTGGCAGCCAGAGAAGCACACATAGCACCTCGCCTGTGTTTGTGTGGATGTACAACCTCCCCCCTGGTTGTGCATGAAGAGGAAGTACATTCACATGAGTATGCTAATTGAAGGGCCGAAACAACCAGGGGACGACATTAATCTGTATCTGGGGCTGCTGAAAGAGGAGCTAGACACGCTATGGAAAACGCCAGCCAATACATGGGACGCTGCAGAGAAAGAATATTTCCCTATGAGAGCCGCACTGCTCACGATGGTGCACGACTATCTCGGTTACGGATATCTCGCGGGGCAGGTGGTCCACGGATTTTCTGGATGCGTCAGGTGCATGGATGACATAACGTATCGCCAGTTAGATAGAGATCCCGGGTCTTCTAAAACCGTGTTCATGGGACATCGAAGGTGGCTTCGCGACGATGACCCATGGAGGAAACTCAAGGATCTGTTCGATGGTGAAACCGAACCCCGAAGATGCCCACGTACGAGGAGCGGCGAGGAAATAGAGGAGTTGTTGAAAAATTGGAAAGATTGCCCACTGCTGGGAAAGAAGCAAAAGGCGCCAAAGCCAGGAAAGAAGCAAAAGGCGCTAGAGCCGCTGCTGAAGGTATGGAAAACGAGGTCTGTTTTCTGGGACTTTCCGTACTGGAAGATCCACCGTGTGCCTCATAGCCTTGATGTCATGCATATCACAAAGAACGTGTGCGAGAGTCTGCTTGGTACCCTGCTCAACATGCCAGAGAGGACCAAAGATGGGCCGAAAGCAAGGGCAGACTTGAAATCAATGGGCATCAGGTAGGAGCTTCATGCTAATGATGATGATGATGATGATGAGGCGAAGCAGGACACAGAAAGTCATCGCAAAGGCAAAAAGGCCAAGAAGACCGGAAATGACTAACCTCCCGCGTGCTTCACTCTAAGTCAGGAGGAGATCGAGCAGTTTTTCACCTGCCTCGTAGGAGTAAAACTTCCTTATGGTTACGCAGGGAAGATAAGTAGATACCTAGACCCAGCGAAGCAGAAGTTCAGTGGGATGAAGTCTCACGACTGTCACGTGCTGATGACGCAGATACTTCCAGTTGCAATCTGTGGGATCATGGACGCGCATGTCCGTGAAACGCTATTTGGCCTATGCAACTGTTTTGACGTCATCTCTCAGAAGTCGGTTGGCTTGAGGCAACTCAGAAGGCTACAGGAAGAGATCGTGGTGATACTATGCGAGCTTGAGATGTACTTCCCGCTCGCATTCTTCGATGTTATTGTGCATCTGCTGGTCCATATCGTGGAGGATATCATCCAACTTGGGTTGACGTTCCTGCACAGCATGATGCCGTTCGAAAGGATGAATGGTGTCATCAAAGGATACGTTCGCAACATGTCACGTACAGAGGGAAGTATAGCCAGGGGCTTTCTGACCGAAGAGTGCATCTCCTACTGCACAAATTATCTAGGCATCGAGAACCCCGTTGGTCTGCCCGTCAACAGGCACCTCGGCAGGCTGCTGGATGGGGTCACCATGAGGGTCGCCGCGAAATGCATGTCGACTTCGAGGGTCGACTCGCCGACTTTGAAAGAGCAAACCTAGTCGCGCTACAACACATAGACATGGTCGATCCTTGGGTGGTAGAGCACAAAACCTTTATTGAGAAGACGTACAATGACCGAGGCCAACAGAGGACGGACGGAGATATAATCAAAGAGCACAACTCATGTTTCACGCGTTGGTTCAAGCAGAAGCTTCTGTCGTACCCTTTACATGAGGATTCTTCCGTGGAAGAACAACTCATATTCGCCTTGTCACAGGGCGCCGAGCACAACCTGATGACCTATGAGGCGTGCGATATCAACGGCTACACATTCTACACCAAGGACAAGGACATGAAGAGCGATGGTTATCAGAACTCCGGGGTAACGATGGAATCCTACACCGGTAACGACAAGGACGGATATTATGGAAGGATCGAGGAGATTTGGGAGCTGAGCTATGCTGGAGAGAAGGTCCTGATGTTCCATGTCAGATGGGCCAAGAGCGTCCTAAAATAAGACCGGTATTTCACAACCATGGTTATACCCGAAGCCAAATCCAAGACCGCGGGCGCAAACGTGACCGCAAAAAATGAGCCATGGGTACTGGCTTCCCAAGTGGACCAATGCTTCTTCATTACCGACCCGTCAAAGCCTAGTCGTGTTGTCGTGAGGAGAGGCAAAAGGAAGATCATCGGAATGGATGGAGTAGCCAATGAGCAAGACTTCGACAAGTACGGCGACCCGAAGATCGAACATGACGACGACGATGAAGTAGCAGCGTACACCACAAGAAGAAGCAGGACCACCCTACCTAAAGGATGCCCGTTCCATAGAAGAACTCCATTTGCAAAAAAGAAGGGCAAGAAGATTGTGAACAGATAGCTAGCTAGCTAAGATCCATTGTATTTAAACTGTAGTCTTCATTTCTTGATTGTATTTCATGGGCACTTTTTGAACTATCATGAATATTTCTAAATTTCAAGGGCACTTTTTGAATTCATGAAAAAATATTGAATATTCATGACGACACTCGATCTCGATCCCCCTTCATCTCGATCACTATCCCCCCTCGCCAGATCCCCCTTGCCAGATCCTCCTCGCCACCGAGCACCCCCCGCACCCTCCCCCGCTCCACCACCGCCGACGACCCCCGCACCCTCCCCCGCTCCACCATCACAAATGAATGCAACTAAAAATCCAAAAAAACAAATTTGATTTTATTTTCAAAATACAAATTTGATTATATTTTCAAATAAAAAATTTCATGATATTTTTTATATTCATAATTTTTTCAAATAACAAATCTGATGATATTTTTTAAAAAAATATTACTGTTTTTATAAAAATTTATTACTGTTTCATATTCATATTCATTTTCTATTAAATTATTAGATGCAACAAAATAATAATAATAAAAATCTTACTTATGGCACACGGCTGGCTGTGTTGTGTGATTCTTCATGCTGAGAACTTCAGCTTTTTCAACTTGCTGGACTATATGTTCATTGGTACTTTTTGTGATGCTGCTGCTGTACTACTTGGGAATTTTGTCAACTTGTGATGCTGATGTTGTACCCCGAGAGGCCCTTGATTTTGCCGGAATGTCGATTAACTTCCGTTCCGGCAAATTTGGGTACTCCATATGTCCTATTTTCAGCAAAGGTCATGCTAAAATTTTCCGTGAATTTTAGCATGACTTTGCTAAAAATAGGACATATGGGGTACTTGCGACTAATGCATGGGCCGGGGTATCTTAGTACTTAGTTAAGTAGGATCAACTGCCCCGCCATTCTTGTTGCATTAAACCATAGGTGGCAATAGAGCCAAGTGATTAGGCCCAACTTAGAATTCTCCTTAGCATCGATAAACCCTAGATCATAAACCCAACATAGGTGGCAATACAGCCAAGTGATTAGTGCCAAGTGATTAGGCCCAACCTAGGGTGCCTTGGCATCGATAAACCCTAAATGATGTAAACTTAACTTGGCTTCTATAGGGTGCCTCGGTGTCGATGAGAACCTAAATGATGTACGCTTAGGCTTTTAGGGTGCCTCGGCGTCGACAAACCCTAAATGATAAAAGCTTAGCTTTTAGGATGCCTCGGTGTCGAAAAACCCTAAATGATGAGACCATGATCTTGTTCCTTGACAATAACCAACTTTTTGACCAAACTTTTTTCCTATTTAGATCGAAACATGGCCCATAACGATGAGGCCGGCGGTTCGGGCGGCAAGCAATTCTGGGAGTTGTCCCAGGAGTTGGACGAAGAACCTCACCACTATGAGGACGCCGCGGAAGACACCGATCCTGACTACACAACCCGTAGTGGCGTCGGGGATGACACCACTAATGATGGCGCCGCGGATGCCACCACTGATGATGGCGGCGCACGCACAGATGGCAGCCAACCGAAGAGGCAACGGAAGGACCGGAGCCCGAGCGTGCTCGGCACCGTCAGGGACGAATTTACTGAAGTGAACTCCGACGGGCATCCGACGGCGCCCAAACACGTAGTCAAGGGGTACTCGGTTCAGCTCGGGTGCATTCTCCGGAGCACCGTCTCGATCAACACCGAGAACCTAAGGCATAAGGACCGAGGGAATTTGCGCAACCTCCTCTTCACGAAGCTGCACGAACGATACAAGTTCCCCACTGAGTTTGCAAACACACGCCTCTCAGGGAATAAAGTGAACGGTGCCGCCCTCACGAGGATGAGCACGGCCCTGTCTACTTGGAAAAGCACGGTGAAGGAAATGATTGCAAAAGGTGATAGTTATGAGAAGATCAAGGCGAAATATCCTTTGATGAGCGAAGATGACTACAAGGAGTTCAAGATCAAGTGCGAGAGCAGCGCAACCTCCGAATCAAGGCAGTGGGGGAAAGAAATGTGGAAGTTGAACTTAGGGGTCCACCAACTCGGTCCCGGCGGTTACAGAGTGGCGGAGCCTATATGGGACAAGGAGGACATGGAGCGTGCCGAGCAAGGCCTACCGCCCCGCTTCGAGAAATACTATGACAAGCAGACCAGGAACTTTCTCAGGGCCCGGTACAAGGAGGACCCGGTAACAAAGGAGCTTACCACGGATCCGAAGACCAAGGCGCTTGAGCTGGTTCTGGTAAGGAATACACCCCCGCGTAATTAGCTCCATGTGGTTGCATTCTAATTAATCCCCAATATTTCTAAATGGTTCACGTTCCTTCCGTAGGACAATGAAAGCAGTAGCGCAGGGTCGTCTCAGAGCTCCCCTTTCGACACCCCTTTAAATAGGGCGTTGAAGGTAATGAAAAACAAGGATAAGCTCAGTAAGCCGACGTCAGCTGGTCGTGTGGCCGGCAAAGGCTTGTCCACAAAATGGTCGTCATACTATACCGCTGGTGGGCGAAAGGAGAAAAAGACCAGCTTGGAAAGCCAGTCGCGCGAGGTTGAAGCACTCAAGGCACAAGTGGCGCGGATTCCGGATATTGTCCAAGAGCAAGTGCAACAACAACTGGGAACGACGCTCAACGCCATGGTGCCTACATTGATTCATCGGCTGACGATGTGGATTGCGGGCGGCCAACAGGGGCCTCCCCCGGTTCCCAACTTCACGGCCAGCAACTCGCACAACGCGCAGGCGGCGCCGTTGGTGTCTCCGGTGGTGCCATTGGTGTCTTCGGCGGAGGCGGTATTCATGTCTCCGGCGCCGGCACGGGCATTGGAGCTTAATGCACCTGGGTGTACGCCGGCCGGCACCTCGCCAGCAAGCGGCCCCTCCGTCAGTTGCACGCCTGCCATTGGTGGTGCCTCGACATTAGCCGAGCTCGACGACATCACGGTAACTAAGCCTCTTAGACGATGACTTCATCTCCTTGCCTTTGACTGGGCATCCCTGACGCCCTACATGTTTTCACAGGGCGCCGCCGACATTCCTTGCACTCTCCTGCACTTCGTGGGTGGCGAGTTGGTCGATGTCGCCAAGGGCAGAATCGTTTAACCGGGCAACCCCGTGTTCCACAGTAATCCGATGCCACCCACAATGAATAGGGTTGAAGTGGTTCGGGTGCTGCCAGGCTACGATGAGCTGTTACCTCCGGTTCGACCCGTTGGGGCCGACGAAGAAGAAGAGATGACCCTCAGCGCCTGCATAAGCTGGCCCCTACTTTGGCCGAAGAGCCAGATTCGTTTGGGGGCGGGGGACCCCACCCCACAGACAAGACCGTCAGTCGTGTCGGCGCCAAGCCATGGCAAGAACGCCGCAACGCTACCGGACATGCCGGACATCCCTATGGCACAGGATCCGGACATGCATATGGCACAGGATCCGGACGACGACGACAACAACGACGGTACATTTACCAACATCGATAAGTACTTTGCCGAACATGGGTACGGTGACGAGTTCTGCGGGCCTCCTTCTCAAGAACCCAACCAAGATGACCGCGATCTAGCTGGTAGGGCGGAGAAACCCAATTGCAACAGGTGTTGTCTGGCGTTCAGTTCTCAGGAGACGCCTCCAGCTGCCGCCTTCACCGAGCCTCAGATAGCTGAGGTGCCAAATATTATCAGCCCCAACACGCTCAAGAAGGCGGTCTGTGAGCAGAACTCGGTCCCATTAAAGCAGTTCAAGAAGAAGGGACAGAAACGAAAGGCTAAAAAGGGCGTCGGTGCGTGCCAGCCAGCACCGAGTACGATCCGTGCTCAGGACGGGCCACCTTCACCTAAGGATATCTCGAGGAGGGTGCATGTGGCGGGTAGGGCAATGCTACTGACAAATATGCTCAATGCTGCAACTGGTGCTATGCGGAGTCTGCATGACAGTGTCCTTTCTTTGGAGAAGCGGCGTCTCAGAGAGAATGATGTGGCATACCCGGTTTTCATGGCCAAGGTGCCAGAGGGCAAGGGCTATGTGGATGGCGCGATCGGGGGTACGATCATCCTGTGGTTTGATGACATCTTTGCTATGTTTAACCTTCATCCGCTGCACTACACCTTCGTTCGGCTGTTTTCGCTGAGTATGGAGATGCGGATCATTAGAGACAAGACCCCGGACATCGTGATAGTCGACCCCTTCTACATGCGTGCCAAGCTCTTGGGCAGCGCTGGGGACCACCAAGTCGCGAGTTCACACCTCGAACGCATAATTCTGGCAAACCCAGATAAGGATAACTTCCTCGTGTCTTACTTTCCCGAGTAAGTCATCCCTCAACCGCCCCGAAACAAATGATTTCCTAGATTTCGATCGTTCTTTCTTTTTTCTAACATTCTGTGTTCTTTGCAGTGACACACACTGCACACTCATCCTCTTAAGCCCGAAATATTCCATAGCCACGTATTTCGACCCAAAACGTGACTCCAAGATAGACTACACAAATATCAAGAAAGTTCTTGATGATGTTCTCCCCGGCTACGCCAAATCTGGAGGTACCTTCACCAGGCTAGTTCGTAGGTATGGCAGGCACGTGTTCGCCCACAATACTAAGTTCTGCTGCGTCAAGCAGCCGCCTGGTGGTCAAAAGGATGCCTACTACGCCCTTCATCACATGCGGGCGATCGTACGGGACCATCATCACCTTCTGCTACCAGATAATCTCAAAGATTGGTCCGCGAGCTTGTCGGCAATCCAGGACGTGGACATCAGACAAGAATTCTTTCGCATCCAGTCGGAGTTAGCGGAAATCATCCATCAAGATGTCCTTCATACCTCAGGGCAGTTCTACCTCAGATATCAACCATCCAACAGTGAGATAGACACAACGCTACAAATGCAGGCTGACAATGCCCGCGATTTCATGACCATCACGACAGACGGCGGCTTCATCCACGCTCCGGTCCCATGAGTCGAGTCAAAAGTAGTGATGCTATGTGTAGTTCTGAAACATTGATTGGCTCATGTTGTAATTAAACTTCAATGAATTGTATGTCTCTTTGGTTTGGACAGTCGTTCAACTTAGATGTAATCGATGCTATTTATAGGTAGGACCACGAATCGTGCTATTAATGTCTTGCTTTTCTCTTCCGATCCTTTTGTTGCATACTTATATATTGCTTATGTATTGTCTGTTCTTTGGCTTGTGCATAGAGATGCCATCGTATGTCGTGTACAAGGGTAAGGTTCTCGGAGTCTACGACGACTGGGAGGAGTGTCGGAGACATGTTCACCGTTTCAGCGGTAACAGTTACAAAGGGTACACCACTAGGGCGGAGGCGGAATCTAGATACGCCCGCTATCTAGCGGGAGAGAGGAGGGAGCGTTGGAGGAACCTGATGAAGACCAGTTTCATCATGATGATGCTCATCGTGATGACCGCAGCTCTCTTCTATGTGATGGTAGTTTAGATGATCGATATCGACTTGTAATGTAAAGACAAACTCGCTACTCACGGTCTCGAGACTTGTAATGTTTTATATTTGTTCGGTCTTTTGAATTCGGAGACTAATATGATGAATTTTATTCGGAGACTAATCTTCTATTGTATTCGATGAATCTACTATTGCTGTGTGCTGCTGTCTATATTCTGTCCAATAATATATTTTGTAACCTGTGCAAAAATCAGAAAAGTAAAAAAAACTAATATTCATACTAATGGCGCATCACCTCAAAGTGCGCCATTAGTATGCCAAAGGATACTAATGGCGCATCACTACAGAGTGCACCATTAGTATGCCAAAGGATACTAATGGCGCATCACCCCACAGTGCGCCATTAGTATGCCAAAGCACGTGGGTAAATATGGCCCCCTGGGAGCCATACTAATGGCACATGATGGTCTATACTAATGGCGCACGGCGTGGTGCGCCATTAGTAAAAAATACTAGTGGCGTGGTACTAGTGGCGCACCAGTAGTGCGCCATTTGTAGGCAAAACTGGTGCACCACTAGTAGGCCTTTTCCTAGTAGTGCTTGAACCATCGATGAACGATCCCGTGAACCGCTCATGAATAGTCCCTCGAACAAAGACTGAAAGCACGACCACTCTACTTGGTTGCAAGCGTGGAGTTTCACAATCCGATAGCACTTTGCCGTCCAGAGCTAATTGTCACTGGAGAATAGGAGAGAGGAGATTAGAACCACATGGGACTTCTAATTTTGCGGACTAGAGGATTAGCCTAGCTCTAATTAGTCAACTAGGACCAACTAGAACTATAAGAACTTGAGGAGGCTCCAAAACTTGTATATCAAAAGAGCACAAATACTCATGTAATATAGTATAGAGGGGGAGGAGGGGCTGCCACCAAGGGGGAAAGAAGAGTATAATTGGTTTGATGCCAAAAGTTGTCATGCCAAATTTTGGCAGCTGCCAAATATTGGCTAGAGATTGGTAGCTTGCCAATTTTCGTTGCTAATCTCATAGAAGGTTGCCAAATATTGGCAACTTTGGGTTTTGCCAAATGTTGACTTGCTGAATATTGGCAATGCCAAATGTTGGTAGCAAACCAATTATGCTCGAATCCCCCTTGGTGCGTCGACCTAAGGAGGGGAGGAGGAATCCTCCCCCTCCTCCAATTCGGGGAAGGAGGCTCCTCCCCCACTTGGGCCTTCGTGGCCTAAGTTGCTTTCCACCTCTTGGCCTTTTTAGGCCCGTTGATATAAAATTAAATATAAAATTGTTTTAAATACTTTCAGACCAATTTATATATAAGTTAACATCCCAGGAAACATTTTCCACCTATATATATTTATCTTTAATACCCAATGTTACCCGATATTCACCAAAACCCTTCCGGTGACCCCAAAACGCTTCCGGATCCTCTCAGAACTATTTTGAATATTAATAAAACAATTCCACAAATATAAATTCATCACTCCTGTCCTACTAACAATCATCAGATCGTGATTTCCTTAAGCTTGTGACCCCGTAGGTTCGGTAACTCATAGACATGAACGAAATCTCTTCGTTCAATGACCGACAGCGGGACCGTGGACGTCCATAACAATCCCTATGAGCACATGAATGATATTTGAGTGAACCTATGGTTATCATGTGTCCCCTTTGCTTCACGATACTTCACAATACTCGGGATGCATCGGTATCCTCCTGAATCATCACCATGCTCACTATACTGAAATACTCGTTAGTTATCGTGTTCCGGCATCCTTGTGGAAGTCACTTATGTCTAGCCAGACGTTAATTGATGCCGTCACACCGAGATGGCGCTAAGAATATCTATCAATAATCGGAGGAGAAAATTCCACTCTTGAGCTATCTAGTCCGTTGTCAAACTTTTCGATGAGCCTGTAAGTTGTCGTTATGATCACCCTATTACAGGTGACTGGTACTTGTGAGCTGTGTTGGGATTTTTCCCGAAGAGGAAGGGTGAAGCAATATAGTAGCTGATAAGTATTTCCCTCAGTGAGAACCAAGGTTATCGAACGAATAGGAGAATCACACAAAGCCTAGTGAACATCACATGCACACAGAAATGCAAATACTCGCACCCAACGCGGGCAAGAGGGTAGTCAATCCCCTTGAACTCGTTACTTGCAAGGGTCAAATCTTGTAGTGGTAGGTTGATAAAAATAAAAGTAAAATAAAAAGAGTAAAATTGCAGCAAGGTAAATTTGGTTTTAGCAATATGATTAAAGTAGACACGGGGCCATAATTTCACTAGAGGCTTCTCTCTCGAAATAAAAGCATACGGTGGGTAGACAAATTACTGCTGGGCAATTGACAGAAAAGCACATCATTATGACATATTCATGGCAATGATCATGTGTATAGGCATCACGTCCGTGACAAGTAGACCGAAACGATTCTGCATCTATTACTATTACTCCGCTTCGAGAGCTCTTATATGCTTGCCTCTCTAGGTATTAAGTTCATAACTAACAGAATAATGCATGAAGTATGATGATATGATGTAGACAAAGTAAGCCCAAGCAATATGAATAAACCCCATCATTTAACCCTTAATGGAAACAATACAAATACGTGTCTTGCTCCCCTTCTGTCACGAGGTGAGGACACCGCAAGATTGAACCCATTACAAAGCACCATTACCACTAAAGGTAAATCAATCTAGTTGGCCAAACCAAACGGAAAGATTGGAGAGAAATACAAAGCTATAACAATCATGCATAATAAATTTCAGAAAAGACGCAATTACTTTCAATGATTAATCTAATCATAAACCCACAATTCATCCGATCCCAACAAACACACCGCAAAACAAGATTACATCATATAGAACTCCAAGAAGATCGAGGAGAACATTGTATTGAAGATCAAAGAGAGAGAGAGAAGAAGCCATCTGAGTTACTAGCTACAGACCATATGGCTGTGGTGAACTACTCACGCATCATTGGAAGGCGGCAAGGATGATGTAGAAGCCCTCCATGCTCGATTCCCCCTCCGACAGAGTACCAAAAAATGCCTCCAGATGGGATCGTGGAAGAACAAAAGCTTGCGGCGACGGAAAGAGTGTTTCGGGTGGCTCTCTATTGGTTTGGGAATATTTGGAAATTTATAGATGTGGAATTAGGCCAGACGGAGTTGTGTGGGAGTAACGAGCTCAGTGGGCACGCCTACCCCCCTAGGGCATGCCCGGTGAGCTCGTGGCTCTGCCGTAAGGCTTCTCGCCTCCACCCGAACCTTCTAGGGTCCCTTCTGGTCTAGAAAAAATTGCTGTAAAGTTTCATCATGTTTGGACTTCGTTTGATATTGCTTTTTATCAACAGCCAAAAATAAGCAAAAAAACAGGAACTCGCACTGGGTTAATAAGTTAGTCCCCAAAAATGATATAAAATAGCATAAAAATGCATATAAATCATCCATGATTGATAATATAATAGCATAAACAATCAAAAATTATAGACGGAGACGTATCAACGACATTTGAGCAACCCCAAAGCCCATCATACGATAAGAAGTGACTACGATACTCTCATGATCTAAAGAGCGAAATCACACGTTAACACTCCGTGTTATTACAGTTGATTACGGACGATTTTAACTCATTCATAACAGACAAGATTGGATCAATTCAATATGATTGTTCTTCCAACATCATATCTCAATGTTGTTTTAGGACTATTGTTACACTTAACGATATCCTAAGATCCGGAAAACATGATCACCAACAACACTTGACCTAGTCATAGAGCCAAGACTAGGAACCTTTTATTTTACCGTTAATAATTCCACACGTGCATATGATTTTTCCAGTGAATCTCATATTCCAGAATCATAGTAGTAATAGCACTAAACATAAAATCCATAATTATGAATATGAAAATATAATTATACAAATATTATTGCCACTAGGGCATATTTCCAACATTCACCTTCCTCAAGTCAGCAACACAAACCAAATTTCTTCCATGTTCTGCCCTAGCAAGCCACTGCCTCCGGCGAATTCATGTCTGAACCTCATTGTTAACACAACAACGTCCCATCTCTGGTTTGTGCGCCATCTAATCCGATTGGTAGTCAATATGTGAAGACCCCCTCCATCCACCCCCCTCCCACGTGTGCACAGTCAGCGTGCTGCCACTGAAGGAAACATGCCCTAGAGGCAATAATAAAGTTATTATTTATTTCCTTATATCATGATAAATGCTTATTATTCATGCTAGAATTGTATTAACCGGAAACATAATACACGTGTGAATGCATAGACAAACAGAGTGTCACTAGTATGCCTCTACTTGACTAGCTCGTTAATCAAAGATGGTTATGTTTCCTAACCATGAACAAAGAGTTGTTATTTGATTAACGAGGTCACATCATTAGTTGAATGATCTGATTGACATGACCCATTCCATTAGCTTAGCACCCGATCATTTAGTATGTTGCTATTGCTTTCTTCATGACTTATACATGTTCCTATAACTATGAGATTATGCAACTCCCGTTTATCGGAGGAACACTTTGGGTACTACCAAACGTCACAACGTAACTGGGTGATTATAAAGGAGTACTACAGGTGTCTCCAAAGGTACATGTTGGGTTGGCGTATTTCGAGATTAGGTTTTGTCACTCCGATTGTCGGAGAGGTATCTCTGGGCCCTCTCGGTAATGCACATCACTTAAGCCTTGCAAGCATTGCAACTAAATGAGTTAGTTGCGGAATGATGTATTACAGAACGAGTAAAGAGACTTGCCGGTAACGAGATTGAACTAGGTATTGGATACCGACAATCGAATCTCGGGCAAGTAACATACCGATGACAAAAGGAACAACGTATGTTGTTATGCGGTCTGACCGATAAAGATCTTCGTAGAATATGTAGGAGCCAATATGGGCATCCAGGTCCCGCTATTGGTTATTGACCGAAGACATTCTCAGTCATGTCTACATTGTTCTCTAACCCGTAGGGTCCGCACGCTTAAAGTTACGATGACAGTTATATTATGAGTTTATGCATTTTGATGTACCGAAGGTTGTTCGGAGTCCTGGATGTGATCACGGTGTTGGGTTTCGTAGTAATTTCAAAAAAAATCCTACGCACACGCAAGATCATGTGATGCATAGCAACGAGAGGGGAGAGTGTTGTCTACGTACCCACGAAGACCGACTGCGGAAGCGTTCACGCAACGTAGATGAAGTAGTCGTACGTCTTCACGATCCAACCGATCAAGCACCGAAACTATGGCACCTTCGAGTTCGAGCACATGTTCCGCTCGATGACGATCCCCGGACTCCGATCCAGCAAAGTGTCGGGGAAGAGTTCCGTCAGCACGACGGCGTGGTGACGATCTTGATGCACTACAGCAGCAGGGCTTCGCCTAAACTCCGCTACAGTATTATCGAGGAATATGGTGGCTGGGGGCACCGCACACGGCTAAGGAATAGATCACGTGGATCAACTTGTGTGTTCTAGGGTGCCTTTACCTCAGTATATAAAGGATCAAAGGGGGGAGGCTGGCCGGCCACAAGGGGTGCGCCAGGAGAGTCCTACTCCCTCTGGGAGTAGGATTCCCCCCCCCCCCCAATCCTAGTTGGAATAGGATTCGCGGAGGGGGAAAAGAGAGAGAGGGGGTCGGCCACCTCTCCTAGTCCTAATAGGACTAAGGGGAGGTGCACAGCCACCTTGGGCTGCCCCTTTCTCCTTTCCACTAAATCCCACTAAGGCCCATATAGCTCCCGGGGGGTTCCGGTAACCTCCCCGGTAATCCGGTAAAATCCCGATTTCACCCGAAACACTTCCGATATCCAAACATAGGCTTCCAATATATCAATCTTTACGTCTCGACCATTTCGAGACTCCTCGTCATGTCCGTGATCACATCCGGGACTCTGAACAACCTTCGGTACATCAAGATGCATAAACTCATAATATAACTGTCATCGTAACCTTAAGCGTGCGGACCCTACGGGTTCGAGAACAATGTAGACATGACCGAGACACATCTCCGGTCAATAACCAATAGCGGGACCTGGATGCCCATATTGGCTCCTACATATTCTATGAAGATCTTTATCGGTCAGACCGCATAACAACATACGTTGTTCCCTTTGTCATCGGTATGTTACTTGCCCGAGATTCGATCGTCGGTATTCCAATACCTAGTTCAATCTCGTTACCGGCAAGTCTCTTTACTCGTTCCGTAATACATCATCTCGCAACTACCTCATTAGTTGCAATGCTTGCAAGGCTTATGTGATGTGCATTACCGAGAGGGCCCAGAGATACCTCTCCGACGGTCGGAGTGACAAATCCTAATCTCGAAATACGCCAACCCAACATCTACCTTTGGAGACACCTGTAATGCTCCTTTATAATCACCCAGTTATGTTGTGACGTTTGGTAGCACCCAAAGTGTTCCTCCGGCAAACGGGGGTTGCATAATCTCATAGTCATAGGAACATGTATAAGTCATGAAGAAAGCAATAGCAACATACTAAACGATCGGGTGCTAAGCTAATGGAATGGGTCATGTCAATCAGATCATTCTCTTAATGATGTGATCCCGTTAATCAAATAACAACACTTTGTTCATGGTTAGGAAACATAACCATCTTTGATTAACGAGCCAGTCAAGTAGAGGCATACTAGTGACACTAAGTTTGTCTATGTATTCACACATGTATTATGTTTCCGGTTAATACAATTCTAGCATGAATAATAAACATTTATCATGATATAAGGAAATAAATAATAACTTTATTATTGCCTCTAGGGCATATTTCCTTCAGTCTCCCACTTGCACTAGAGTCAATAATCTAGATCACATCACTATGTGATTTACATCGATAGTTCACATCATCATGTGATTAACACCCAAAGGGTTTACTAGATTCGGTAATCTAGTTCACATCGCTATGCGATTAACACCCAAAGAGTACTAAGGTGTGATCATGTTTTGCTTGTGAGAGAATCTTAGTCAACGGTCTTTCTCATTCAGATCCGTTATGTATTTTGCAATTTTCTATGTCTACAATGCTCTGCACGGAGCTACTCTAGCTAATTGCTCCCACTTTCAATATGTATCTAGATCAAGACTTAGAGTCATCCAGATCAGTGTCAAAACTTGCATCGACGTAACCCTTTACGGCGAACCTTTTTGTCACGTCCATAATCGAGAAACATATCCTTATTTCACTAAGGATAATTCTGACCGCTGTCCAGTGATCTACTCCAAGATCACTATTGTACTCCCTTGCCAAATCAGTGTAGGGTACACAATAGATCTGGTATACAACATGACATACTTTATAGAACCTATGGCCAAGGCATAGGGAATGACTTTCATTCTCTTTCTATCTTCTGCCGTGGTCGGGCTTTGAGTCTTACTCAACTTCACACCTTGTAATACAGGCAAGAACTCTTTCTTTGACTGCTCCATTTTGAACTACTTCAAAATCTTTTCAAGGTATGTACTCATTGAAAAAACTTCTCAAGCGTCTTGATCTATCTCTATAGATCTTGAAGCTCAATATGTAAGCAGCTTCACCGAAGTCTTTCTTTGAAAAACTCCTTTCAAACACTCCTTTATGCTTTACAGAATAATTCTACATTATTTCCGATCAACAATATGTCATTCACATATACTTATCAGAAATGTTGTAGTGCTCCCACTCACTTTCTTGTAAATACAGGCTTCACCGCAAGTCTGTATAAAACTATATGCTTTGATCAACTCATCAAAGCGTATATTCCAACTCTGAGATGCCTGCACCAGTCCACAGATGGATCGCTGGAGCTTGCACAATTTGTTAGCACCTTTCGGATTGACAAAACCTTCTGGTTGCATCATATACAACTCTTCTTTAATAAATCCATTAAGGAATGCAGTTTTGTTTATCTATTTGCCAGATTTCATAAAATGCGGCAATTACTAACATGATTCGGACAAACTCAAGCATAGATCCGAGTGAGAAACTCTCATCGTAGTCAACACCTTGAACTTGTCGAAAACCTTTTTGCGACAATTCTAGCTTTGTTAGATAGTAACACTACTATCAGCGTTCGTCTTCCTCTTGAAGATCCATTTATTTTCTATGGCTTGCCGATCATCAGGCAAGTCAACCAAAGTCCATACTTTGTTCTCATACATGGATCCCATCTCAGATTTTATGGCCTCAAACCATTTCGTGGAATCTGGGCTCATCATCACTTCCTCATAGTTCGCAAGTTCGTCATGGTCTAGTAACATGACTTCCAGAACAGGATTACCGTACCACTCTGGTGCGGATTTCACTCTGGTTTACCTACGAGATTCAGTAGTAACTTGATCTGAAGTTACATGATCATCATCATTAGCTTCCTCACTAATTGGTGTAGTAGTCACAAGAACAGAATTTCTGTGATGAACTACTTTCCAATAAGGGAGAAGGTACAATTACCTTATCAAGTTTTCTACTTTCCTCCCACTCACTTCTTTCGAGAGAAACTCCTTCTCTAGAAAGTTTCCGAATTTAGCAACAAAAGTCTTGCCTTCGGATCTGTGATAGAAGGTGTATCCAATAGTTTCCTTTGGATATCCTATGAAGACACATTTCTCCGATTTGGGTTTGAGCTTATTAGGTTGAAACTTTTTCACATAAGCATCGCAGCCCCAAACTTTAAGAAACGACAACTTTGGTTTCTTGCCAAACCATAGTTCATAAGGCATCGTCTCAACGGATTTTGATGGTGCCCTATTTAACGTGAATGCAATTGTCTCTAATGCATAACCCCAAAACGATAGTGGTAGATCGGTAAGATACATCATAGATTGCACTATATCCAATAAAGTACGGTTATGACATTCAGACACACCATTACATTGTGGTGTTCCAGGTGGCATGAGTAGTGAAACTATTTCACATTGTTTTTTAACTGAAGGCCAAACTCGTAATTCAAATACTCTTCTCTACGATCAGATCATAGAAACTTTATTTTCTTGTTACGATGATTTTTCACTTCACTCTGAAATTTTTTGAACTTTTCAAATGTTTCAGACTTATGTTTCATCAAGTAGATATACTCATATCTGCTCAAATCATCTGTGAAGATCAGAAAATAATGATACTTGTCGTGAGCCTCAATATTCATCGGACCACATACATCAGTATGTATGATTTCCAAAATCTGTTGCTCGCTCCATTGTTCTGAAGAACAGAGTCTTAGTCATCTTGACCATGAGGCATGGTTCGCAAGCATCAACTGATTCATAATCAAGTGATTCCAAAAGCCCATCAGCATGGAGTTTCTTCATGCGCTTTACACCAATATGACCTAAACGGCAGTGCTACAAATAAGTTGCACTATCATTATTATCTTTGCATCTTTTGGTTTCAATATTATGATTATGTGTATCACTACGATCGAGATCCAACGAACTATTTTCATTGGGTGTGTAACCATATAAGGTTTTATTCATATAAACAGAACAACAATTTATTCTCTTACTTAAATGAATAACCGTATTACAATAAACATGATCAAATCATATTCATGCTCAACGCAAACACTAAATAACACTTATTTAGGTTCAACACTAATCTCGAAATTATAGGGAGTGTGCAATGATGATCATATCAATCTTGGAACCACTTCCAACACACATCGTCACTTCACCCTTAACTAGTCTCTGTTTATTCTGCAACTCCCGTTTCGAGTTACTAATCTTAGCAACTGAACTAGTATCAAATACTGAGGGTTTGCTATAAACACTAGTAAATTACACATCAATAACATGTATATCAGATATACTTATGTTCATTTTGCCATCCTTCTTATCCGCCAATCACTTGGGGTAGTTCCGCTTCCAGTGACCAGTCCCTTTGAAGTAGAAGCACTTAGTCTCAGGCTTAGGACCAGACTTGGGCTTCTTCACTTGAGCAGCAACTTGCTTGCTGTTCTTCTTGAAGTTCCCCTTCTTCCCTCTGCCCTTTTCTTGAAACTAGTGATCTTGTCAACCATCAACACTTGATGTTTTTCTTGATTTCTACCTTCGTTGATTTCAGCATCACGAAGAGCTTGGGAGTTGTTTCTGTTATCCCTTGCATATTATATTCATCACGAAGTTCTACTAACTTGGTGATGGTGACTAGAGAATTCTGTCAATCACTATCTTATCTGGAAGATTAACTCCCACTTGATTCAAGCGATTGTAGTACCCAGACAATCTGAGCACATGCTCACTAGTTGAGCGATTCTCCTCCATCTTTTAGCTATAGAACTTGTTGGAGACTTCATATCTCTCAACTCGGGTATTTGCTTGAAATATTAACTTCAACTCCTGGAACATCTCATATGGTCCATGACGTTCAAAATGTCTTTGAAGTCCCGATTCTAAGCCGTTAAACATGGTGCACTTAAACTATCAAGTAGTCATCATATTGAGCTAGCCAAACGTTCATAACGTCTGCATCTGCTCCTGCAATAGGTCTTTCACCTAGCGGTGCATCAAGGACATAATTCTTCTGTGCAGCAATGAGGATAAACCTCAGATCACGGATCCAATCTGCATTATTGCTACTAACATATTTCAACACAATTTTCTCTAGGAACATATCAAAATAAACATATGAAAGCAACAACGCGAGCTATTGATCTACAACATAGATATGCTAATACTACCAGGACTAAGTTCATGATAAATTAAAGTTCACTTAATCAAATTAATTAAAGAACTCCCACTTAGATAGACATCCCTCTAATCTTCTAAGTGATTACGTGATCCAAATCAACTAAACCATAACCGATCATCACGTGAGATGGAGTAGTTTTCAATGGTGAACATCATTATGTTGATCATATCTACTATATGATTCACGCTCGACCTTTTGGTCTCCGTGTTCCGAGGCCATATCTGCATATGCTAGGCTCGTCAAGTTTAACCTGAGTATTCTGCGTGTGCAAAACTGGCTTGCACCCGTTGTAGATGGACGTAGAGCTTATCACACCCGATCATCACGTGGTGTCTGGGCACGACGAACTTTGGCAACGGTGCATACTCAGGGAGAACACTTCTTGATAATTTAGTGAGAGATCATCTTATAATGCTACCGTCAATCAAAGCAAGATAAGATGCATAAAAGGATAAACATCTCATGCAATCAATATAAGTGATATGATATGGCCATCATCATCTTGTGCTTGTGATCTCCATCTCCGAAGCACCGTCGTGATCACCATCGTCACCGGCGTGACACCTTGATCTCCATCGTAGCATCATTGTCATCTCGCCAAGTTTATGCTTCTACGACTATCGCTACCGCTTAGTGATAAAAGTAAGGCATTACATCGCGATTGCATTGCATACAATAAAACGACAACCATAAGGCTCCTGCCAGTTGCCGATAACTCAGTTACAAAACATGATCATCTCATACAATAAAATTTATCATCATGCATTGACCATATCACATCACAACATGCCCTGCAAAAACAAGTTAGACGTCCTCTACTTTGTTGTTGCAAGTTTTACGTGGCTGCTACGGGCTTAAGCAAGAACCAATCTCACCTACGCATCAAAACCACAACGATAGTTTGTCAAATAGACTCCATTTTAACCTTCACAAGGACCGGGCGTAGACATACTTGGTTCAACTAAAGTTGGAGAGACAGTCGCCCGCAAGCCACCTGTGTGCGAAGCACGTCGGGGGAACCGGTCTTGCGTAAGCGTACGCGTAATGTTGGTCCGGGTCGTCTCGTCCAACAATGCCGCCGAACCAAAGTATGACATGCTGGTAGGCAGTATGACTTATATCGCCCACAACTCACTTGTGTTCTACTCGTGCATGTAACATCAACATAAATAACCTAGGCTCGGATGCCACTGTTGGGTTTCGTAGTAATTTCAAAAAAATTCCTACGCACACGCAAGATCATGTGATGCATAGCAACGAGAGGGGAGAGTGTTGTCTACGTACCCACGCAGACCGACTGCGGAAGCATTGACGCAACATAGAGGAAGTAGTCGTACGTCTTCACGATCCAACCGATCAAGCACCGAAACTACGGCACCTCCGAGTTCGAGCACACGTTCAGCTCGATGACGATCCCCGGACTCCGATCCAGCAAAGTGTCGGGGAAGAGTTCCGTCAGCACGACGGCGTGGTGACGATCTTGATGCACTACAGCAGCAGGGCTTCTCCTAAACTCCGCTACAGTATTATCGAGGAATATGGTGGCTGGGGGCACCGCACACGGCTAAGGAATAGATCACGTGGATCAACTTGTGTGTTCTAGGGTGCCTCTACCTCAGTATATAAAGGACCAAAGGGGGGAGGCTGGCCGGCCACAAGGGGTGCGCCAGGAGAGTCCTACTCCCTCTGGGAGTAGGATTCCCCCCCCCCAATCCTAGTTGCAATAGGATTCGCGGAGGTGGAAAAGAGAGAGAGGGGGCCGGCCACCTCTCCTAGTCCTAATAGGACTAGGGGAAGGGGGGAGGCGCACAGCCACCTTGGGCTGCCCCTTTCTCCTTTCCACTAAAGCCCACTAAGGCCCATATAGCTCCCGGGGGGTTCCGGTAACCTCCCCGGTAATCCGGTAAAACCCCGATTTCACCCGGAACACTTCCGATATCCAAACATAGGCTTCCAATATATCAATCTTTACGTCTCAACCATTTCGAGACTCCTCGTCATGTCCGTGATCACATCCGGGACTCCGAACAACCTTCGGTACATCCAGATGCATAAACTCATAATATAACTGTCATCGTAACCTTAAGCGTGCGGACCCTACGGGTTCGAGAACAATGTAGACATGACCGAGACACGTCTCCGGTCAATAACCAATAGCGGGACCTGGATGCCCATATTGTATCCTACATATTCTATGAAGATCTTTATCGGTCAGACCGCATAACAACATACGTTGTTCCCTTTGTCATCGGTATGTTACTTGCCCGAGATTCAGTCGTCGGTATTCCAATACCTAGTTCAATCTCGTTACCGGCAAGTCTCTTTATTCGTTCTGTAATACATCATCTCGCAACTACCTCATTAGTTGCAATGCTTGCAAGGGTTATGTGATGTGCATTATCGAGAGGGCCCAGAGATACCTCTCCGATGGTCGGAGTGACAAATCCTAATCTCGAAATACGCCAACCCAACATCTACCTTTGGAGACACCTGTAATGCTCCTTTATAATCACCCAGTTACGTTGTGACGTTTGGTAGCACCCAAAGTGTTCCTCCGGCAAACGGGAGTTGCATAATCTCATAGTCATAGGAACATGTATAAGTCATGAAGAAAGCAATAGCAACATACTAAACGGTCGGGTGCTAAGCTAATGGAATGGGTCATGTCAATCAGATCATTCTCTTAATGATGTGATCCCGTTAATCAAATAACAACACTTTGTTCATGGTTAGGAAACATAACCATCTTTGATTAACGAGCTAGTCAAGTAGAGACATACTAGTGACACTAAGTTTGTCTATGTATTCACATATGTATTATGTTTCCGGTTAATACAATTCTAGCATGAATAATAAACATTTATCATGATATAAGGAAATAAATAATAACTTTATTATTGCCTCTAGGGCATATTTCCTTCACACGGACATGACGAGGAGTCTCGAAATGGTCGAGACATAAAGATTGATATATTGGAAGCCTATGTTTGGATATCGGAAGTGTTCCGGGTGAAATCGGGATTTTACCGGAGTACCGAGAGGTTACCGGAACCCCCCGGGAACTATATGGGCCTTGATGGGCCTTAGTGGAAAGGAGAAAGGGGCATCCCAAGGTGGCCGCGCGCCTCCCCCCTTCCCCTAGTCCTATTAGGACTAGGAGAGGTGGCCGGCCCCCCTCTCTCTCTTTCCCCCCTCAAGGAGTCCTATTCCAACTAGGATTGGGGGGGGGGGGGAATCCTACTCCCGAAGGGAGTAGGACTCTCCTGGCGCGCCCCTTGTGGCCGGCCAGCCTCCCCCCTTTGGTCCTTTATATACTGAGGTAGAGGCACCCCAGAAACACACAAGTTGATCCACGTGATCTATTCCTTAGCCGTGTGCGGTGCCCCCTGCCACCATAGTCCTCGATAATACCGTAGCGGAGTTTAGGCGAAGCCCTGCTGCTATAGTGCATCAAGATCATCACCACGCCGTCGTGCTGACGGAACTCTTCCCCGACACTTCGCTGGATCGGAGTCCGGGGATCGTCATCGAGCTGAATGTGTGCTCGAACTCGGAGGTGCCGTTGTTTCGCTGCTTGATCGGTTGGATCGTGAAGACGTACGACTACTTCCTCTACGTTGCGTCAACGCTTCCGCAGTCGGTCTGCGTGGGTACGTAGACAACACTCTCCCCTCTCATTGCTATGCATCACATGATCTTGCGTGTGCGTAGGAATTTTTTTGAAATTACTACGAAAACCAACAGTGGCATCCAAGCCTAGGTTATTTATGTTGATGTTATATGCACGAGTAGAACACAAGTGAGTTGTGGGTGATATAAGTCATACTGCCTACCAGCATGTCATACTTTGGTTCGGCGGCATTGTTGGACGAGATGACCCGGACCAACCTTACGCGTACGCTTATGCGAGACCGGTTCCCCCGACGTGCTTTGCACACAGGTGGCTTGCGGGCGACTGTCTCTCCAACTTTAGTTGAACCAAGTGTGGCTATGCCCGGTCCTTGCGAAGGTTAAAACGGAGCCTATTTGACAAACTATCGTTGTGGTTTTGATGCGTAGGTGAGATTGGTTCTTGCTTAAGCCCATAGCAGCCACGTAAAACTTGCAACAACAAAGTAGAGGACGTCTAACTTGTTTTTGCAGGGCATGTTGTGATGTGATATGGTCAAGGCATGATGCTGAATTTTATTGTATGAGATGATCATGTTTTGTAACCGAGTTATCGGCAACTAGCAGGAGCCATATGGTTGTCGCTTTATTGTATGCAATGCAATCGCGATGTAATGCTTTACTTTATTACTAAACGGTAGTGATAGTCGTGGAAGCATAAGATTGGCGAGACGACAACGATGCTACGATGGAGATCAAGGTGTCGCGCCGGTGACGATGGTGATCATAATGGTGCTTCGGAGATGGAGATCACAAGCACAAGATGATGATGGCCATATCATATCACTTATATTGATTGCATGAGATGTTTATCCTTTTATGCATCTTATCTTGCTTTGATTGACGGTAGCATTATAAGATGATCTCTCACTAAATTATCAAGAAGTGTTCTCCCTGAGTATGCACCGTTGCCAAAGTTCGTCGTGCCCAGAAACCACGTGATGATCGGGTGTGATAAGCTCTACGTCCATCTACAACGGGTGCAAGCCAATTTTGCACACGCAGAATACTCAGGTTAAACTTGACGAGCCTAGCATATGCAGATATGGCCTCGGAACACGGAGACCGAAAGGTCGAGCGTGAATCATATAGTAGATATGATCAACATAACAATGTTCACCATTGAAAAATACTCCATCTCACGTGATGATCGGTTATGGTTTAGTTGATTTGGATCACGTAATCACTTAGAAGATTAGAGGGATGTCTATCTAAGTGGGAGTTCTTAAGTAATTTGATTAATTGAACTTAAACTTATCATGAACTTAGTACCTGGTAGTATCTTGCTTGTTTATGTTGATTGTAGATAGATGGCTCATGCTGTTGTTCCATTGAATTTTAATGCGTTCCTTGAGAAAGCAAAGTTGAAAGATGATGGTAGCAATTACACAGACTGGGTCCGTAACTTGAGGATTATCCTCATTGCTGCACAGAAGAATTACGTCCTGGAAGCACCGCTGGGTGCCAGGCCTGCTGCTGGAGCAACACCGGATGTTATGAACGTCTGGCAGAGCAAAGCTGATGACTACTCGATAGTTCAGTGTGCCATGCTTTACGGCTTAGAATCGGGACTTCAACGACGTTTTGATCGTCATGGAGCATATGAGAGATATGAAGTCTCCAATAAGTTCTATAGCTGCAAGATGGAGGAGAACAGTTCTGTCAGTGAGCATATACTCAAAATGTTTGGGTATAATAATCACTTGATTCAGATGGGAGTTAATCTTCCAGATGATTGCGTCATTGACAGAATTCTCCAATCACTGCCACCAAGCTACAAGAGCTTCATGATGAACTATAATATGAAAGGGGTGAACAAGACTATTCCCGAGCTCTTCGCGATGCTGAAAGCTGCGGAGGTAGAAATCAAGAAGGAGCATCAAGTGTTGATGGTTAACAAGACCACTAGTTTCAAGAAAAAGGGCAAAGGGAAGAAGAAGGGGAACTTCAAGAAGAACAGCAAGCAAGTTGCTGCTCAGGAGAAGAAACCCAAGTCTGGACCTAAGCCTGAAACTGAGTGCTTCTACTGCAAGCAGACTGGTCACTGGAAGCGGTACTGCCCCAAGTATTTGGCGGATAAGAAGGATGGCAAGGTGAACAAAGGTATATGTGATATACATGTTATTGATGTGTACCTTACTAGAGCTCGCAGTAGCACCTGGGTATTTGATACTGGTTCTGTTGCTAATATTTGCAACTCGAAACAGGGACTACGGAATAAGCGGGCACTGACAAAGGACGAGGTGACGATGCGCGTGGGAAACGGTTCCAAAGTCGATGTGATCGCGGTCGGCACGCTACCTCTACATCTACCTTCGGGATTAATATTAGACCTAAATAATTGTTATTTGGTGCCAGCGTTGAGCATGAACATTATATCTGGATCTTATTTAATGCGAGACGATTATTCATTTAAATTAGAGAATAATGGTTGTTCTATTTATATGAGTAATATCTTTTATGGTCATGCACCTTTGAAGAGTGGTCTATTTTTGATGAATCTCGATAGTAGTGATACACATATTCATAATGTTGAAGCCAAAAGATGCAGAGTTGATAATGAAAGTGCAACTTATTTGTGGCACTGTCATTTAGGTCATATCGGTGTAAAGCGCATGAAGAAACTCCATACTGATGGACTTTTGGAACCACTTGATTATGAATCACTTGGTACTTGCGAACCGTGCCTCATGGGCAAGATGACTAAAACACCGTTCTCCGGTACTATGGAGAGAGCAACAGATTTGTTGGAAATCATACATACCGTTGTATGTGGTCCGATGAATATTGAGGCTCGTGGCGGATATCGTTATTTTCTCACCTTCACAGATGACTTAAGAAGATATGGGTATATCTACTTAATGAAACATAAGTCTGAAACATTTGAAAAGTTCAAAGAGTTTCAGAGTGAAGTTGAAAATCATCGTAACAAGAAAATAAAGTTTCTACGATCTGATCGTGGAGGAGAATATTTGAGTTACGAGTTTGGTGTACATTTGAAAAATTGTGGAATAGTTTCGCAACTCACGCCACCCGGAACACCACAGCATAATGGTGTGTCCGAACGCCGTAATCGTACTTTACTAGTTATGGTGCGATCTATGATGTCTCTTACTGATTTACCACTATCGTTCTGGGGTTATGCTTTAGAGACGGCCGCATTCACGTTAAATAGGGCACCATCAAAATCCGTTGAGACGACGCCTTATGAACTATGGTTTGGCAAGAAACCAAAGTTATCATTTCTTAAAGTTTGGGGGTGCGATGCTTATGTGAAAAAGCTTCAACCTGATAAGCTCGAACCCAAATCGGAGAAATATGTCTTCATAGGATACCCAAAGGAGACTGTTGGGTACACCTTCTATCACAGATCCGAAGGCAAGACATTCGTTGCTAAGAATGGATCCTTTCTAGAGGAGTTTCTCTCGAAAGAAGTGAGTGGGAGGAAAGTAGAACTTGACGAGGTAACTGTACCTGCTCCCTTATTGGAAAATAGTACATCACAGAAAATTGTTTCTGCGACATCTATACCAATTAGTGAGGAAGCTAATGATGTTGATCATGAAACTTCAGGTCAAGATACTACTGAACCTCGTAGATCGACCAGAGCGAGATCCGCACCAGAGTGGTACGGTAATCCTGTTCTGGAAGTCATGCTACTAGATCATGATGAACCTACGAACTATGAAGAAGCGATGGTGAGCCCAGATTCCGCAAAGTGGCTTGAAGCCATGAAATCTGAGATGGGATCCATGTATGAGAACAAAGTATGGACTTTGGTTGACTTGCCCGATGATCGGTAAGCAATTGAGAATAAATGGATCTTCAAGAAGAAGACTGACGCAGATGGTAATGTTATTGTCTACAAAGCTCGACTTGTCGCAAAAGGTTTTCGACAAGTTCAAGGGGTTGACTACGATGAGACCTTCTCACCCGTAGCGATGCTTAAGTCTGTCCGAATCATGTTAGCAATAGCCGCATTTTATGATTATGAAATTTGGCAGATGGATGTCAAAACTGCATTCCTGAATGGATTTCTGGAAGAAGAGTTGTATATGATACAACCGGAAGAATTTGTCGATCCAAAGGGAGCTAACAAAGTGTGCAAACTCCAGCGATCCATTTATGGACTGGTGCAAGCCTCTCGGAGTTGGAATAAACGTTTTGATAGTGTGATCAAAGCATTTAGTTTTATACAGAATTTCGGAGAAGCCTGTATTTACAAGAAAGTGAGTGGGAGCTCTGTAGCATTTCTGATATTATATGTGGATGACATATTGCTGATTGGAAATGATATAGAATTTCTGGATAGCATAAAGGATACTTGAATAAGAGTTTTTCAATGAAAGACCTCAGTGAAGCTGCTTACATATTAGGCATAAAGATCTATAGAGATAGATCAAGATGCTTAATTGGACTTTCACAAAGCACATACCTTGACAAGATTTTGAAGAAGTTCAAAATGGATCAAGCAAAGAAAGGGTTCTTGCCTGTATTACAAGGTGTGAAGTTGAGTCAGACTCAATGCCCGACCACTGCAGAAGATAGAGAGAAAATGAAAGATGTTCCCTATGCTTCAGCCATAGGCTCTATCATGTATGCAATGCTATGTACCAGACCTGATGTGTGCCTTGCTATAAGTTTAGCAGGGAGGTACCAAAGTAATCCAGGAGTGGATCACTGGACAGCGGTCAAGAACATCCTGAAATACCTGAAAAGGACTAAGGATATGTTTCTCGTATATGGAGGTGACAAAGAGCTCACCGTAAAAGGTTACATTGATGCAAGCTTTGACACTGATCTGGACGATTCTAAATCGCAAACCGGATATGTGTTTACATTAAACGGTGGACCTGTCAGTTGGTGCAGTTCTAAACAAAGCGTCATAGCGGGACCTACATGTGAAGCGGAGTACATAGCTGCTTCGGAAGCAGCAAACGAAGGAGTCTGGATGAAGGAGTTCATATCTGATCTAGGTGTCATACCTAGTGCATCGGGTCCAATGAAAATCTTTTGTGACAATACTGGTGCAATTGCCTTGGCAAAGGAATCCAGATTTCACAAAAGGACCAAGCACATCAAGAGACGCTTCAATTCCATCCGGGATCTAGTCCAGGTGGGAGACATAGAGATTTGCAAGATACATACGGATCTGAATGTTGCAGACCCATTGACTAAGCCTCTTCCACGAGCAAAACATGATCAGCACCAAGGCTCCATGGGTGTTAGAATCATTAAAGTGTAATCTAGATTATTGACTCTAGTGCAAGTGGGAGACTGAAGGAAATATGCCCTAGAGGCAATAATAAAGTTATTATTTATTTCCTTATATCATGATAAATGTTTATTATTCATGCTAGAATTGTATTAACCGGAAACATAATACATGTGTGAATGCATAGACAAACAGAGTGTCACTAGTATGCCTCTACTTGACTAGCTCGTTAATCAAAGATGGTTATGTTTCCTAACCATGAACAAAGAGTTGTTATTTGATTAACGAGGTCACATCATTAGTTGAATGATCTGATTGACATGACCCATTCCATTAGCTTAGCACCCAATCGTTTAGTATGTTGCTATTGCTTTCTTCATGACTTATACATGTTCCTATAACTATGAGATTATGCAACTCCCGCTTACCGGAGGAACACTTTGGGTACTACCAAACGTCACAACGTAACTGGGTGATTATAAAGGAGTACTACAGGTGTCTCCAAAGGTACATGTTGGGTTGGCGTATTTCAAGATTAGGTTTTGTCACTCCGAATGTCGGAGAGGTATCTCTGGGCCCTCTCGGTAATGCACATCACTTAAGCCTTGCAAGCATTGCAACTAAATTAGTTAGTTGCGGAATGATGTATTACAGAACGAGTAAAGAGACTTGCCGGTAACGAGATTGAAGTAGGTATTGGATACCGACGATCGAATCTCGGGCAAGTAACATACCGATGACAAAGGGAACAACGTATGTTGTTATGCGGTCTGACCGATAAAGATCTTCGTAGAATATGTAGGAGCCAATATGGGCATCTAGGTCCCGCTATTGGTTATTGACCGGAGACATGTCTCGGTCATGTCTACATTGTTCTCGAACCCGTAGGGTCCGCACGCTTAAAGTTATGATGACAGTTATATTATGAGTTTATGAATTTTGATGTACCGAAGGTTGCTCGGAGTCCCGGATGTGATCACGGACATGACGAGGAGTCTCGAAATGGTCGAGACATAAAGATTGATATATTGGAAGCCTGTGTTTGGATATCGGAAGTGTTCCGGGTGAAATCGGGATTTTACCGGAGTACCGGGAGGTTACCGGAACCCCCCGGGAACCATATGGGCCTTGATGGGCCTTAGTGGAAAGGAGAAAGGGGCAGCCCAAGGTGGCCGCGCGCCTCCCCCCTTCCCCTAGTCCTATTAGGACTAGGAGAGGTGGCTGGCCTCCCTCTCTCTCTTTCCCCCCTCAAGGAGTCCTATTCCAACTAGGA
>NC_041392.1:644666820-644675512 GCF_002162155.2 Triticum dicoccoides
ACTCCCGGAGGGAGTAGGACTCTCCTGGCGCGCCCCTTGTGGCCGGCCAGCCTCCCCCCTTTGGTCCTTTATATACTGAGGTAGAGGCACCCCAGAAACACACAAGTTGATCCACGTGATCTATTCCTTAGCCGTGTGCGGTGCCCCCTGCCACCATAGTCCTCGATAATACCATAGCGGAGTTTAGGCGAAGCCCTGCTGCTGTAGTGCATCAAGATCGTCACCACGCCGTCGTGCTGACGGAACTCTTCCCCGACACTTTGCTGGATCGGAGTCTGGGGATCGTCATCGAGCTGAACGTGTGCTCGAACTCGGAGGTGTCGTAGTTTCGGTGCTTGATCGGTTGGATCGTGAAGACATACAACTACTTCCTCTATGTTGCGTGAACGCTTCCGCAGTCGGTCTGCGTGGGTACGTAGACAACACTCTCCCCTCTCGTTGCTATGCATCACATGATCTTGCGCGTGCGTAGGAAATTTTTTGAAATTACTACGAAACCTAACAGCCACGACTCTGGGGCAAGGCTCTAACCAGCCGTGCCGCCCCCGTCTCCAGCGCAATCATGGCTCAACCTCCTTAGGGAAGCCAATGCCACTGGTGCATGGTGTTAGAATAAATTTGAGGTACGCGATCGATCCTCCAAGAAACAAGCAATCACAGACAATGACAACACTGAGATTTGTTAACGAGGTTCGGCAAACTCGCCTACTCCCCGGGGAAATGACTACGGGCGCTCCTCCCCGAGATACCGCAACACCGGCCACCCGGGTGCCGGCACAAGCCGCCAGCACCCCCTTGCCAGCCTGTCGCTATCTAGTCGTCATAGGTTACAATGTGGGGTGCCTCCTCATATATAAGAGGCCAAGGGTACAACATTTCTGACTCCGACACTACAAGTATCCTACCCACACTACAATACCAAGTTCAAGCGTAACCCAACTAGTACAAAATATTCGACACAAACACAACAAACTCCACCTTGGCGAATATTCTCCACCACCTTGAATTTGTCCATGCGTCAAACTTTCATGTACTCCGGACTTGTGTTGTCTTCTTTGTAGCTTACTGAGAGCTACTCGACGAGTCTGCCCTAGACCCGCCGCCGCCATGGAACCCCGTTGCTACTCCCGCAACTCCAGTCTCCGTGACTCCACCTGCAATAGTGCTCCCTTGCAGCTTGTAAAGATGCGAAGCCGTCCTCGTTCCAATCATCACGGTCACCTCATCTTCCATGATTCTCATGGTCTTCCTATCCCGATCACAACAGAATACCATACCACCATCATGAAGAACACCAAGCGAAATTAGATTTCTCTTTAGGCCCGGCACATGCCTGACTCCCCGAAGCATCCGCTCAACTCTGTCAAACATCTTGATTTTGATGTCACCTACTCCAGCAACACGATAACCTGTGTCATCGCTCACATAGGCTAAACCAAACTCACCAGACTTGTACGAAGAGAACCACTCCCTGTTGGGTGTCGCATGAAAAGAGCAAGCCGAATCCAACATCCACGCTTCACCTTTGGTTGACCGTTTGTATGATACTATGAGGACATCACTACTGCTGTTTGAGTCATCACCATGAGTTGCCTTATTAGCACTTGCCCCACCATTGAGTTCTGGACAGTCCTTTCTCATATGTCCCCACTGCTTACACTTGTGACACTGTATATTCTTTTTCTTTTTCTTGTTCTTCCCAGCCTCATATCCCTTCCGCCACTGCTCACCCTTGACTAGCAAACCTTCACCATGAGAGACTTCCACCGCATTCTTCTTTCTCATATCATAAGATAGCAATGCCGCAGTAATATCCTCATTCTTGACGGTCTCCTTGCCGTGCGTCAACATAGTGATCAAATGGTCATAGGATGATGGCAATGAACAAAGAAGCAGAATTGCCCTATCCTCGTCGTCAACCGTCGCACCCAAGCGTGCTAGATCCGTCACGACTTGATTAAAGGCGTTCATATACTCCACAAGATCTGACCCCTCCTGCATCCTCATCCCATACAATTTTTGCTTCAGATACACCTTGGTTGTCGCAGTCTTGGACATAAACTGACTTTCCAGCTTCTCCCAGATCTTTTTCGGCGAATTTTCATCCATCACATGATAAATAACCTGGTCCGACAGACACAACCGTATAGTCCCGGCTGCTTTCAACTGTAACTCCTCCGAGTCATCCGCCTCCATCTTAGCTGGCTTGGCTTCCTGCAACAACGCCTTCAAGCATCCCTGTTGTGCCAACAAATCTTTCACCCTTGTCTACCATAACCCAAAGCTTCCAGTTCCGTTGAACTTCTCCACCTCAAACCTCTATCTCCAAACAAATCTCTGTCCACTTGCTATTTCCAATTGCACTACGTATCGCTAGAATCTGTATGTCCAGCGACCGATCGAGTCCTCAGGCTGCACGCGTCCTTCCACCGCTTGGGCTGCTGTCCGTGTGCCCGCTAGACCGCACTTGCCCATCTATGTTGCCACAAAGCCGCGTCCAACCTTACCGACTCCGAGTACGTCAGCTCGGCGCCCACACGATCGAACAACAGGCCGATTCTTTCGATCTCGCCGACAACTAATTCTTCCGCGATATTTTCACCTCTAGATCCACCTCAATCTCAAACCTTGCTCATGATACCACTTGTTAGAATAAATTTGAGGTACGCGATCAATCTTCCGAGGAACAAGCAATCACAGACAATGACAACACCGAGATTTGTTAACGAGGTTCGGTGAACTCGCCTACTCCCCGGGGCAATGACTACGGGCGCTCCTTCCCGAGATACCGCAACACCGGCCATCCGGGTGCCGGCACAAGCCGCCAACACCCCCTTGCGAGCCTGTCGCTATCTAGTCGTCATATGTTACAACGTGGGGTGCCTCCTCATATATAAGAGGCCAAGGGTACAACATGTCCGACTCCGACACTACAAGTATCCTACCCACACTACAACACCAAGTCCAAGCGTAACCCAATTAGTACAAAATATTCGACACAAACACAACACATGGCCCCCTTTCGACCTCGGGGTTACTCAACTTCTCTCCATGCTGGGGAAATCAACTGATCGGAATCCAATTTGCAGGCAACTAATAAAGAGAAAAAGGGGAAGCTCCCCCTCATCTGATTGATTGTAGCCCGGGCGTCTACCGCGTCACTTGCTTGTCGTGTATCATGCGGACCATGTTTTCCTTCTCCGGCAACGTCTCCCTTATCCTTATCCTCACCCTCACATACGCCGGTCTTCGTCTCTTTCCCTCACCAACCTTTCTCTTATGTGTCTCGAATTCTTGCCGGGAGGTGGCCCAGCCACCGTTGCGGCAGCCTGCCTGTATGTGTCACGGGGCTCCGCAACAAGATACATCAGTTGTCTGCTCGTCGTGCCCGACGTTTGTTCCGCAGTGTTGGCAAGAAGATACCCCCCCCCCTACTGTAGGTGATTCAATCCTAGGGGTGCGAGCTGCTGCAAAGGGATGTCGACCACCAGAGCTTGAAAGGAGCATCATCGCACGTAGCATGGCTGCCGGGGCATGGTAGCTTGCATGGTTGGCAACATATGTCATGTTGCAAGGAGGTTTGCAACACGGACCATGTTGCAAAGAGGTTGTGATGGCCACTTTTTCCCCTCTCTCACAACATCGGCTCCCTACAATATGACCCATGTTGCAAATCTGCACATAACATGGCCCATGTTTGCTTGTTTGTAAATTTCTGAGTGCAACATGGATCATGTTGCAAACTTTGGACCGCAACATGGCTGATGCTGCACACAATCATCAGTTGTATCAACTGCTGTGCGGTAAATCTAACGTCACGTGACCCGGCCGATTTTTACCAAAGATCAGTCGACGAAGCGTATAGCATGGTCAGTAGTCCATGCAAAATAATATGGACTGAGCCCCTTGAAGCTTTCTTTTTACTAATGACGGATACGCATGACATGTCAAGACACACGTCGCCGGGCCGGCAGGCGTGGCACATCTTCGGACAAGTCAAAGGTTGGCATCGATCGTTCGGTGGCGCCGGAGCCTAGTGCCGCCGCGCTAGCATGCATGTGGGCTATTTGGGTGGCGCGCGACACGTTCGTACTCGCCCGATCGTGCTTGTCCTCCGCATGCGTTTCCTTGAAAGCTGTTCCGTTTCTTCTCTTTCCTTGGCCTGCGTCACCACCTGTTTTGCTCTTCCTTTTCTAGTCTAGAAGTAGAAACGTATCCGCCTACGGACAGACGTCTTCCGCTTGAATGCATGCATACAGTACGTTGTTTCCTTGTGCACAAAGGTCCATATATAGAGAGATTAATGGAAAGCATAATGCAATATATATTCTCTAAAAAAACTGCAATATATATGCACCTATTCATTGTTTCCCATTTGATCTATCGATTCCAGTACGCACTGCTCCAAATATATTGGTTAGCTAATTTGTTTGGTTCTCTAAAAAAACAAGTTTGCTTGGTCGTTCGTTATTGTTTTTCAAAGATACACATATATTTAGACGTATATTATTATTATTATTATTATTATTATTATTATTATTATTATATGTATGCGTGTAGATGCAGGGGCGGAGCTGGGCCCCGGGCACCAAGGGCCCAGGCCCGGGGCATGGAATTTCTGCTAGGCTGTTATATATGTATGATATTCTGCAGGCCCGGGGTACAGCCCAGTAAAATGAAGGGCCAGAGCGTCATGGGCTGTCTCACCGCATGTCAAGGGACGCATTCACGAGGAGACCTCCCACTCGCGCACGCATGTGACAGGAAAATAGAAAACTAACGGACGCACGCACAACACGATGATGTCGATTTCTCAAAGAAAGAAAAACCCATCACGAATCTGTCAGGAGACGCCAGCGACCGCATAGCCGCCGCCGACCTAACTCGCATGCGACGCACGCAAGATCAATCTGCAAAGTCCAAACTCTAGCGCTTGCGCTGACGCCGCCGTCCACCGGCGTCTCGGCCACCGCCGTACCGCCCTCCTGTGTGGCTCTGCGCTCTTCGCCCAATCGCCCGACGTGCCTAGCTTCTTGACTGCCATACCTACCTTGATATTTTTTTGATGCTTTCCCGGTTTCCCCTCATGCTTCCACTTGTATCATGTTCTACAATGTCGGTGTGAAATCTGTCTTAGTGTGAATCACTCCAAAGTAAAATTTAATTGCAATAATGTGTGTGTATCAAGTCATATATCTAGTGTATTATCGAACTGATATTAATCTAATTGCCCATTTCATTTCATATTGTAGAAAGAGAAGATGAAAAGATTTTTTTTCACCGGTCTCCAGAACGAGTGTGTCTACACTTATCTTTTCAGATGGAGGGAATCAAGCAACTGAGGGGGTGAGTTTTTAGATTTATATCAATCATAATTGTTTCACTTGATGTTTACGCCTTCTCTTATGAAATTTTGCTTTTAATGTCTTGAAGGTGTTGGCCCTTCTTCCACCGATGATGAGGTTATGTGAGGCACTGATGAAGCAAACCATTGATTTGATACTCTTTTTTATCACATACTATTCTTTGTAGTTCTTCACATGTTTTTATCTATTTTGTTGTATCGTTAAGCATTGAGCTAAAATTCTTCATTTTTCATGCAATTGAGCCATATTTTGTCTGAGTATCTTTTGTGGTAGCTAAAAGCCTTGTAAACGTCAAGTTTTTAACTTTGGGCAAAAATCTTTTTTTTTGGCCCAGGGCTTGCTCCAATCCTGGCTCCGCCACTGTGTAGATGTGTGATGAGTTCCATGCAAAAAAAAAAAGGATGCGTGATGGCACAACTGTGGTTCTATTTTGGCGGCGACGTGATTATCTGTATCCCGCAGTTAAAAGACGATCGAAGCTCTACTTTGGTAGAGATCTTTTTTTGGAAATCAAATTAAATCAAAAGCTGGCGGTAGCTTTTGCCCAAATTAAAAGTACGGATCGGATGGATCGGCCTGATTTGCACCAAAGTACAGCCCAGAATGAATGAATGGTCGATCTATCGCCACCAAATCAATTACTAGCTCATTCATTCCCTTCTAATTTTGACCCCTCATCTCTACGTCTACGCTTTGTCTTACTATATTATTTTTATCAACCATCTACAGCTAGCCAGCCAAAAAACGCCTAGCAGTAATATATACTTCCTCCGTTCCAAAATATAAGGCTTTGCAAAGATTTCACTATGAACTACATACGAAGTAAAATGTGTGAATGTACACTCTTTTTTTGAGCATTGTGAATGTACACTCTAAAGTACATCTATATACATTCGTATGTAGAACGGATGGAGTATATCTCAGCACATTAAAGTACGTACGTTGATTCTGCATGCAGATGCAGTGCATGAACTTAGTACGTAACGCATGCACGGTTTCCTTCTTCCTGGAATTGCCCTCCAGTAACCACGGCTTTGTACGTGATTCCCGATCTTTACCAAGTCCAGAGCGCGTAATTTGCTTTGCTTTGTTAAGTTTCCTTATACCCCAAGATTCGTGCGTGCAGAGATCAAAGGCTCAACGATGCGTGCTGATTTGGCGCCACGACATATACTAACTTAAACGATACAGTATATGGCCAAGGCTTGGGTTCTGCAAATTAGTCAACCGATCGATGGAATCGTCGGGAACGGAAGCCAGCAATTTCGGTGCAGAAAGGTAATATAACGCGGGGAATTCGTGGTTTCTACTGCAAATTTAGGGAGAGATTGAAACGGAAGCCATAAATAAAAGGAAAATTCCCTCCTGAACAGGGCCGGTCAATCTCATCGTCAGTTGCATTCTCACTCAGGATGCCAACCAAAGCCCGGTCACGCACCATAAATACCCGGCGGCCTGCCATCTACGGACCTCGTTTCTTTGCCACCCTGCCCGCCCGTCCCCTCTCGCCGATCGATGACCTCACCTCCCACATCTGACTAACTCCGGCCAGGGACGCATCGCCTTGGCTGTATATATAGGAAGCTAGCGGACGACCCGCGCGCCCCATCAATCGCCATGGCCTCCGTGGACCTGCAACGCCTGCGCCACATGTTACTCACCACCGGCGCCGGCGGCGGTCACCACCAGCTCGCCTCCGCCGCTACTATCCCAGCGAGTGGGCCTTGTTATGGTGCTGCGCTGCCGAGCCAGCGGGACCACCACATGTGCGCGGACCTCTTCAGTCTGCCGCCGGCGACGATGACGACGACGTCGGCCACGGAGCAGTATTCCGAGTTCTTGGCGATGGCTGCTGCCAATCTGGCGAAGAAGGGCGTCAGGCCCGACGGTGGTCAGGAAATGAGCACAAACAAGCGGAAGCGCGACGGGCGGTCGTCGATGCTTGCCGCGGCCGACGTTCTTGCGGCCCACGTCCAGCAGCAGACCATCGACGTCGACCGCATCCTGCTCAAACATGTAAGTCACATGCCATGATCAAATCGCCGCCACCGATCGATACTTTGCGTTTCAGGCTTTAATTTCTGTGTAGTTTTTATTAACCGTGGTCGATGATGCAGGCGCAAAATTTGTGGACTACTCTGGCGGAGCAGAGGCAGAGCCACACGAGGCTGATCGTCTCGACCGTGGAGGCCAGGGCGGCGAAGCGGCTCAAGGCCAGGGACGACGAGATTGAGCGGATCAGGATCATGAACTGGGCGCTCGAGGAGCGCCTTCGGAACCTCTTCATGGAGGCCCAGATGTGGCGCGACATCGCGCAGTCCAACGAGGCCACGGCCAACGTGCTCCGCGGCGACCTGCAGCGGGCGCTCGACTCCCAGGCGGTCCGTGGCGGTGGAAGCGGCGACGGTCAGGAGGACGACGCCGAGTCGTGCTGCTGGGGAGAGAACCAGGTGCCTTTGTGCGCGGAGGAGGAGGTGGGCACGCCGGCAGTGGAGGAGCGTCCCGCGACAGCAGTAGGAAGGTGCAAGGGATGCCGCGAGGACGCGGCCGTGGTGCTGCTGCTGCCGTGCCGGCACCTCTGCGTGTGCGCGCCGTGCGCGGCCGCGGCACAGGCGTGCCCGGCGTGCGGAAGCGCCAAGAATGGCAGCGTTCAACTTTTCGTGATGCGGGAGGAATAGTTTTAGAGTCTGACATTTGGTTTCCTTCTAAAACTTACTAGAGTCGACTTTTGTTTGTATTCTTTTGTTCACTTTTTCTTGTTGTTGTTGACGGAAAGCACCATGCCGTGCCACGTTGGGCCACTGACATGTAAGCCAGCTTTGCAACAGGCCCACATGTCAGTAGAAGAACAGCAGGGTGCCGAACGGTAGAGTATCCTCCTCCTTGTTAACGGCGGTAATAGATAGGAGGATGGTTGGATGACATAGATATGAAAGGACTTGTATCCTTTTTTTTTAGTTTAGCTTTTTCCTTGAAGCCGTTGGATCAATTGTTCAACAGGAAGAAAAACAGTTCGTAGTATTACAGATCAATGCTTGAAATTAAATACATAGATTAGAAGTTGAACAACATATATGGGGCGTGTCTAAGGGTTTTTGCACCAGGGATGATGAAGCAGGTCAAAGATAGAAATCCGATTTAGATCCAACCGTCATAGAGAGTGACTTGAATTTAAAGAATTTTTCCTGGGTTGGCAAAAGGTTGGTTGCCAAAATTCAAACTGTCCAAAGATTGATTTGAATTTATAGAAAGTTTTCTCGGCTGGCAAGAGATTGGTGCCTAAATTCGTACAACCAAATATATAGAAGATCATTATTTATAAGAAT
>NC_041392.1:644675892-644749967 GCF_002162155.2 Triticum dicoccoides
TTCAGGAATAAACCTATGTAATCAACGAATGGTGTGAAATTATCTGCAGTATTCTCTAATTGGTACCTTTAGAGCTTCTATTTATTTGGACATGCGCTGACAGTAATCTGGCATTTAAACCATAGAAAAGTATAAAGAGACAAACTTGAATCTTGAGGAAACACAATAGGACTTTTGGGGAGTTATGAGTTCAATTATATTATTGAATGCAAATACGCCCACCTGTGATAAAGATCAGCAATCAACAATGGAAAAAATACCATATGATTCCATAAGAATCCATCTCCTACTACTCTTCATTAGTTGCTATATCTCCCAATATCCAAATGTTTTTTGTGTCGGCATGTTACAGTTAATATATTATTTCAGATCTTGTAGTTGGAATGTGTGTCTTGAGGTAATAGGATCAAAGCTCTTTCTAGTATGCTTGTGGTAAATGTATTGGTGCCGCTAAAAACTCATTGTATGACAGCAGGTTGCCAATGGTATTGAGGTTGGTGTCCTGCACCTAAGACCATTTCACCAAGAATTAGATGCCCAGACTTTGTGTCTTCTTCTTCTAGCCAACGTGTCACTAATATGTGTGTGGCAATTGTGGTCTCATGATAGTACAATATCATGCCTCTCGATCTTCCACATATGCTTCCAGATGCTCGTGACAATATTCTCTTACTTGAATTGTCTATTTAGCCTGGCAAACTAAAGCTAAGTAACAATTGGTGTATGTTCATAAAAAGCTGCTATTAAAATATTCCATCTTTGAACATTGCCATAGTTTTTTTGTCCATGTTGTTCTGCATCAACATATAATTTAACAGGCTGGAATCGGATTACTAATTTATCCGAATTTTCATTGCATGTTCTATTTTAGATTCATAAATTAATTGAATATAATGAAAATTGATTTACACATTAGTTTGTTTTTATTAATTTGAACTTATTAGTCTGAGTTGTATTCTTTGTCAACCTAATAAGATATATTTTTAATATTATTATTTTAAACAATCTGACTCAAATCTGGTTAATTGTGCAAATATAGATTTTATTATAGAACAAAAAATTGTTTTGTTCTCTATTTATTTGCATGACTCCAAGTGTCATTCTATTATTCGTTCGTTGTCCTAGCTGAGCTCATATATGTCCACCCAATATATGCATGTGAACGTATGGGGTGTTGCTTGTGCATGCTTACATGCTATATTCACCAAGAGGTTTAATGTCGTAGTACCATTCTTTTAGGTTGACAGATTTATGTGTGCGTTTGTTTTTCTTGAAAGAGTTGTTCATATGCTGCATTGGTGGACCTATAGGATTTGGATACAGCCAATGCTGAACTCGATTGTCCTATAATTAATAATAAAATCAACTAATCCCTGATCGTGTAACCATGTTTTTAATAATTCAATATTTAGAATTGTTACTTCAGAGGTTAGATGTTGTAATCAAATTTATTTACCTAGAAACAGATAAGATCGGGCAAAGAGGTCGAGTTGGAGCCGCTAGAGATATGCTAGCTCGTAGGCTGCAGAAGCAGCGGTGTGTTATACATGGCCGGACTTGATGCATGTGACGGAAATCTTGTATGGTTGAGATGAGCGTGTGTCCGTCGATCGTCATGGCAACCGTGCGATCAAGATGACAGTATACTGGGCAGTGGGTGCAATTTGTTTGACGCATTAAACGCGATGCGCATAGTCAAACAAAGAGGGCTTAGCCTGGACAGCCGTGTAGATCCAATGTTTTCAAGAAAAGCGAAACAGAACATGTACACTTAGGATACTAGTAGTGCATTGCTTTGGATTATTGCATACTGACTTGATGGGCTTCTACGGTTAGCCTTGAGGCCCATGGACATGCTTCTTCTTTTCCAATTCTTACTTGATTTGGAGGTCAGGTAGTGCTTCTTCTGAGCAACTAGCTAAAGAGTGCTCCTTTAGGAGCCTCGCAACGATCAGCGTCACGTGGCTCGCTCTCGGTCATTCGCCACGTGTCGCGCTCTGGGCGCTCCTTTCGGTTTTAATTTTTTTATTTTTCCGCACGTGTTTTCGTTTTTTTGGGGGTTTTCGACGTTTTTGTTTGTCATCGATCTTCCTTAGCTTTTCAATAAAAAAATTAAAAAAAGTTTTTGCGTGAAAAAACGTGTTTTTTTCCTTTCACGAGAGTCACGGTTTTGCTTCCACGAGAGGTACAGTTTTGCTTCGCAAGAGTCACGGTTTTACTTCCCCAATGATAGACCTGCTTGTACATAACTTTTTTTTAATGCACTTGCTTGTATATAACTTGGCCTCCTCCGTACATGAGTTTGTTTTGTATGTGTTCATGTTAGACTATTTTGACTAGTCAATAATAAGCTTACTCGTACATGATTGATATTGTGCGTAACTTTCTCAACTTTTAATCTCAACCCTTATAATTATAATCACTGGATAATCTATTTTAGCCTGTGTAGATTAATGTGATGCGTTGTTACTAAATAGAAATGCCCATCTTATAATAGATGCCATCCGCACAATAATATGCCCATCTTATTACTAAAAAAACCATGCCCTTATAAAGAAAACTGCCATCCTCTTAGAATAAAACTGTCACCCTCCTATCTTATCATAGAGAATGACATCTCTCTTATAATAAAAATGCAACCTCTTAAATAATAATAAAATGGCATCCTTGTAATGATAAAAATTCCATTCGATTATAAAACGAAAAAATGATATGCTCTTATAATAAAAAAATTACATCCTCTTATAATAAAAAATGTCATATTCTTATAACAAAAACACCATCATCTTATATATAGTAAAACTGCCCGGATAGAAAGTAAAAAAAATCTGAATTTTTGGACCAATTAAAAAAGAGGTTTCAACATACCATGTTATATTTAAAAATATGTTTAACACGAATGTTCATGAACCTTCTCTTGAGCCCATTGGCAAAAAGGCCCGCACTATTGCAAGAGGTCACGAGTTCGAACCCCCCTCCCCCCCCCCACGCGTGGGATTCACATTTTTGGAGATTTTTTTAGAAAAACTAGTTTTTTCCAGGCATCGGCAGGCAGTGAACACCTTTAGCCATCAATGTGGCATTGCCCCCTGCGTCGAGATCTGTGCGACAACGATGGGGGCGTCTGCTATGGTTGGCCTTCCAGGAAACGCCAGCCAGATAAAATTTCTGTCATTTTAATTGCATTCATAAAGTGGTGAAGAAGGTTTTCGTCTCCTAGCATGGCATGATGCAAAAGGTTGGCTAGGTTTAAGGTTACGAGATCTAGCGAAAGAAAGATATCAACCGGATTCATATGTAATAATCCAAAATAAAGATTGTATTTCATGCAAACATGACACATGGATTCTAAATCCTTACTGTAAACAAAGAGTACAAAAATAACAATAATGATCTCGCATTCCTGGTAACGGTAACATGTATATATATACCCTATGGTGGGGTGCATCACACACATATTATGATTCCAAGTGACATTGTGAAGTCACATTACATGGACCTAGGTCTCGTGTAATCTAATCCAACGTCAGTAACTGCACCAACCATGTACATCAACTTGTGCAAGCTGCATTGCCTCCCTTGTCTTGTACTGGTGGACTAAAGCCACACCTACTGCAAAAAACTGTGGTTCCTCCCCATTTCCTCAGTGACTAGGGAAAACTTTCTTCTCTAGGCGTCACCAATGAGCCTGTGGAGTCACCACCCCTGCATTTTGCACAAGTCATTATTTGCAGTTTGTTGCCATGCGTTTGATCCCTCTATATGTTCCTGCCTCACATTCATTTTATGTGGTCCCCTTTTGATGCTTGTTATGTCCACTAGCATTATCGATCGATGTGATATTTAACTTCGGGTCAATTTTGTGTGCATGTAGCAACAATTATGGTGTGGGACACAATATGGAAAATGAACATGTCATGGAGCCATGCAGACTAAGTGTTGGTGTATGTGATGTGGCTAGAAGGGAAGGGAGGCGTGCATAGTACTTCTACTCCACACGCCATGCATCATCTCGACTACATCTACATGTACTCCCTTTGTACGAAAATAGATGTCGCAGGACATTTTGCAAAATGGTCCCTTGCAATTTCCTGACACAACCCGCAGTCCCCTTCTTCTTCGTCACTGCACTCCTACCTCACTCTCACTACTAGGGAAAACCCTAGTAGTAGTGCTTGAAATATGCATAGCAGTAGCGTTGGGTCCAGCGTTACTACTACCGCGCTACAACTAAGTCATTGCAATAGCGCTGGTAATAATCCAAAATAATCCAGCGCTACTGCTACCGCGCTACAGCTAAGTCATTACGAGATCTAGCGAAAGAAACATATCAACCGGATTCATATGTAATAATCCAAAATAAAGATTGTATTTCATGCAAACATGACACATGGATTCTAAATCCTTACTGTAAAGAAAGAGTACAAAAATAACAATAATGATCTCGCATTCCTGGTAATGGTCACATGTATATATATATACCCTATGGTGGGGTGCATCACACACATCTGATGATTCCAAGTGACGTTGTGAAGTCACGTTACATGGACCTAGGTCTCGTGTAATCTAATCCAACGTCACTAACTACACCAACCATGTACATCAACTTGTGCAAGCTGCATTGCCTCCCTTGTCTTGTACTGGTTGACTAAAGCCACACCTACTGCAAAAAACTGTGGTTCCTCCCCATTTCCTCAGTGACTAGGGCAAACTTTCTTCTCTAGGCGTCACTGATGAGCCTGTGGATTCACCACCCCTGCATTTTGCACAAGTCATTATTTGCAGTTTGTTGCCATGCGTTTGATCCCTCTATATCTTCCTGCCTCACATTCATTTTATGTGGTCCCCTTTTGATGCTTGTTATGTCCACTAGCATTATCGATCGACGTGATATTTAACTTCGGGTCAATTTTGTGTGCATGTAGCAACAATTATGGTGTGGGACACAATACGGAAAATGAACATGTCATGGAGCCATGCAGACTGAGTGTTGGTGTATGTGATGTGGCTAGAAGGGAAGGGAGGCGTGCATAGTACTTCTACTCCACACGCCATGCATCATCTCGACTACATCTACATGTACTCCCTCCGTACGAAAATAGATGTCGCACAACATTTTGCAAAATGGTCCCTTGCAATTTCCTGACACAACCCGCAGTCCCCTTCTTCTTCGTCACCACACTCCTACCTCACTCTCACTACTAGGGAAAACCCTAGTAGTAGTGCTTGAAATATGCATAGCAGTAGCGCTGGGTCCAGCACTACTGCTACCGCGCTACAGCTAAGTCGTTGCAGTAGCGCTGGTATGGGCAGCGCTTCTGGTAAGTATTGTTAGCAGTAGCGCTTCCTGCAGCAGCGCTAATGCTAACTATCTGTAGCGATTTTTTATATGAAGCGCTGCTGCTAAGCCAGCTTTACTGCTAGGTGATTTACAACGCTACTGCTAATGTTGTTGCTTTCACCGATCCGCACCCCTCTATGTATTTGTGCGGTATTTATACACGCTCTATACAATAGTTTCATCAGATCGTACTAAGCATACTATTCTCATCATATCATAGATATACAGTAGTCTCGTCATACCATCATCATCATCATCATCATCATCATCATTCAACACAAATATCATCACATCTCAAAAATAGCGATACACAAGTACGATCATGTCATGTCTGGAATAAGTGCAACTGCATGGTCATGGCACACACACAAGTTTCATCATCTCTATCTAAACCATGATGTAGAAGAGAAGAGCGATCAACATGAGCAAGAGCGCGGCTATGTAGTACCGGCGGTCCCGCCCCTGCTCATGCCGGAGTGTCCACCTCAAGTAACTACTTTCCGCTTCGGTTCTGCTGTCGAACCCTTTGTGGCTAGCACCCGGGTACCTGTGCACCTGGGCTTGAGCGGCTGGCCACTGGTCGTAGACTCCCGGAACCCTCCCAACGTACACGGCGTAGTAGCCCTTCGCCATCTATGATCTATCACTACTAGGGAAAACGTTATACACAGAACTTTAGCAGTAACGCTAGTTAAAAGAGCATGCTACTGCTAGATAGCAGTAGCGCGTGCAAAATAAGCGCGCAGCAGATGGATATATATCAGTAGCGCGTCTCACCGAAAACTCGCTACTACTAAAATTCCAATCACTTAGCCGATGGGCTACACATAGTAGTAGCGATCTTCCAAAATCAGCGCTACCGCTAATGAACTTATAGCAGCGCGTTTATGTGTAAATCGCTACTGCTAATGAAAAGAAAATGAAATGAAAAACGAATAGAGAAGTAAATGAAAATGAAAGAAATAGAAAAAGGAGAAAGGAAAATATAAAATGTAAAGAAAAATAAATGAAAAAGGGAAAAAATAATGAAGACGTAGCAGTAGCGCGCTCTCTAAAACGCGCTATAGCTAACTTAGCTATAGCGCGTTTTCTGTAACGCGCTACCGTTACTTTTGACTTAATAAAAAACGGTTTCCCCCCGGCCACCACTTCTCCCCCAAATCGATCCCTCGCCCCACTTCTCCGCCGTCTCCCCCACTTTGCCGTCGCCCCGCTTCGCCGCCGTCTCTTGCCGGCGTCGACGCTGTGCTCATCCTCACGGCCGCCGCCCGAGGCCACCTGGCCTCACCGCCGCCGCCTCTCGGGCCGCCCTTGACCTTACCGTCGCCTCCCTCGATCTCACCGCCGCCGCCCTCGACCTCACCGCCCCCGAGCCCGCCAAGACCGCCGCGTTGCGACCCTAAGCCCGCCCACCCCGCCCCTACCTCCGTCGCCAAGCACCTCCCCGCCACCGTATCTCCTCTCTCTGTAAGCCCCCCAACCCATCTTTTTTAGTTAATAGATGTTAATGTTAAGTAGTAGATAATGTTGATGTTTTTTAGTTAGGGTAATAATAGACGATGTTAAGTAGTAGATAATGTAGATGCTAATTAGTTCAGTAGGGTTTAGTTTTTGAATTGAGTTTGTTTAACTAGATGTTAATTAGGGCAGTAGGGTTTAGTTTAGAGTAAAGTTCAGTTCAGTAGTTAACTAAATATAATCTATATTTGGTTTTTGAATTGAGTTTGAGAGAGCATGTGATTTGTGTAGATTTTCTTGAAGTGTCAAACGCTAGGACATGCAAATTTGACGTGGTCAGGATATATGCAAATTCCTCAATTGTGTTTGCCCATGTTTCGATTGTGTCCAAGTGGCCTTTTGTTGTTTCCAGGGAATGAAGCTGAGTGGCCTATGTTTTGCCGGAATGTTGATTCATTTCCGTTCTGGCAAATTTTAGGTTCTCGATTTGTCCACTTTTTAGCAAAGGTCATGCCGAAATTTTCCGTGAATTTCGGCATGACTTGTGCTACAAACTAGGACATATCGAGTGCCCGGGATTTGCTGCACCAGGAAGGAGTCAAAGTTCCTGCAAAACATAGGCCTTTTGTATGTCATTATTCATTTTATTAGGTCTAGAATTAATTTACTAGATTTAATCGTAGGAAACATGGCTAACAACGCTCTTTACTTGGACTCATCGAAGAACATTCACAAAAAGGATTACACCCACATCAAGGATGTTCTCGACAGTGCTATGTTTTACTACCAAGCAAGGGGTGGAGAGGTCAGGGACAAGAAGAGAAGGGGTGGCAGGGTCGCCTTCGGCCATAAGACCGACTTCTGCTGCATCCAGCAACCGAACGATTCTCCTAATGATGGATTCTATGTCCTACACCACATCCTGGAGTACAGACGGGATCACCAGAACCTTCGCATGTCACCTAGATCCGGCGATGCCCATATTCTGCAATGTGCATAGGACATAGGAGATATTGAGGATCATCGACTTCGAGCTGAGTTCTATAACATCCGGCGCGAACTTGCCCAAATCATCATGAAGGAGGTCGTCGGAAAAACAGGGATGTTCTACAGAGAAGGACAAATGTCGCGGGAAGACGTCCGAACATGGATAGCCTCTCAGCGTCTCGACATGAAGCCTTTCACTAAGCTCGAGGACTATCTCCCTGACTTGGATGGATGGAACGACATGTTGGAGTGATTGTCGATATATGACAATGGGTACGTTTAGTCCATACTTTCTGTATGACAAAACTTTGAGTTATGCACGGTGAAACTTTATTTGTGATGTAATTAAACCGTCCTCCTCCTCGACTAGCGAAAATCACTCTAGTTAGGGCATTTTGGGGTACGATGAACTTTGTTGTTTATGCTTATGATATGTTGTTTCTATTTTTGCCAAGTCTGTCTCTTTCTGTTGCTCAACTATATATGTTGAATATCATCGACTCATGGGACGATGCAGGTGCATAGATCATAGATAGCAAAGAAGTGCTACGCCAGCAGTATATATACGACAAGTGGCCGGAGTGTCAGGCCCAGGTGTATCGGTTTCCGGTTTCCGAGCGACAGGCAGTAGTTAGTTTAGGTTCACGCTAATGCCACAGAAGTCGGTCTTATGACCGAAAGCGAGCTCGTTATTCCTGTACTTTTTCACCTTGATATATCTACCAGACAGGCTGAAGGTTAACATGGCACTATCGAGAACACTCTTTACGTGCTTGTAATCCTTTTTCCTGAGGTTCTTCGATGAGTCCAAATACATCGCATGGGAGTATTCCGCCGACAGAAAGATGAGGACGGCGCCCCCTCCCCCCGCTGCCTAAATTAAGTACACCTCAAATTAGCATCCATGCTATAAAGGAATTATTAACACTGACGAAAGGATATGTACGAATGACTTACATGGGATGATAAAGCAAGAGAATCACTTTCTTGTCCTTATTAGTGATCATGAATTCGTCGAGGTACTTGCTCACATAGTCAGGGTGCTCTTTGCAAACTGCCAAGAAGCTCTCGTGCATATAGAATGGGTCCGTGACGTAGACATATTTGATGTTCTCAACCCTGATGAAGTAGTTCAGATTGAACGCATACATGCAGATGAACAGGAAATCCTGCTTGGTCATGTGGAACATGTCGTAGATGTAGTCAAATCGCAGGATGAACTTGTTCGCGGGCCATCTCTCGGCGTACAACTTCCCAGGCGGCACCTGAGCCGCGTAAAGCGGGAATCCTGGTTTTTCCGCGACCAGAAGGCTTTTCTCTCTGGCTAGCACATCTTCATGCAGTCTCCTTAGTTCATTGTTCAGTAGGTGTTGTAGCACTTCGGCAGGTAGGATCGAATCAACGTCGACATGGAAGCACTTTGCACCTTGGACAAGTATTCTGTCTACCACCCGGGGCTTCAAAGGCGGCTGGCTTCTTGAAGCAGCTCTGGCACCTTTAGGGCCTTTCTTGTCCGGTCTCCTCCTTTGCTTCTTGGCGGGTGGCGGTAGTGAGCCCACCATACCTTCCCTAACCACCACCCCAGTGTCTTCGGGCTAATCAGTGGACGGGCCTCGGGGGGTTTCTGGGTACAGGCAGCATCTGGAGGCGTCTCCTGCGAGGATCGCTTGAAGGGAGACTTTTTTGCATTCCGCCTTAGGACGTTCCGGCTCCGACAAATCAGGCAGCATCAAGTCATCATCTCCACACTGATAGCCCGAGTCTTCTCCGTCCTGAGCCATCAATCCTCCATCATCATAGGCGGTATTGAAATACTTGTTTGGGTCATCATCATCATCCTCCATGTCATCATCAACATTTGCTTCTTCAACAGCGGGGGCTACATCATCTGGCACTAATGGATGCTCTCCCTCGGGTCATCCGCTATCAGTTGCCATGATGATAGGTCTCCAATGTATCTATAATTTTTGATTGCTTCATGCTATATTATCTACTGTTTTGGACTATATTGGGCTTTATTTTCCACTTTTATATTATTTTTGGGACTAACCTATTAACCGGAGGCCCAGCCAGGGATTGCTGTTTTTTTGCCTATTTCAGTGTTTCGAAGAAACGAAATATCAAATGGAGTCCAAACGGAATGAAACCTTCAGGAACATGATTTTCTCACCGAACGTGATCCAGGAGACTTGGACCCTACGCCAAGGCATCAGAGAGGCGGTCACGAGGGTGGGGGGCGCCCCCCCTAGGGCGCGCCCCTGCCTCGTGGGCCCCTCGGAGTTCCGCCGACGTACTCCTTCCTCCTATATATACCTACGTACCCCCAAACGATCAGAACAGAGCCAAAAACCTAATTCCACCACCGCAACTTTCTATATCCACGAGATCCCATCTTGGGGCTTGTTTCGAAGCTCTGCCGGAGAGGGCCGTCATCACGGAGGGCTTCTACATCATCATAGCCCCTCCGATGAAGTGTGACTAGTTTACCTCAGACCTTCGGGTCCATAGTTAGTAGCTAGATGGTTTCTTCTCTCGTTTTGCATCTCAATACAAAGCTCTCCCCCTCTCTCGTGGAGATCTATTCGATGTAATCTTCTTCTTTTTGCGGTGTGTTTGTTGAGACCGATGAATTGTGGGTTTATGATCAAGTCTATCTATGAATAATATTTGAATCTTCTCTGAATTCTTTTATGTATGATTGGTTATCTTTGCAAGTCTCTTCGAATTATCCGTTTGGTTTGGCCAACTAGATTGGTAGTTCTTTCCATGGGAGAAGTGCTTAGCTTTGGGTTCGATCTTGCGGTGTCCTTTCCCAGTGACAGAAGGGGCAGCAAGGCACGTATTGCATCGTTGCCATCGAGGATAACAAGATGGGGTTTATTTCATATTGCATGAATTTATCTCTCTACATCATGTCATCTTGCTTAAGGCGTTACTCTGTTTTTAACTTAATACTCTAGATGCATGCTGGATAGCGGTCGATGAGTGGAGTAATAGTAGTAGATGCAGAATCTTTTCGGTCTACTTGTTACGGACGTGATGCCTATATACATGATCATGCCTAGATATTCTCATAACTATGCTCAATTCTGTCAATTGCTCAATAGTAATTTGTTCACCCACCGTAGAATACTTATGCTCTTGAGAGAAGCCACTAGTGAAACCTATGGCCCCCGGGTCTATTCTCATCATATTAATCTCCATCACTTTAATCTTGCTTTGCTTTTTTTACTTAGCCTTTACTTTTTACTTTGCATCTCTATACCAAAAATACCAAATATATTATATCTATCAGATCTCACTCTCGTAAGTGACTGTGAAGGGATTGACAACCCCTAATCGCGTTGCGAGTAGCTATCGTTTTGTGCAGGTACGAGGGACTTGAGCGTGGCCTCCTACTAGATTGATACCTTGGTTCTCAAAAACTAAGAGAAATACTTATGCTACTCTGCTGCATCATCCCTTCCTATTCGGGGAAATCCAACGCAAGCTCAAGAGGTAGCAAGAAGGATTTCTGGCGCCGTTGCCGGGGACGTTCGCGCAAGTCAAGATTTGACTCCCGACAACGAGCCATTTCTGGCGCCGTTGCCGGGGAGGTTTGCGCAAGTCAAGATTTGACTCCCGACAATGAGCCATTTCGGGCGCCGTTGCCGGTGAGTCTACGCAAAAAGTCAACATACCAAGTACCCATCACAATCCCTATCTCTCGCATCACATTATTTGCCATTTGCCTCTCGTTTTCCTCTCCCCCACATCACCCTTGTCGTTTTATTCGCCCTCTCTCTCTCTCTCTCTCTATCCTCCCTCTCTATTTGCCTCTTTTTACCCGCTTGCCTTTTGTTTGGTCGTGTGCTAGTTTGCTTGCTTGTCGTTATGTCTGAAATTGGGGAAGTTATCGCCAATTGGGGAAATTCTGATGCTCCTGCTGAAGAACCCCCTACCTACCATACAAAAAGATTTCGAATCGGTAGTGGTAATATTATTGGAAAAGGAGTTATTCAAGATTTCTTTACTTGTGCTGGTGCTTTGCCCTCTATGGGTGGTTCTATTCTCCATAGAACTAGTAGTCTTGCGGACGCTATTGTCATGCTTATCGTTGAAATTGAAAGGCAATTTATGCATATGCACCCATCTATACAAAGAGTTTTCCTAGAATTTTCTAATATCGAGCATTCCTCTGTTAAGCGTGCCGCTACTATCTTTTTGGCTCATGAATTCAGATTTATAATAAAAGAAGCCAAAGAAATCTTTGCGCACTATAGGGTGGACGCTGGTCGTCCTCCCATAGAATCTATCCTCTTCGATCAAGAACAAAATATGCGCTTTCAATCTCTTGACTATGTTGCTTTTAATGAAAACCTTAGAAAAAGGTGCCAATAAATATTTTAATTGATAGAATATCTGAACTTAATGATGATTTGGCTATTCGAAATAACGAGCTAGGATGCTCTCTTGAGTTTAGGCTCACAAGGTTCTGTCAAAAGAATGCTTATAATGATGAATTGGTTGTGCAATACGAACGGCCGAAAGAGGAACCTATACCTCCTAAAATTGATCTTGGGGACTTCTGTCCTATTAAATTTAGCCCTTTTGATTACTTTTTCTTGACTCAAAGAAAACTTGCTGCCGAACGTAGACAATATGAAATGAGTTTCACCGATCTATCTTATAACTACGACAATACCTAGATCTATCCTCGCTTTTATGCCTAGCTAGGGGCGTTAAACGATAGCGCTTGTTGGGAGGCAACCCAATTTTATTTTTGTTCCTTGCTTTTTGCTCCTGTTTAGTAATAAATAAATTATTTAGCCTCTGTTTTGGTTGTGTTTTTTGTGTTTAATTAGTGTTTGTGCCAAGTAGAACCATTGGGAAGACTTTGGGAAAGTCTTGTTGAACTTGCTGTAAAAAACAGAAAGTTTAGCACTCACGAGAACTGCTGTCATTTTTATTTTTGAAGATGATTAATACATAAATTCCTCACGTCCAGCAATTTATTTTAGAATTTTTGGGGTTCCGGATCTTGCGCGAGCTACAGATTTCTACAGACTGTTCTGTTTTTGACAGATTCTGTTTTTCGTGTGTTGTTTGCTTATTTTGATGAATCTATGGTTAGTAAAATAGTTTATAATCCGTAGACAAGTTGTAATACAGTAGGTTTAACACCAATATGAATAAAGAATGAGTTCATTACAGTACCTTGAAGTGGTCTTTTGTTTTCTTTCGCTAACGGAGCTCACGAGTTTTCTACTCTAGGTTTTGTGTTGTGAAGTTTTCAAGTTTTGGGTGAATTCTTGTGATGGATTATAGAACAAGGAGTGGCAAGAGCCAAAGATTGGGGATGCCCATGGAACCCCCAAGATAATCCAAGGACACCGAAAAGTCAAAGCTTGGGGATGCCCCGGAAGGCATGCCCTCTTTCGTCCACTTCCATCGGTAATTTACTTGGAGCTATATTGTTATTCACCAACATGATATGTGTTTTGCTTGGAGCGTCTTGTATTATTTGTGTCTTTGTGTTTTAGTATGCCACAATCATCCTGGATGTACACAACTTTTGAGAGAGCCATACATGAATTAAAATTTGATAGAATACTCTATGTGCTTCACTTATATCTTTTGAGCTATGTAGTTTTGCTCTATGTGCTTCACTTATATCTTTTGAGCATTAAAATTTTGCTCTATGTGCTTCACTTAGATCTTTTAGAGAACGGTGGTGGATTTGTTTTAAAGAAACTATTGATCTCTCATGCTTCACTTAAATTATTTTTAGAGTCTCTTAATAGCATGGTAATTTGCTTAATAATAATATGCTTGGTATTCAAGATTTGTGAAACTTTATTTTGAGTGTGTTGAATACTAAGAAAAAATTGAAGCATGATAATTGTTTTGAGATATGGAGGTGATAACATTAAAGTCATGCTAGTTGAGTTGTTGTGAATTTAAAGAATACTTGTGTTAAAGTTTGTGATTCCCGTAGCATGCACGTATGGTGAACCATTATGTGATGAAGTCGGAGCATGATTTATTTATTGATTGTCTTCCTTATGAGTGGCGGTCGGGGACGAGCGATGGTCTTTTCCTACCAATCTATCCCCCTAGGAGCATGTGCGTAATACTTTGCTTTGATAACTTCTAGATTTTTGCAATAAATATATGAGTTATTTATACTAATGTTGAGTCCATGGATTATACACACTCTCACCCTTCCACCTTTGCTAGCCTCTCTAATACCGCACACTTTTCACCGGTATCATACACCTACCATATACCTTCCTCAAAAGAGCCACCATACCTATCTATTATGGCATTTCCATAGCCATTCCGAGATATATTTCCATGCAACTTTCCACCGTTCCGTTCATGACACATTCATCATTGTCATATTGCATATCCTGGTACACCGCCGGAGGCATTCATATAGAGTCATATTTTGTTCTAAGTATCGAGTTGTAATTGTTGAGTTGTAAGAAAAATAAAAGTGTGATGATCATCATTATTAGAGCATTCTCCCAGTAAGGAAAGGATAATGGAGACTATGATTCCCCCACAAGTCGGGATGAGACTCCGGACGAAAAATAAAAAAAAGAGGCCAAAGAAGCCCAAATAAAAAGAGGCCATAAAAAGGGAGAAAAGTCCCAAATAAAAAAATAAAAAAAATAAAAAAATGAGAGAAAAAGAGAGAAGGGACAATGTTACTATCCTTTAACCACACTTGTACTTCAAACTAGCACCATGATCTTCATAGTAGAGAGTCTCTCATGTTATCACTTTCATATACTACTGGGAATTTTTCATTATAGAACTTGGCTTGTATATTCCAATGATGGGCTTCCTCAAATTGCCCTAGGTCTTCATGAGCAAGCAAGTTGGATGCACACCCACTTAGTTTCTTTTTGAGCTTTCATATACTTATAGCTCTAGTGCATCCGTTGCATGGCAATCCCTACTCACTCACATTGATATCTATTGATGGGCATCTGCATAGCCCGTTGATACACCTAGTTGATGTGACACTATATTCTCCTTTTTGTCTTCTCCACAACCACCATTCTATTCCACCTATAGTGCTATATCCATGGCTCACGCTCATGTATTGCGTGAAGATTGAAAAAGTTTTGAAAAAGTTAGAGTATGAAACAATTGCTTGGCTTGTCATCGGGGTTGTGCATGATTTAAATACTTTGTGTGGTGAAGATAGAGCATAGCCAGACTATATGATTTTGTAGGGATAACTTTATTTGGCCATGTTATTTTGAGAAGACATAATTGCTTTGTTAGTATGCTTGAAGTATTATTATTTTTATGTCAATATAAACATTTGTCTTGAATCTTTCGAATCTGAATATTTGTATCACAATTAAGAAGATTTGCATTGAAATGATGCCAAGTAGCACACCGCATCAAAAATTCTCTTTTTATCATTTACCTACTCGAGGACGAGCAGGAATTAAGCTTGGGGATGCCTGATATGTCTCCAACGTATTTATAATTTTTGATTGCTCCTTGCTATATTATCTACTGTTTTGGACTATATTGGGCTTTATTTTCCACTTTTATATTATTTTTGGGACTAACCTATTAACTGAAGGCCCAGCCCAGAATTGATGTTTTTTTGCCTATTTCAGTGTTTCGAAGAAACGGAATATCAAATGGAGTCCAAACGGAATGAAACCTTCGGGAACGTGATTTTCTCACCAAACGTGATCCAGGAGACTTGGACCCTACGGCAAGGCATCAGAGAGGCGGTCACGAGGCTGGGGGGCGCCCCCCCTAGGGCGCGCCCCCCTACCTCGTGGGCCCCTCGGAGCTCCACCGACGTACTCCTTCCTCCTATATATACCTACGTACCCCCAAACGATCAGAACGGAGCCAAAAACCTAATTCCACCGTCACAACTTTCTGTATCCACGAGATCCCATCTTGGGGCCTGTTCCGGAGCTCCGCCGGAGAGGGCCGTCATCACGGAGGGCTTCTACATCATCATAGCCCCTCCGATGAAGTGTGAGTAGTAGACCTTCGGGTCCATCGTTACTAGCTAGATGGCTTCTTCTCTCTTTTTGGATCTCAATACAAAGTTCTCCCCCTCTCTTGTGGAGATCTATTCAATGTAATCTTCTTTTTTTTGCGGTGTGTTTGTTGAGACCGATGAATTGTGAGTTTATGATCAAGTCTATCTATGAATAATATTTGAATCTTCTCTGAATTCTTTTATGTATGATTGGTTATCTTTGCAAGTCTCGTCGAATTATCCATTTGGTTTGGCCAACTAGATTGGTAGTTCTTGCCATGGGAGAAGTGCTTAGCTTTGGGTTCAATCTTGCAGTGTCCTTTCCCAGTGATAGAAGGGGCAACAAGGCACGTATTGCATCGTTGCCATCGAGGATAACAAGATGGGGTTTATTTCATATTGCATGAATTATTCTCTCTACATCATGTCATCTTGCTTAAGGCGTTACTCTGTTTTTAACTTAATACTCTAGATGCATGCTGGATAGCGGTCGATGAGTGGAGTAATAGTAGTAGATGCAGAATCGTTTCGGTCTACTTGTTACGGATGTGATGCCTATATACATGATCATGCCTAGATATTCTCACAACTATGCTCAATTCTGTCAATTGCTCAACAGTAATTTCTTCACCCACCGTGAATACTTATGCTCTTGAGAGAAGCCACTAGTGAAACCTATGGCCCCCGGGTCTATTCTCATCATATTAATCTCCATCACTTTAATCTTGCTTTGCTTTTTTACTTTGCCTTTACTTTTTACTTTGCATCTCTATACCAAAAATATTATATCTGTCAGATCTCACTCTCGTAAGTGACTGTGAAGGGATTGACAACCCCTAATCGTGTTGGTTGCGAGTAGCTATCGTTTTGTGCAGGTACGAGGGACTTGAGCGTGGCCTCCTACTAGATTGATACCTTGGTTCTCAAAAACTAAGGGAAATACTTACGCTACTCTGCTGCATCATCCCTTCCTCTTCGGGGAAATCAAACGCAAGCTCAAGAGGTAGCAAGAAGGATTTCTGGCCCCGTTGCCGCGGAGGTTCGTGCAAGTCAAGATTAGACTCCCGACAACGAGCCATTTCTGGCGCCGTTGCCGGGGAGGTTCGCGGAAGTCAAGATTTGACTCCCGGCAACGAGCCATTTCTGGCGCCGTTGCCAGGGAGTCTACGCAAAAATCAACATACCAAGTACCCATCACAATCCCTATCTCTCGCATCACATTACTTGCCATTTGCCTCTCGTTTCCCTCTCCCCCAGTTCACCCTTGCCATTTTATTCGCCCTCTCTCTCTATATCCTCCCTCTCTATTTGCCTCTTTTTGCCTGCTTGCCTTTTGTTTGCTCATGTGCTAGTTTGCTTGCTTGTCGTTATGTCTGAAATTGGGGAAGTTATCGCCAATATGGGCGATAACAATATCATGGAAAATTCTGATGCTCGTGCTGAAGAACCCCCTACCTACCATACAAAAAGATTTCGAATCGGTAGTGGTAATATTATTGGAAAATGAGTTATTCAAGATTTCTTTACTTGTGTCGGTGCTTTGCCCTCTATGGGCGGTTCTATTCTGCATAGAGCTAGTAGTCTTGCGGACACTATTTCCATGCTTATCGTTGAACTTGAAAGGCAATTTATGCATATGCACCCATCTATACAAAGAGTTTTCCTAGAGTTTTCAAATATCGAGCATTCCTCTGTTAAGCGTGCCGCTACTATCTTTTTGGCTCATGAATTCAGATTTATAATAAAAGAAGCCAAATAAATCTTTGCGCACTATAGGGTGGACGCTGGTCGTCCTACCGTAGAATCTATCCTCTTCGATCAAGAAGAAATTATGCGCTTTCAATCTCTTGACTATGTTGCTTTTAATGAAAACCTTAGAAAAAAGGTGCCAATCAATATTTTAATTGATAGAATCTCTGAACTTAATGATGATTTGGCTATTCGAAATAATGAGCTAGGATGCTCGCTTGAGTTTAGGCTCACAAGGTTCTGTCAAAAGAATGCTTATAATGATGAATTGGTTGTACAATACGAACGGCCGAAAGAGGAACCTATACCTCCTAAAATTGGTCTTGGGGACTTCTGTCCTACTAAATTTAGCCCTTTTGATTACTTTTGCTTGACTCAAAGAAACCTTTCTGCCGAACATAGAGAATATGAAATGAGTTTCACCGATCTATCTTATTACTACGGCAATACCTAGATCTATCCTCGCTTTTATGCCTTGCTAGGGGCGTTAAACGATAGCGCTGGTTGGGAGGCAACCCAATTTTATTTTTGTTCCTTGCTTTTTGCTCCTGTTTAGTAATAAATAAATTATTTAGCCTCTGTATTGGTTGTTTTTTTGTGTTTAATTAGTGTTTGTGCCAAGTAGAACCATTGGGAAGACTTGGGGAAAGTCTTGTTGAACTTGCTGTAAAAAACAGAAACTTTAGCGCTCACGAGAACTGCTGTAATTTTTATTTGGAGAGTGATATTTTGTTAATTCTTTTTGAAGATGATTATTATATAAATTCCTCACGTCCAGCAATTTATTTTAGAATTTTTGGGGTTTCAGATCTTGCGCTAGCTACAGATTACTACAGACTGTTCTGTTTTTGAAAGATTCTGTCTTTCGTGTGTTGTTTGCTTATTTTGATGAATCTATGGTTAGTAAAATAGTTTACAATCCATAGAGAAGTTGTAATACAGTAGGTTTAACACGAATATAAATAAAGAATGAGCTCATTAAAGTACCTTGAAGTGGTCTTTTGTTTTCTATCGCTAACGGAGCTCACGAGGTTTCTACTTTAAGTTTTGTGTTGTGAAGTTTTCATGTTTTGGGTGAATTCTTGTGATGGATTATAGAACAAGGAGTGGCAAGAGCCTAAGCTTGGGGATGCCCATGGAACCCCCAAGATAATACAAGGACACCGAAAAGTCAAAGCTTGGGGATGCCCCGGAAGGCATCCCCTCTTTCGTCCACTTCCATCGGTAATTTACTTGGAGCTATATTTTTATTCACCAACATGATATGTGTTTTGCTTGGAGCGTCTTGTATTATTTGTGTCTTTGTGTTTTAGTATGCCACAATCATACTTGCTGTACACACCTTTTGAGAGAGCCATACATGAATTAAAATTTGATAGAATACTCTATGTGCTTCACTTATATCTTTTGAGCTATGTAGTTTTGCTCTATGTGCTTCACTTATATCTTTTGAGCATTATAATTTTGCTCTATATGCTTCACTTAGATCTTTTAGAGCACGTTGGTGGATTTGTTTTAAAGAAACTATTGATCTCTCATGCTTCACTTAAATTATTTTGAGAGTCTCTTAATAGCATGGTAATTTGCTTAATAATAATATGCTTGGTATTCAAGATTTGTGAAACTTTCTTTTGAGTGTGTTGAATACTAAGAAAAAATTGAAGCATGATAATTGTTTTGAGATATGGAGGTGATAATATTAAAGTCATGCTAGTTGAGTAGTTGTGAATTTAAAGAATACTTGTGTTAAAGTTTGTGATTCCTGTAGCACGCACGTATGGTGAACCGTTATGTGATGAAGTCGGAGCATGATTTATTTATTGATTATCTTCCTTATGAGTGGCGGTCGGGGACGAGCGATGGTCTTTTCCTACCAATCTATCTCCCTAGGAGCATGCGCGTAATACTTTTCTTTGATAACTTCTAGATTTCTGCAATAAGTATATGAGTCCTTTATACTAATGTTGAGTCCATGGATTGTACGCACTCTCACCCTTCCACCTTTGCTAGCCTGTCTAATACCGCGCACTTTTCGCCGGTATCATACACCTACCATATACCTTCCTCAAAAGAGCCACCATACCTACCTATTATGGCATTTCCATAGCCATTCCGAGATATATTGCCATGCAACTTTCCACCGTTCCGTTCATGACACATTCATCATTGTCATATTGCATATCCCGGTACACCGCCGAAGGCATTCATATAGAGTCATATTTTGTTCTAAGTGTCCAGTTGTAATTGTTGAGTTGTAAGAAAAAAAAAAGTGTGATGATCATCATTATTAGAGCATTGTCCCAGTATGGAAAGGATGATGGAGACTATGATTCCCCCACAAGTCGGGATGAAACTCCGGACGAAAAAAAAGAGGTCAATGAAGCCCAAATAAAAAGAGGCCATAAAAAAGAGAAAGGCCCAAATATAAAAATATGAAAATAAAAAAAATGAGAGAAAAAGAGAGAAGGGACAATGTTAATATCCTTTTACCACACTTGTGCTTCAAAGTAGCACCATGATCTTCATAGTAGAGAGTCTCTCATGTTATCACTTTCTTATACTAGTGGGAATTTTTCATTATAGAACTTGGCTTGTATATTCCAATGATGGGCTTCCTCAAATTGCCCTAGGTCTTCATGAGCAAGCATGTTGGATGCACTCCCACTTAGTTTCTTTTTGAGCTTTCATATACTCATAGCTCTAGTGCATCCGTTGCATGGAAATCCCTACTCACTCACATTGATATCTATTGATGGGCATCTCTATAGCCCGTTGATACGCCTAGTTGATGTGAGACTATCTTCTCCTTTTTGTCTTCTCCACAACCACCATTCTATTCCACCTATAGTGCTATATCCATGGCTCACGCTCATGTATTGCGTGAATATTGAAAAAGTTTTGAAAAAGTTAGAGTATGAAAAGATTGCTTGGCTTGTCATCGGGGTTGTGCATGATTTAAATACTTTGTGTGGTGAAGATAGAGCATAGCCAGACTATATGATTTTGTAGGGATAACTTTCTTTGGCCATGTTATTTTGAGAAGACATAATTCCTTTCTTAGTATGCTTGAAGTATTATTATTTTTATGTCAATATAAACATTTGTCTTGAACCTTTCGAATCTGAATATTTATATCACAATTAAGAAGATTTGCATTGAAATGATGCCAAGTAGCACACCGCATCAAAAATTCTCTTTTCATCATTTACCTACTCGAGGACGAGCAAGAATTAAGCTTGGGGATGCCTGATACGTCTCCAACGTATCTATAATTTTTGATTGCTCCTTGCTATATTATCTACTGTTTTGGACTATATTGGGCTTTATTTTCCACTTTTATATTATTTTTGGGACTAACCTATTAACCGGAGGCCCAGCCCAGAATTGAAGTTTTTGCCTATTTCAGTGTTTCGAAGAAACGGAATATCAAACGGAGTCCAAACGGAATGAAACCTTCGGGAACGTGATTTTATCACCGAACGTGATCCAGGAGACTTGGATTGTACGCCAAGGCATCAGAGAGGCGGTCACGAGGGTGGGGGCGCCCCCTGCCTCGTGGGCCCCTCGGAGATCCACCGACGTACTCCTTCCTCCTATATATACCTACGTACCCCCATACAATCAGAACGGAGACAAAAACCTAATTCCACCGCCGCAACTTTCTGTATCCACGAGATCCCAGCTTGGGGCCTGTTCCGGAGCTCCGCCGGAGAGGGCCGTCATCACGAAGGGCTTCTACATCATCATAGTCCCTCCGATGAAGTGTGAGTAGTAGACCTTTGGGTCCATAGTTACTAGCTGATGGCTTCTTCTCTCTTTTTGGATCTCAATACAAAGTTCTCCCCCTCTCTCGTGGAGATCTATTCAATGTAATCTTCTTATTTTTGCAGTGTGTTTGTTGAGACCGATGAATTGTGGGTTTATGATCAAGTCTATCTATGAATAATATTTGAATCTTCTCTGAATTGTTTTATGTATGATTGGTTATCTTTGCAAGTCTCATCGAATTATCCATTAGGTTTGGCCAACTAGATTGGTAGTTCTTGCCATGGGAGAAGTGCTTAGCTTTGGGTTCGATCTTGCGGTGTCCTTTCCCAGTGACAGAAGGGGCAACAAGGCACGTATTGCATCGTTGCCATCGAGGATAACAAGATGGGGTTTATTTCATATTGCATGAATTATTCTCTCTACATCATGTCATCTTGCTTAAGGCGTTACTCTGTTTTTAACTTAATACTCTAGATGCATGCTGGATAGCGATCGACGAGTGGAGTAATAGTATTAGATGCAGAATCATTTCGGTATACTTGTTACGGACGTGATACCTATATACATGATCATGCCTAGATATTCTCATAACTATGCTCAATTCTGTCAATTGCTCAACAGTAATTTGTTCACCCACCGTAGAATACTTATGCTCTTGAGAGAAGCCACTAGTGAAACCTATGGTCCCCGGGTCTATTCTCATCATATTAATCTCCATCACTTTAATCTTGCTTTGCTTTTTACTTTGCCTTTACTTTTTACTTTGCATCTCTATACCAAAAATACCAAAAATATTATATCTGTCAGATCTCACTCTCGTAAGTGACTGTGAAGGGATTGACAACCCCTAATCGTGTTGGTTGCGAGTAGCTATCGTTTTGTGCAGGTACGAGGGACTTGAGCGTGGCCTCCTACTGGATTGATACCTTGGTTCTCAAAAACTAAGGGAAATACTTACGCTACTCTGCTGCATCATCCCTTCCTCTTCGGGGAAATCCAACGCAAGCTCAAGAGGTAGCAAGCAGGATTTCTGGCGCCGTTGCCGGGGAGGTTTGTGCAAGCCAAGATTAGTCTCCCGACAACGAGCCATTTCTGGCGCCGTTGCCGGGGAGGTTCGCGGAAGTCAAGATTTGACTCCCGGCAACGAGCCATTTCTGGCGCCGTTGCCGGGGAGTCTACGCAAAAATCAACATACCAAGTACCCATCACAATCCCTATCTCTCGCATCACATTACTTGCCATTTGCCTCTCATTTTCCTCTCCCCCACTTCACCCTTGCCATTTTATTCGCCCTCTCTCTCTCTCTCTATCCTCCCTCTCTATTTGACTCTTTTTGCCTGCTGGCCTTTTGTTTGCTCGTGTGCTAGTTTGCTTGCTTGTCGTTATGTCTGAAATTGGGGAAGTTATCGCCAATATGGGCGATAACAATATCATGGAAAATTCTGATGCTCCTGCTGAAGAACCCCCTACCTACCATACAAAAAGATTTCGAATCGGTAGTGGTAATATTATTGCAAAAGGAGTTATTCAAGATTTATTTACTTGTGTCGGTGCTTTGCCCTCTATGGGCGGTTCTATTCTTCATAGAACTAGTAGTCTTGCAGACGCTATTTCCATGCTTCACTTAAATTTCTTTGAGAGTCTCTTAATAGCATGGTAATTTGCTTAATAATAATATGCTTGGTATTCAAGATTTGTGAAACTTTCTTTTGAGTGTGTTGAATACTAAGAAAAAATTGAAGCACGATAATTGTTTTGAGATATGGAGGTGATAATATTAAAGTCATGCTAGTTGAGTAGTTGTGAATTTAAAGAATACTTGTGTTAAAGTTTGTGATTCCTGTAGCACGCACGTATGGTCAACCGTTATGTGATGAAGTCGGAGCATGATTTATTTATTGATTGTGTTCCTTATGAGTGACAGTCGGGGACGAGCGATGGTCTTTTCCTACCAATCTATCTCCCTAGGAGCATGCGCCTAATACTTTGCTTTGATAACTTCTAGATTTCTGCAATAAGTATATGAGTTCTTTATACTAATGTTGAGTCCATGGATTGTACGCACTCTCACCCTTCCACCTTTGCTAGCCTGTCTAATACCGCACACTTTTCGCCGGTATCATACACCTACCATATACCTTCCTCAAAAGAGCCACCATACCTACCTATTATGGCATTTCCATAGCCATTCCGAGATATATTGCCATGCAACTTTCCACCGTTCCGTTCATGACACATTCATCATTGTCATATTGCATATCCCGGTACACCGCCGGAGGCATTCATATAGAGTCATATTTTGTTCTAAGTGTCGAGTTGTAATTGTTGAGTTGTAAGAAAAATGAAAGTGTGATGATCATCATTATTAGAGCATTTTCCCAGTATGGAAAGGATGATGGAGACTATGATTCCCCCACAAGTCGGGATGAAACTCCGGACGAAAAAAAAGAGGTCAATGAAACCCAAATAAAAAGAGGCCATAAAAAAAGAGAAAAGGCCCAAATAAAAAAAATATAAAAATAAAAAATGAGAGAAAAAGAGAGAAGGGACAATGCTACTATCCTTTACCACACTTGTGCTTCAAAGTAGCACCATGATCTTCATAGTAGAGAGTCTCTCATGTTATCACTTTCTTATACTAGTGGGAATTTTTCATTATAGAACTTGGCTTGTATATTCCAATGATGGGCTTCCTCAAATTTCCCTAGGTCTTCATGAGCAAGCAAGTTGGATGCACTCCCACTTAGTTTCTTTTTGAGCTTTCATATACTTATAGCTCTAGTGCATCCGTTGCATGGCAATCCCTACTCACTCACATTGATATCTATTGATGGGCATCTCCATAGCCCGTTGATACGCCTAGTTGATGTGAGACTATCTTCTCCTTTTTGTCTTCTCCACAACCACCATTCTATTCCACCTATAGTGCTATATCCATGGCTCACGCTCATGTATTGCGTGAAGATTGAAAAAGTTTTGAAAAAGTTAGAGTATGAAACAATTGCTTGGCTCTTCATCGGGGTGGTCCATGATTTAAATACTTTGTGTGGTGAAGATAGAGCATAGCCAGACTATATGATTTTGTAGGGATAACTTTCTTTGGCCATGTTATTTTGAGAAGACATAATTGCTTTGTTAGTATGCTTGAAGTATTATTATTTTTATGTCAATATAAACTTTTGTCTTGAATCTTTCGAATCTGAATATTCATATCACAATTAAGAAGATTTGCATTGAAATTATGCCAAGTAGCACTCCGCATCAAAAATTATCTTTTTATCATTTACATACTCGAGGACGAGAAGGAATTAAGCTTGCGGATGCCTGATACGTCTCCAATGTATCTATAATTTTTGATTGCTCCATGCTATATTATCGACTTTTTTGGACTATATTGGGCTTTATTTTCCACTTTTATATTATTTTTGGGACTAACCTATTAACCGCAGGCCCAGCCCAGAATTGATGTTTTTTGCCTATTTCAGTGTTTCGAAGAAACGGAATATCAAACGGAGTCAAACGGAATGAAACCTTCGGGAACGTGATTTTCTCACCGAACGTGATCCAGGAGACTTGGAACCTATGCCAAGGCATCAGAGAGGCGGTCACGAGGGTGGGGGGCGCCCCCTGCCTCGTGGGCCCCTCGGAGCTCCACCGACGTACTCCTTCCTCCTATATATACCTACGTACCCCCATACGATCAGAACGGAGCCAAAAACCTAATTCCACCGCCGCAACTTTCTGTATCCACGAGATCCCATCTTGGGGCCTGTTCTGGAGCTCCGCCGGAGAGGGCCGTCATCACGAAGGGCTTCTACATCATCATAGCCCCTCCGATGAAGTGTGAGTAGTTTACCTCAGACCTTCGGGTCCATAGTTAGTAGTTAGATGGCTTCTTCTCTCTTTTTGGATCTCAATACAAAGTTCTCCCCCTCTCTCGTGGAGATCTATTCGATGTAATCTTCTTCTTTTTGCGGTGTGTTTGTTGAGACCGATGAATTGTGGGTTTATGATCAAGTCTATCTATGAATAATATTTGAATCTTCTCTAAATTCTTTTATGTATTATTGGTTATCTTTGCAAGTCTCTTCGAATTATCCGTTTGGTTTGGCCAACTAGATTGGTAGTTCTTGGCATGGGAGAAGTGCTTAGCTTTGGATTCGATCTTGCGGTGTCCTTTCCCAGTGACAGAAGGGGCAGCAAGGCACATATTGCATCGTTGCCATTGAGGATAACAAGATGGGGTTTATTTCATATTGCATGAATTTATCTCTCTACACCATGTCATCTTGCTTAAGGCGTTACTCTGTTTTTAACTTAATACGATACATGCATGCTGGATCGCGGTCGATGAGTGGAGTAATAGTAGTAGATGCAGAATCGTTTCGGTCTACTTGTCACGGATGTGATGCCTATATACATGATCATGCCTAGATAATCTCATAACTATGCTCAATTCTGTCAATTGCTCAAAAGTAATTTGTTCACCCACCGTAGAATACTTATGCTCGTGAGAGAAGCCACTAGTGAAACCTATGGCCCCCGGGTCTATTCTCATCATATTAATCTCCATCACTTTAGTCTTGCTTTGCTTTTTTACTTTGCCTTTACTTTTTACTTTGCATCTCTATACCAAAAATATTATATCTACCAGATCTCACTCTCGTAAGTGACTGTGAAGGGATTGACAACCCCTAATCGCGTTGGTTGCGAGTAGCTATCGTTTTGTGCAGGTACGAGGGACTTGAGCGTGGCCTCCTACTGGATTGATACCTTGGTTCTCAAAAACTGAGGGAAATACTTATGCTACTCTGCTGCATCATCCCTTCCTCTTCGGGGAAATCCAACGCAAGCTCAAGAGGTAGCACATGACAGGTGCAGGTAATGTGGTAGGTGGGGTGGTGTTCATACCTTCTTGAGAAGGTGGCGTTGGCGTGATACTGGGCGCCTCGAGACGAAGAAGAGACTTTGGCCAAGGCAAGAACCAGCTCTTGCATGCTCCAATCTTCTTAGGGGTCTCGTCTTCATCGACTGGTACCGGAGGAGGCAATTCCTCGAAGCCCGCAAAGACACTAGCCACGTTAACCTTGACAACGCAATCGGGCATCTCTCGGTTGTGGAACATGCGGTCCTTTGGCTTCACGATCGTTGCCTTTCCCACAGCCACCTTCTGGCTCTTGATGTCGTAGAGTAGGGTGCACGGGGTGTCGTCGGCCTACGAAGGATACATGTCTGCGATGTCAAACATCCGAAAGGCAACTAAAATGGAAGACTATAGACATGCAGGTGAAAAGTAGGGATGGCAATTTTATCCATGGATCTGGATACCCATGGATACCCGACCCGGTTGGGCAAGGGTATGGAGCACATTTTCACCCATGGGTCCATGGATATGGATACCCACGAACAGCCGGGTTGGGCATGGTTATAGATTGTGCTCCATGGATATCCAATGGATACCCGTATGACATGTGGGGCCATATGCAAGTGATAGTAGAAAGAGCGAATCAATGGGAAATGGCAGGAAATATGCAACTTGTTCCATGAGCTATATGCTGGAGAATCAACCTCTTGTATGTCACACTTAAGGACTCATCATATTACTTGTTTCCTACTTATGCATGTAGCTTATGTTGTCATTTGTGAGTGAATGATGATGAGTTAATTTGCTCTTTGGGAAGGCCTCATGCTGACTTTTCTATGCCCATGGAGCTCCATGGGTATGTGGGTATCCAGTGGGTTTGGACATGGGCACAAGTTTTGCCCATGGATAATTTGGTGGATGGGCAGAGGGTAGGAAGATGGGTCATGGGTTGGATTTGGACCAGCTCCACCCGCCCCAAACCTGACCCATTGCCATCCCTAGTGAAAAGGGTATGACGCGTAATTACTATGAGGGTGTCGAGATCAGCCAGCGATGAAGGCCCACCGAGCATGCAAGAGACGGAGCTCGGGCTGTTATGAACAGGAGCGGGACCTTTTGCGGTTGCTTGAGAAGGTGCTGGTGATGTGGTGTTCGCCGAATTGCTCCCGACAAAGCTGGGAATCGGAAAGTCCTTTGGAAGTGCATTTGGATTGTTCTTTGTGAATCCGATAAGTGCCGGAATCAAGCTGACCACCGCGTCAGTGACCGCTGCACTGATGGCCCCGAGCAACTTTTCTTTGGTCTCAGCATTGGTCTTGTTGACGCAATCGCGACCTTCTCATTGATGCTTTGCTGAGTGACGACCGACCGTCTCTTCCTTCTTTCCTCTAGATCCTCGGGGTAGCACATCTTCCACGAGGCTCCATCTCCGATGCCGTGCACACGTCCATAGGATGGCGGCTTGTCCACCGGGACATTTTTCAGTATGTTCAGGGCCCAGTTGAATGGGGTGTCCCACTTGGGCCTCGCCGACGACTGTGAAGACTCGTCGCTTTCTGCTACCTTTTAGTGTTGCTCTTTCTGCAAAAGGAACGTGGATGGTTTACTAATGTGACAAAACTTGCACTCGAATTGATTGGAAGGTAATATGATAATGTGGTAATATAACAATTACCAGAAGTCTCATGAACTGCCTCGTGTTCAGGTCCGTGTAAAAGATCTTTTTTTTCTTTGGAGCACTTGTACCGGGCCCTGATCCAGTCATGCTCCAGCGGGTCGGTTAACTCCATCAAGGGGTCTAGGATTCCGTGACTTTCATGTTCGGCGTCCTCCCTGGCCCATACGGGCCTCTTCCCCTCGTAACCACGGCTTCTGAGGCGGTGGGGACACGTGTTCCTGGCCTGGAGTGCCTTCATTTTCTCCGACTTTGCCTTGACACTTTCTTTACCACAACTCTCCTTGAATTTTTCAAAGTCCTCTTCCGTTATTGACGGATTCTTAGCATGAATCTTGGACCACGGTTCATTCTTCGCAATTGCTTTTTTCACCCAAACTTTCCAGGCGGACAAGTTGTTGGTGAACGTCAACATTGCCTTGTTGTTTATCTTTGTCATGGCGATGTCTTCCCACGGATCTTTATATTATTTTTCATTCTGGCCGGGGAACAAGAACCTATTGTGCAACTTCTTTAGTAGCATGTTCTCCATATGTGGTATGAGCCTCAACCTCTCGTCGTTGATGTTGGCGGTTTCCCTGAGGATGCATCCAAGTTGATTGCCCCAACACTTGCGCGCTTCCTCCGGCACCGTTGGCTCTAACTTCTTGGGGTGCATCTCCGTGACCACAATTTTGTCCGATGCCAAGCTCGTTTCGTCTTCATGTCCTCTTCTTCTTCGATGCTTTACTGGCTACAACAACATCGTTGCCGGTCTCGGGGATGGTGTCGGTGCCAGTGCCAGTGCCGACGTCAGTGTCGGGGTTGGTACCACAGCCTCCACCATGCAACCCCATCTGGTGTTCATCCAGGTAATCGAAATAGTGATTTGCTGCCTCGATGGGTCTTCGAGGCGAGCTGAACCACCCGCGGCTTCAACGTCGGTAGACATGTTTCCTATTCAACAATTGTAAATAAAAGATATAATGAAGAGAAAAAAGGGGCCTATATTTGGTTGGAATGTTGACTCATTCCCCTTCCGGCAAATCTCGGGTACTCCATATGTCCTAGTTTCTAGCACAAGTCATGTAGAAAATCACGGAAATGTTTGGCATGACCTTTGCTAAAAAGTGGACATATGGAGCGCCTGAAATTTGCCTGAGCGGAAATGAATCAACATTCCGGAAAAACATAGGCCACTCGGATATACTTCGACATTAAACCAACATTGGAAAACCAACATATAACATCAATGCCATATATCATTTGCAAAATATATCATTCAAGTAAAAGCATGCTTGTACTTAAATACACAAAAATGACAAAATGACATATGCTATACACAAAAACTTGCTCTCTCTCTCTCTCTGCTAAAAATTTGCTAACTTGCTACTGTCCTAATTAGCTACTGCCCTAATTTGCTAACTTGCTAAAAAATTGCTAATTTTGCTAAATTTGCCCAAAAATTTCCTTAAATTACCCTAAAATTTCCTTAAATTACCCTAAAATTTGCTAAATTTCCCCTAAAATTCGCTACTAGTTAGCTAATGTATTTGCTAAATTTGCCCTACCTAATTGAACCCTAATTTGAAAACCTATTTTCATTTCTAAAAAAAGAAAACCTAATAGACAGAGACAGGGGGAGGTGGGGGAAGGGGGTCGGCAGTACTTGAGGAGGAGGAGGAGGCCAGAGGGGAACGAGGAGGAGGAGGAGGCCGAAGCGGACGAGGAGGAGGTCGGAGCGGCACATGGGCGAGGTGGAGATGGGGGGAAAAGGACTTGGTGAAATTTTGAGCCCGCGCGGCGGGGGTTAACTCACAATAGCGGTAGCGCTGGTTTGTAAACAAGCTCTATAGCTAACTTAGCTATAGCGCTTGTTTACAAACCAACGCTACCACTATCTTTTCCAATTTTTCTTTTTTAAATTCTAAAATACTTAGCTATAGCGCTTGTTTACAAACTAGCGCTACCACTATCTTTTACAATTTTTATTTTTTAAATTCTAAAATACTTAGCTATAGCGTTGGTCCACAAACAAGCGTTACTGCTATTTTTATTTTTTATTTTTTATTTTCCTTTTCCAGTTTTTAGTTTTCTTTTCTTTTATTATTTTCCTTTTATTTTCTATTTTCCTTTTATTTTCTGTTTACTTTTCTTTTTCTTTTGTACTGCTTTCTCCCTTTTGTTTTTGTTTTTTGTTTTTCTCCCAACAACGGTGTCTCCTTCTCCCCCACTGCGCGAATATCACCAGAACCATGCATGTGTGGTAACATATCAGTTGCCGATAACGGTTACTTAAGTGCGTACACAAAATAGATACATACATATAAATGTAGGTTTCTGATCAGCTGCGTCGACGACGTTTCACATTGAGCTTCTTCCCTTTCTTGTTCGTTGCGGAGTAATTGAGCCCCTCCTTGTGAATTTTCCGGAGCCATGGAGTACGACCTTTCTTAGGTAATGTAGTATTGATTCTTCTTTTCATGTATGCTTCATGGTCATCGTCATCTTCCCTCATCGGGTTGCCATATTAGTCATAGTCTTCCTCGTTGGCGACTCGATCCATTCCGACGATGCTCCTTTTGGATCTCCTCACGACAACACGGCTGTGATTGGCCTGGTTGGGTATGAAGAAGCATTGTGTCATGTGCTTAGCGTGTACCCATGGCTCATTTTTGGCGATGACGTTAACGTTCACGAAAGTGCTCTTCATGTCGGGTATAGACATGGTGATGAAATACTTGTTTTCTCTTACGACGTCCTTGGCCCATCTGATATGGAACATCGTCACATCGTGCATTCCAGCATAGTCAACATCCCAGATCTCTTCGACCTTTCCGTAGAATCTTTCAGTTGTGCCGTTGGCATCGGTCACACATTGAATTGTCACCCCGGAGTTCTGGTAATCACTGTCCATGTCTTTGGCCTCCATGTAAAACGTGTACCCATTGATATCGTAGGACTGATAGGTCGCGAGCTTGGGCGCGGGGCCATGAGCTAAGGCGTGTATGAGCAATCCGTCCGAACTGCCCTCTTCCGGGGGATTTTCAAGAACTTGCTGTTTAAACCAATGCAAGAAAGTGGCGTTGTGCTCTACAGTAACTTCGTCATCCGTCTTGAGCATCCCCTTATCACGGTACTTCTATGCAATGGTTTCTTTGTGCTGTGCCACATAATCATCTACCACATCTAGGTGTTATAGCACTACTAAGTTCGCCTTGTCAAAGTCGTTATGTCGATCCAAGTAGTCCACGTGCAATTCCCACTAGCCGTTGTTGTGACCATCTCCTTCGAGCTTCCCATCGTGCTTCTTGATGGGCAAACCAACAACAGGGTCTCCGACGCTTATATAATTCTCGCAAAAGGAGACGCACTCATGTGTCACATACCCCTGGATGATGCTCCCTTCGAGACGGGACATGTTACAAACGAATCCTTTGATGACCCTGATACGTCTCCAATGTATCTACTTTTCCAAACACTTTTTCCCTTGTTTTGGACTCTAACTTGCATGATTTGAGTGGAACTAACCCGGACTGACGCTGTTTTAAGCAGAATTACCATGATGTTATTTATGTGCAGGAGCAAACGTTCTCGGAATGACCTGAAACTTCACGGAGCCACTTTTCAGAAAATAAGAAAAATACCGGCCAAAGATGAAGGCCAGGGGGTCCACCGTCTCTCCATGAGGGTGGGTGCGCGCCCCCTACCTCGTGGGCCCCCTGTTGCCTCTCCGACTCCAACTCCACCTCCATATATTGAGTTTCGGGAAGAAAAAAAATCAGAGAGAAGAATTCATCACGTTTTATGATACGGAGCCGCCGCCAAGCCCTAAAACCTCTTGGGAGGGCTGATTTGGAGTCCGTTCGAGGCTTCCGAGAGGGGAATCTGTCGCCATCGTCATCATCAACCATCCTCCATCACCCGCCATGCATGAGTAATTCCATCGTAGACTTGCTGGACGGTGATGGGTTGGATGGGATCTATCATGTAATCAAGTTAGTTTTGTTAGGGTTTGATCCCTAGTGTCCACTATGTTCTGAGATTGATGTTGCTATGACTTTGCTATGCTTAATGCTTGTCACTAGGGCCCGAGTGCCATGATTTCAGATCTGAACCTATTATTTTTTCATCAATATATGAGAGTTCTTGATCCTATCTTGCAATTCTATAGTCACCTATTATGTGTTATGATCCATTAACCCCGAAGTGACAATAATCGGGATACTTACAGGTGATGACCGTAGTTTGAGGAGTTCATGTATTCACTATGTGTTAATGCTTTGTTCCGGTACTCTATTGAAAGGACGCCTTAATATCCCTTAGTTTCCGTAAGGACCCCGCTGCCACGGGAGGGTAGAACAAAAGATGTCATGCAAATTCTTTTCCATAAGCACGTATGACTATATTCGGAATACATGCCTACATAATATCAATGAACTAGAGCTAGTTCTGTGTCACCCTAGGTTATGACTGTTACATGATGAACCGCATCCGGCATAATTCTTCATCACTAATGAATTTCCTACGAGCTTTCCATATATTGTTCCTCGCTTATTTACTTTTCCGTTGCTATTGCTATCATCACTACAAAATACCAAAAACATTACTTATACTACTATTACCTTTTGCTACCGTTATCACCACTATCATATTACTTTGCTACTAAACACTTTGCTACAGATATTAAGTTTCTAGGTGTGGTTGAATTGACAACTCAGCTGCTAATACTTGAGAATATTCTTTGGCTCCCCTTGTGTCGAATCAATAAATTTGGGTTGAATACTCTACCCTCAAAAACTGTTGTGATCCCCTATACTTGTGGGTTATCAAGACTATTTTCTGGCACCATTGCCGGGGAGCATAGCTCTATTCTTTGAGTCACTTGGGATATATATCTGCTTATCATTATGAAGAACTTGAGAGATCCAAAAACCAAGATCTATCCCTCAACTACGAGGGGAGGTAAGGAACTGCCATCTAGCTCTGCACTTGATTCACCTTCTGTTATGAGTAAGTTTGCGACACCTACACCTGCTTCTACTATTCGTTCTGATATGTTGCATGTTATTGATGATGCCACTTCTGCTATGCATGATACTTATGATGAAACTACCTCTATGCCTGATACTACTATGCCACTTAGTGATTTTCTTGATGAACAACTTGCTAGGGATAGAGAGATTGAAAATATTGAATCTGATGATAATGATGAAAGTGATGATGAAGAATCACTTGTTATTCCTAAGGGTTATGTCTTTGATCATGAAGCTTCTTTAGCTATTTTAGCTTTCCAAAATAGAAATGAACTCAAAAGATTATTAGCTAAATGGAGTAAGCAATCTCTAAATACTAGAATGAAACCTGACCCTGCTTTTGCTACCTCACCTATCTTTGTTACTGATAAGCATTATGAATTCTCTATTGATCCTGATATAATTACTTTGGTTGAATCTGATCCTTTTCATGGTTATGAATCTGAAACTGTTGTGGCACATCTTACTAAATTGAATGATATAGCCACCCTGTTCACTAAAGATGAGAGAACTCGTTACTTTTATATCCTTAAAATATTTCCATTCTCATTAAAGGGTGATGCTAAGATATGGTTTAATTCTCTTGATCCTGGTTGTGTGCGTAGTCCCCAGGATATGATTTATTACTTCTCTGCTAAATATTTCCCTGCTCATAAGAAACAAGCTGCTTTAAGGGATATATATATATATAATTTTGTGCAAATTGAAGAAGAGAGTCTCCCACAAGCTTGGGGGAGGCTTCTCCAATTACTTAATGCTTTGCCTGATCATCCTCATAAGAAAAATGAAATACTTGATATCTTTTATAATGGACTAACCGATGCCTCGATAGATTACTTGGATAGTTGTGCGGGTTCTGTTTCAGGGAAAGAACACCGGATGAAGCTAAAATTCTATTGAATAATATGTTGACAAATGAAAATAATTGGACACCTCCGGAGCCAATTCCTGAGCCTATTCCTAAACCAACTCCAAAGAAGAGGGGTATTCTATTTCTCAGTCCTGAAGATATGCAAGAGGCAAAGAAATATATGAAAGAAAAAGGTATTAAAGCTGAAGATGTTAAGAATTTACCTCCTATTGAAGAAGTACATGGTCTTAATTTACCTCCTGTTGAAGAAACATATGATCTTAGTCCATTACCTATGGAAGAAACTCATGGTCTTGATAACCCGACACAGGTAGTAAAGGTAAATTCTCTCTATAGATATGATAAAGCTGAAATCCTATTTACTAAGTTTGCTAGCCCATGCTTAGATGAGTTTGATAAATTTATGGCTAGGCAAGAAGACTTTAATGCTTATTTTGGTAGACAATTGAAATACAATTCAAATATGCTTGAACACTTGGGTGATTATATGGCTAATGTCAAAGGTGAACTTAACTTATTAGCAAACATGCTTCTATGGTTACCACTCAAGTAGAACAAGTACTTAAAGCTCAAAATGATTTGCTCAATGAATTGAATAGTAAGAATAATGATAATGTTGTTAGAGTTATGACTACAGGTGGTAAAATGACTCAGGAACCTTTGTATCCTGAAGGCCACCCTAAGAGAATTGAGCAAGATTCTCAGAGAAATAATATAGATGCACCTAGTTCATCTAAAAAGAAGAAAAAGAAAAATTATAGGACTTTGCATGCTTCTAGTAAACATATTACTGAAACACCTGAGAATCCAAATGATATCTGATGCTGAAACACAATCTGGTAATGAACCTGAAACTAGTGGTAATGTTAATGATAATGTTCATGATGATGCTCAACCTAGTAATGATAATGACATAGAAATTGAACCTGCTTTTGATCTTGATAACCCACAATCAAAGAATCAACGTTATGATAAAAAGGACTTTGTTGCTAGGAAACATGGTAAAGAAAGAGATTATGAGGATTTTGAGCGCTTTGCTGAAATGATTAGACCTATCTTTTTGTGTATGCGATTAACTGATATGCTCAAAACCAATCCTTATGCTAAGTACATGAAAGATATTATTACAAATAAAAGAAAGATACCGGAAGCTGAAATTTCCACCATGCTTGCTAATTATACTGTTAAGGGTGGAATACCAAAGAAACTTGGAGATCCAGGAGTACCCACTATACCATGCTCCATTAAAAGAAACTATGTTAAAACTGATTTATGTGATCTTGGAGCCGGTGTTAGTGTTATGCCTCTCTCTTTATATTGTAGACTTGATTTGAATAAGTTGACACCTACTAAAATATCTTTGCGAATGGCTGATAAATCAACTGCTATACCTGTTGGTATTTGTGAGGATGTGCCTGTTGTAGTTGCAAACGTTACTATTTTAACGGACTTTGTTATTCTTGATATTTCTGAGGACGATAGTATTTCTATTATTCTTGGAAGACCCTTTTTGAATACTGCAGGGGCTGTTATTGATTGCACTAAAGGCAATGTCACTTTTCATGTTAACGGTAATGAGCATACGGTACACTTTCCGAGGAAACAACCTCAAGTTCATAGTATCAACTCTATTGGAAAAATGCCATCGATTATATTTGGAGGTTTTGAATTTCCTCTTCCTACTGTCAAGAAGAAATATGATATTCTTATTATTGGGGATGTGCATATCCTCGTTGAGGTAACATAGTTTTATTCAAAATTTCTCCGGTTCCATGTTATTCGGAATGAGTTCGTTAACAAGACTTAATCTACCTTGTTAATGGATTCCTTTTGATGATCATGAGATGGATGAAACTAGAAGGCACAACCTTCTGTACCCCACTTTTACTTTCTGTTATTTATATTAAATAAAATGAAAATAAATATTTTTCTGTCTGTTATCTGATTATCCGTGCAATATAAAAATACCTCGAAAATAAAAGTTCTCCAAATGCCCTGAAATTTAAATATGATTTTTTCTAGAATATTTGAGAATATTTGGCAATGAGAACACAGCAGGGGGGTCAACCACCTGCCCACGAGGGTGGAGGGCGCGCCCCCCTGCCTCGTGGGCCCATGGTGGCCCTCCTCCACTTATTCCTGCACCCACACACTTCATCTTCCTCCCACAAACACGAATAACCAGCTCAAACCCGAGTCCAAGCTCATCTTGCTGCCATTTTCGATCTCCTTGATCAAAGCACCTCTCACAAAACTGCTCGGGGAGATTGTTCCTTGGTATGTGACTCCTCCATTGGTCCAATTAGTTTTTGTTCTAGTGCTTTATTCATTGCAAATTTTTGTTGCTTAGGTGACCCTGTTCTTGAGCTTGCATGTCAAATTTATATGGTTCCAAGTAGTTTTGATGCATGATATAGGCCCTAGGCACTTGTAGGAGTAGTTGCTATCAATATTATTGAGTTTGGTTTACTTTTATTTTGAAGTTACTAAAAAATTTCACAATTTTTCAGAGGAATAAAAATGCTTAGGAAAATGTTCCAAGGTGGTTCTTCAAGGAAGCAAGGACCCAGGCTTGCAATGCGTGATGCTGATGAAGAGCCACCAAGAGATGCTCCAGTGCGTCCTTGTGAATGGCCCTCTGAGAACTTTATGGATCGAGCGGGAATTAAGGAAGAATTCAACGCATATTTGCGTAACGCTGATCTTGTGAGCTTCGAGGAAGAGAAGTGCAACCAGTATCACTATCTCACCAGTACCTTTGTGAGGAGGTTTGAATTTTCAACTTCACGTAATTCTCCAACTGTCCTGTTTGATCTTTATGATAAATCTTACACTATGGACTTAGAGGATTTTACCACTGCTTGCAAACTTCCACAATGGGGTAGTATAAGGGATCCTCGCAAATCTAAATTTAGAGATTTTCTTGCTAGCATAACGGTGGGGGAATCTAGAGATATTACACAAGCTACCATAGGGAGCATTCACTTTCCTGCTATACACTATTTTGCTCTCTTCATAGGTAGATGCATTAATGGTAAAGATGAGGCATGCCACATGTGTGTCCCTGACCTCAGTATTCTTCGGAGTGCTGTGTTAGGAGACAAATCTTATAATTTCGGAGCCATTGTTGCACGTAGGTTGCATCTTAACAGACTTAATGGAGATTTCTTTGGAGGAATTTGTGCAACCCGCATAGCTAATTTTCTTGGTATAGCCATACGCGAAGATGATATTGAATTACCTCCTGCTTATTTAGATTTTAATGCTATGGTTCACCACTAGTTTGTCGAGAGGAACGAATCACCTCTCCAGTATCGACTAATCTTTGACGGACGCCGTGTTGTCCGTATTACTCTCCCTGCTCCTGCCTTCTTTGACTATCAGGCAAGAGGAGGATATACTATTACCAGAGAGGAGGCAGATGAGTACGAGAGGAGAGAGGAGGCCGCTCGTCGCCACGCTGCAGCTCAGCAGGCGATAGCCGCTGCATTGCAGTATGACCCCAGCTACTATTATGGATATCCGCCAGGCCAGCCGTGGCCATAGACCAACTTAGGACAAAAGCCTAAGCTTGGGGGATTATGTATTTCCCACCGACATTACATTTATGTTCACACTCATTGCTAGATGTCGGTGCTCATACTTTTTCATTGTATCATCCATGCTAGTTTATTTTCCTTTTTATGCTTTCTTCTTGCGTGTTTAATAAACCTTAAGAAAAACCAAAAAAATAGTTGTAGCTTTTAGTTAGTTTACTTTCCATGCTTGTAGTAGTAATTAAAAAGAAAACCCAAAAAGATTTCCTGTTCTTCTTTTTGCTTGTTGGGAGCTTTCCCGTGTAAATAGTTTTATTTCGTTTCTTTTCTTTTCTTTGGGGGTCGATAGGAGAAGACCATAATTAAATTGTTGAAGTGGCTCTTATATGCATTATTGTTTATCTGACAAAAGAGCCCATATTGCCTTGTCTTCTCCTGTTTATTGAATGCTTGCAGATTCCAGCTTAGTCCAATGCACGTGCACTATTATTATTATTCACATCATTCGATCGTGCAAGTGAAAGACAATTATGATGTTATATGATGGACTGGCTGAGATGAGAAAAGCCAGTATGAACTCGACCTCTTTTGTTTTTGTAATTATGATTAGTTCATCGTTCCTGATTTAGCCTATTATGAATAAACATGTTTGCAATGAAAACTAGAGATCATAGTTTCTTATGCCATGCTTGATTAGCTATGAGTTATAATGGTTTACCTTGCGTGCCAACATGCTATTAAAATGGTTATGATGTGGTATGATAGGGTGGTATCCTCCTCTTAATGATTTAAGTGACTTGACTTGGTGCATGTTCACGCATGTAGTTGAAACAAAATCAACATATCCTTCACGATATTTATGTTCATGGTGGATTATATCCTACTCATGCTTGCATTCGATGTTGATTAATTTTAATGCATGTTAATGACTGTTGTCGCTCTCTAGCTGGTCGCTTCCCAGTCTTTTGCTAGCCTTCACTTGTACTAAGCGGGAATACTACTTGTGTATCCAATCCCTTAAACCCCAAAGTTATTCCACATGAGTCCACTATACCTACCTATATACGGTATCTACCTGCCGTTCCAAATAAATGTGTATCTGCCAAACTATAAACCTTCAAATAAATATCCTGTTTTGTATGCTCGAATAGCTCATGTATCAACTAGGGTTGTCTGTATCTTCCATGTTAGGCGGGTTATTCTCAAGAGGAGTGGACTCCGCTCCTCACTCACGAGATAAATGGCTGGTCACCGGGATGCCAAGTCCCATGCTTTATGCAAACTAAATCAAAATAATTGCAACAAAACTCCCCGTGGGACTCTTGTTAGTTGGAGGCACTCGTTGTTTCGAGCAAGCCATGGATTGATGCTTGTTGGTGGAAGGGGGAGTATAAACTTTGCCATTCTGTTTGGGAACCGCCTATAATGTGTGTAGCATGGAAGATATCGCCATCTCTTGGTTGTTATGTTGACAATGAAAGTATACCTCTCAAAATATTATTCACCTCTGTTTCAAAACCGAGCTCTGGCACCTCTACAAATCCCTGCTTCCCTCTACGAAGGGCCTATCTAATTACTTTTATGCCGAGTCATCATCCTCTTATTAAAAAGCACCAGTTGGAGAGCACCGCTGTCATTTGCATTCATTACTGTTAGTTTACATTGAGTATGACTTGACTGGATCTCTTTTACCATGAATTACAATGTCTAGTCAGTCCTTGGTCTTTAAAGGTGCTCTGGATTTATGTTTTGCAGTCTCAGAAAGGGCTAGCGAGATACCATCTTGTTATATCATATTATGATTGTTTTGAGAAAGTGTTGTCATCCGAGATTTATTATTATTGCTCGCTAGTTGATTATGCTATTGATATGAGTAAACTTGAGACCTATGCGTTATTGCAAATATGGTTAGTTATAATCTTTGCTGAAAACTTGAATGCTGGCTTTACATATTTACAACAACAAGAGCAAATAGAGTTTGTAAAAGTTTTTCTGTATCACTTTCAGTTTGTCAACTGAATTGCTTGAGGACAAGCAGAGGTTTAAGCTTGGGGTAGTTGATACGTCTCCAACGTATCTACTTTTCCAAACACTTTTGCCCTTGTTTTGGACTCTAACTTGCATGATTGAATGGAACTAACCCGGACTAACGCTGTTTTCAGCAGAATTACCATGGTGTTATTTATGTGCAGGAGCGAACGTTCTCGGAATGACCTGAAACTTCACGGAGCCACTTTTCAGAAAATAAGAAAAATACCTGCCAAAGATGAAGGCCAGGGGGCCCACCGTCTCTCCACGAGGGTGGGGGGCGCGCCCCTACCTCGTGGCCCCTCTGTTGCCTCTCCGACTCCAACTCCACCTCCATATATTGAGTTTCGGGGAGAAAAAAAATCAGAGAGAAGAATTCATCGTGTTTTATGATACGGAGCCGCTGCCAAGCCCTAAAACCTCTCGAGAGGGCTGATCTGGAGTCCGTTCGAGGCTTCGAAGAGGGGAATCCGTCGCCATCGTCATCATCAACCATCCTCCATCACCAGTTTCATGATGCTCACCGCCGTGCGTGAGTAATTCCATCATAGGCTTGCTGGACAGTGATGGGTTGGATGGGATCTATCATGTAATCGAGTTAGTTTTGTTCTGGTTTGATCCCTAGTGTCCACTATGTTCTGAGATTGATGTTGCTATGACTTTGCTATGCTTAATGCTTGTCACTAGGGCCCGAGTGCCATGATTTCAGATCTGAACCTATTATGTTTTCATCAATATATGAGAGTTCTTGATCCTATCTTGCAATTCTATAGTCACCTATTATGTGTTATGATCCGTTAACCCCGAAGTGACAATAATCGGGATACTTACCGGTGATGGCCGTAGTTTGAGGAGTTCATGTATTCACTATGTGTTAATGCTTTGTTCCAGTACTCTATTAAAAGGAGACCTTAATATCCCTTAGTTTCCATAAGGACCCCGCTGCCACGGGAGGGTAGGACAAAAGATGTCATGCAAGTTATTTTCCATAAGCACGTATGACTATATTCGGAATACATGCCTACATTATATCAATGAACTGGAGCTAGTTCTGTGTCACCCTAGGTTATGACTATTACATGATGAACCACATCCGGCATAGTTCTCCATCACTGATCCATTGCCTACGAGCGTTCCATATATTGTTCTCCGCTTATTTACTTTCCCGTTGCTATTCCTATCATCACTACAAAATACCAAAAACATTACTTTTACTACTGTTACTGTCGGCTTTTGGGTTCCGGCAGACCCTTGAGGTTCGAACATTGGGGTGCGCGCAGAGATTTCGCCTCCTACCTACCTGCACCCCCCGCCATGCTAGGATCTAAACTACGGAAAGAACAACACAAGAGACACAAGGTTTATACTGGTTCGGGCCACCGTTGTGGTGTAATACCCTACTCCAGTGTGTGGTGTGGTGGATTGCCTCTTGGGCTGATGATGATGAACAATACAAGGAAGAACAGCCTCGCGAGGGTCTGTTCTTGGCTGGGGCGATGAACTGCTCGGTGGAGTTCAGTCACCTTTCTCTCTCTCTCTCTCTCTCAACCAACCGACCGAAACCCCTCGGCCCCCTTGCTATGTGGGTGGCTGGTCCTATTTATAGAGGCCCTGGTCCTCTTGCCAAATATCGAGCGGGAAGGGAGCCAACAATGGCGGGCTAATTTGAAGGGGGACAGCAAGTATCAGCTATCCTGACAAAAGTGGTCTTCGTCTGCGCAAAGCTCTAGTGATGACGCCTTCTTGGGCTCCACGGTGACCTCCGTCTCGTAGTCCTCTTGGTCTCGTTGCACCAAAATGGCAACCTTTGCCTGATGCCTCGGTACTCCGCTGCTGCACTTGCCCCCTTTGCACCAAAGAGGAAAGGAGGACGCTGCGCGGGCTGGCACCCCCTGGCGCCCTGAGTCGTCATGGCTTGTGTCACGGGCACCTCGCGAGGTACCCCGTCTTGATCTCTCCGCCTCCTCGTGAGCCAGCCTGACGAGGCCGTGCTTGAGGAAGCTCCGCGTCGTCCGCCCCGCGAGGCTCGGCCCCTCGCGAGGGTCTTGGGTTTGTGTTGGTGAAGATGGGTCGTGCTGGGCCCTCCTTTGAGCCACGCTGTAGGCCACAGGCAGGCAAGTCTGGGGACCCCGGTTCCCAGAACGCTGACAGTAGCCCCCGGGCCCAAGGCGCACCTAGACTTGGCCGTGCAGGGAGGCGAAAGGGCAAGAGCGAAGTGCCACGGGCCCTATCAGCCTGCGGCCTTGGGCGCCGCGTGGCTGTTGATTGGACATGGGCGTCTCCACTTCCCCATGGCGCCTCGGCAACTGCACGGATTGGACAAGTCCCTGCATGCAAAACGGGTCATGATTACCTGCGATCGTGGAGGTCGGCGGTTGTCCTTTGCCGGCTATAAGTACGGAACGACGCGCGCCCTTCCAGTCCATCCCTCCTTGCTCCTCCTTCTTCCTGATTCTTGCTCCGTCTTGCCGCGATGGCTCCGATCCGCCGGTTCTCGACGGCAGAGAAGGGAAAGGCCCCCCAAGAGGGACCAGACCCACTCCCGCCGAAGAAATGGCTTGTCCACTTTGGCACGGACAAGGGGGCCCTTCAGGTGGTGTTGAGGCCTTGGGGCGAGCTGGCGCAGCCGGGGTTCCCGCTTCCATTATACACCCATGTCGAGGGCCCCGAAGGAGCTGATGCTGGCCGCCACGGACGGCGCCGCCGTCGGCGCCGCCGGGTCATGAAGGTGTGGGTCGTCCCTCCTGGGGTCCACACCGAGGGCTCCTCCCAAGAGTTCGTGCTCCACGTCGCCATACCTCATCAGTCTTGGATCTGCCTTCCTCCCTTCTTCGCCTCCATCATCCCGCAGGGGGAGCCCTTGGAGGTCTGGCTGCAGCACGCCGGCTGCAGCACCCTCGCGACCGAAGCAGAGGTCACGGTCGTCGCCCCGGGCGAGGTCTACATGACTCGGGGCTGGAGAGAGATCGCCCGGGTTTGCAGGACAAGGGGCGTCTTCGCGATCCACTTGGACTACAACGGTGCTTCGGTGATGCTCTTCAAGGTCTTCGATGCAAACGGGCGCCGGCTGGAGTGCTGCCCGGGGGAAGGTGGCCAGGGCCCTGCTACGACGAGGACTGGGCTCGCCAACCGCTCCCTTGGTGGCTCCTCAGGTGGTGGAGACGTCGGAGGTTCCAGCGACTCCGGCGAGCCCTTCGCAACTCTGGAGACGAGCGACGACAGCTACGAGCCCCCGAGCCGGCGCCGCTCCTGGAGCAGGGCGGGCTCGTCAGGCCGCCGCCGACTCTGATCTGGATGGGGTTGGCGTCGATGCCTGATGGCCCACTGTTGATGATGGCGTCTTTTGTAAGGATGCGCATAGTTTGCGTCTCTTCAGGATCTGTTCCATGCGAGGAACCAAAAACGCGCCCCGTGGGGGCTTGTAAGGTGCCTGTGATCCTATTTTGTTAATATAACCCTTGTCATAGAATTGCGTGAGTTGCGCATCCCGTCTTAGCTCAGTCCTCCCTTTGGAACCTCATGAGGGCTTGGTGCTCTGCGCCGACAGGTCCCAGTCCCAAGGCAGCTTCAGCCGTCGCTGGTATGCCAGGTCGCGATGCCGTGGTCAAGGCCAGGAGGTGAGCGACCCGGAGTCCGGTAAGAGCCCCTGAGTCGCGATGCTCAGGAGGTCCCCTTTGGCACCCAAGCAGCCATCGTTTGGTGAGAAAGGAGAGCGGCATCGCTAAAAAGGGATAGCATTAGGTGCGGGGATGGTGCCACGGTAGCCGGTGCTTTCGGGTGATGACTTATCTCGAGGATCAGGGGCCGCTCTCTGGTGTGTCGCCGAGTCCGTGCTTCGGCAGGCGCGAGGTTGCTCGGCGAGGCCCTCGCGTGTCTCTCCCTTCTCGCCTTTGCTCCCCTTTCTGCTCTACGTCCTCAGGTCCCGGCCCTCGAGCGGGTCTCAGCCGTCGCTGGTATGCCAGGCGCGATGCCGTGGTCAAGGCCAGAGGGTGAGGGCTGGAGAGCCAGTAGGAGCCCTGAGTCGCGATGCTCAGGCACCCCCCCTTTAACGTGCAAGCGGTTCACGTGGACGAGAGCGAAGGAGACATCGCAAGAGCCTCGCCCGACGCAGCTCCTTCAGGAGGTCCTGCAGGTCCAGCATAAAAAACAAGGGGTTGCCATGACAATTGACAGTCAGCCGTTGGTTGCTTCCGAGGGGTAGTGAGGCACTGAAGGCTTGACGAGGTGACGCTATGCGGGGCTGCCGCAGCTAGAGCTCAACCATCCAGGTTTCTCGGTGTTGCAGGGACAGACCCATGCGCAAGCGTCGTACCGTTTGGGAGCAGCTCCGTTAGTTGGCGTCAGCTGAGAAGGCAACTAGGTAAAACACATTAGCCGCGAAGGAGTGGATTCATTCAAATAGATGCTGGGGATGTGGACATCACTGGGTCCGGCCCGAGCGACCTGGGGGGTCATGCAGCCCGAGGGGCGCCCCCAACAAGGTAAGTTAACAAGACGAAATAAAAAGGGGATACACGCCGCAGGGACGGACCCACGCGGCCTGGGAATAATGCAGCCCTGGGGGCGCTCCCAGCTGGAAGTGAAACTTGAAAGATGTCACCTGATGACGCTGAAGACGTAAGGGTGTTGGTGTAGCAGGCTCGGTGGGCTGCGGAAGCCGATCCTCATGAGCCCCCAGGCCCAGGGGCCTCGGGAGGCTCGGGAGGCGCTGGCGGCCCCTCGCGGACCATCTCCATCTCCGCCAGGGCTGTGGAACGCCTGGCATCTTGTGCCTCCGTGGTGCCCCTCATGAGGCGCTGGTACGCGTCAGCCGCGCTCGGCAAGTCGTAAGGCATGCGAACGTAGCTATGGGGCGGACCTCCGTAGCGCCCCACTCGCGAAGGCCAGAGGCGCTCCAGGGAGGCGACTTGGTTGAGCCCTGGTACGTCGATGCAGACGTGCAGCCCGCCATCCTCGCCTGGATGGGGGGCCACTGCTGGTAGGCGACGGCCGCCTCTCATGACCCTTGACTCCTATAACTCCTTAATGGCCTTGCTGACGAACTCCTGAGGGTCTGGATCTCCTTGCCTCGCTCCTTCTTGAGGGAAACGTGCTTTGAAACACGCCTCCACATGGTGCCCAAGCGGCTCCCTCGTGACCCTAGCTAGGTCGGCGGCCCTCTAGGGGAGAGCCCCAGAGCCCTGCCTAAGGAGGGCGCCGGGCGCGCTTTCCTATGCGATGGAAGGAGGTTCCCCCTGGGCAGGCACGGGCCCAGAGGGGCCTGCCTCCGGAGGGGCCGGGCCGGACGATGTCTTCTTCTTCTTGGGGTCGGCCTTCGGAAGCCTCCTACTTCCGCGATCCGGGTCTTCCAGTGATGCGGCCTGAAAGGCTCGTTCCAGGGAACACACCGCGTCCTTCTCTTCGCAGGGCACCGTGATGACTCCGCTGCTTCCTGGCATCTTGAGCACATTGTAACCGTGGTGAGTTACGGCCATGAACTTGGCCAGCGCTGGGTACCCAAGGATGGCGTTGTACGGTAGGCGAATTTGAGAGACGTCGAAGTCGATGAGCTCGGTGCGGTAGTTGTCGTGTGCCCCGAAGGTGACAGGGAGGCGGACCTGCCCGATCGGGACCGTGGAGCCGTCGGTGATACCGGAGAAAGGCTTGGTTGGCTGAAGCTGGTTGTAGGGCACTTGGAGGTTGTTGAATGTCTCCACGGACAGGACGTTGAGCCCTGCCCCACCATTGATGAGGGTCTTGGTGACCACCACGTTGCTGATGATTGGGAAACAAAGCATCGGGAGGACTCCAGCCGTAGCCGCACACTTGAGCTGATCTGCTGAGCTGAAAGTGATGGCGCACGCCGACCACCTGAGAGGGCGCGTGGCTTCGAGCCTGGGGAGGACTGCGTTCACTTCGCGAGCGAACTGCTTGAAGATGCGTTGAGAGGCTGGGGTTGAGCCCCGCCCAGGATGCAGGCGATTGCGCGCGGCTCCTGGAAGCCCCCAGCCTCCTCGTCTTGGTGGCGGTCCTGGTTTCTCCTTGGCTGCGGCGACAGCGGTGGGAGGCCTGCGTTGCCTTGCGGGCGATCCTCGCGTGGCTGATCCCTCCAGCCTCCCTCGCGAGGCAGGTCTTGCCAGCGATCCTCGCGAGGTTGATCGTGCCACCCCTGGCACGGGCCACGGTCTTCCCAGCGTCCTGTGTTCCTTCCTCCTCCTCAGCCGTAGCCCCGGTCACCGTGGTCAGGGCGACGGTCGACCCTTCCTTCACGCACGGCTCGGAGTTCTTGACATTCGTTGGTGTTGTGGGTGTGGAGGTCGTGGTACACACAGTACTGGCTGCTCTTGGAAGGTTCGGGCTGATCTCTGCCCCGCTTGGTGTCTGGCTCTGCCGCGAGCACGGTGGCCCCCTTGCGCTTCACATACTTGGCCTTGAGCTTCTTCTCTTCTGGGTCTGCGGCAGGCAGCTCGAGGAGGGAGAGACGCCCTTCCTCAGCCCTGGCGCACTTGTTTGCCAAGTTGAACAGCTCCAAGGAATTGCACAGGTATTCATGCATCGCCAGCTCCTCCTTCATCTTGACGTCGCGCACGCCGTCGGAGAAGGCTGAGATGATGGCCTCTTCAGTCACCTTGGGAATCTTGAGGCGTGCGTTGTTGAAGCGCTGGATGTACTTCTGCAGGGTCTCCCCGGGTTGTTGCTTGATGCGGCGCATGTCGCTCACGGCGGGTGGCCGGTCGCGAGTGCCTTGAAAGTTGGCGATGAAGCGGGTGCGCATCTCCTCCCAGGAGGAGATTGTGCCTAGAGCCAGGTTCAGGAGCCAGGTGCGGGCCCCGTCCTTCAGCGCCATGGGAAACCAGTTCGCCATGACCTTCTCGTCTCCGTTGGCAGCTTCGATGCCCAGCTCGTAGAGATGGAGAAACTCTGCAGGGTCGGCCGTGCCGTCGTAGTGAGGAGGCAGGTCTGGCTTGAACTTGGCAGGCCACGCGACGCTGCGTAGTTCGGTGGTGTAGGCGCGGCAGCCTGCTGTGGCCACGGGAGGCCTTGAGCCTGGTCTTGCATGTCCCCACACGCTGCAGCTGAGAGCAGTGCGGGCTCTTGACGCGCGGGAGCAGGAGCATGGTCGCGACGTGCTGGAGCAGGGAGCGCCCGGGCAGCTTCTAGTGGGCGAGGGACTTCTTGGCAGCTCTGTTCTTGCCGCGCTGGCACCTGACGGAGCGGGTTCCGCCCAGGGGCCACGCGCCTTGGAGCCATGGCGTCTTCTTGAGGAGGAGGCGGCCGGGGCGCCACCGGAACCTCGTCGCCTGCGCAGGGCGGGGTGCGGTGCAGCGGAACGGACGATGCGGAAGAGCCCCCTGCGGCACGGACGAGCTCGGCGATGCGGTCGAGCCATTCTTCATAGACGTCGTCGACGGGACGGTAGCGCAGGAGCTCGTTTGCCGTGATGAGCGCAGCTCGAACCTCCATGGGCGAGCGAGGGAGTTGCGGTGCGGCCGTCTTGCCGCATGGAAGGATGCTGAGACGACGCTTGCTGCTCGTCCCCCGCCGGGCCGGTGGCGGCGTTGACGGCAGGTGACGGGGAACCGCGAGGACGCCCGCCGACAGGGGCCGTCTGGGCGACGCGGGAAGCGAGGGCGGCCCGGCGCTCCGCGCGGGCCCGACGAGCGTCAGACATGGGCGCAATGGTCGGAGGAGAGCGGGGTGGTAGAAGGTGGACTCCGGCGCACCCCTACCTGGCGCGCCAAATGTCGGATTTCGGGTTCCGGCAGACCCTTGAGGTTCGAACACTGGGGTGCGCTCAGAGATTTCGCCTTCTACCTACCTGCACCCCCCGCCATGCTAGGATCTAAACTACGGAAAGAACAACGCAAGAGACACAAGGTTCATACTGGTTCGGGCCACCGTTGTGGTGTAATACCCTACTCCAGTGTGTGGTGTGGTGGATTGCCTCTTGGGCTGATGATGATGAACAATACAAGGAAGAACAGCCTCGCGAGGGTCTTTTCTTGGCTGGGGCGATGAACTGCTCGGTGGAGTTCAGTCACCTTTCTCTCTCTCTCTCTCTCTCTCTCTCTCAACCAACCGACCGAAACCCCTCGGCCCCCTTGCTCTGTGGGTGGCTGGTCCTATTTATAGAGGCCCTAGTCCTCTTCCCAAATATCGAGCGGGAAGGTAGCAACAATGGCGGGCTAATTTGAAGGGGGACATCAAGTATCAACTATCCTGACAAAAGTGGTCTTCGTCTGCGCAAAGCTCTGGTGATGACGCCGTCTTGGGCTCCACGGTGACCTCCGTCTCGTAGTCCTCTTGGTCTCGTTGCGCCGAAATGGCAACCTTTGCCTGATGCCTCAGTACTCCGCGGCTGCGCTTGCCCCTTTTGCACCAAAGAGGAAAGGAGGACGCTGCGCGGGCTGGCACCCGCCTGGCGCCCTGAGTCGTCATGGCTTGCATCACGGGCACCTCGCGAGGTACCCCGCCTTGATCTCTCCGCCTCCTCGTGAGCCAGCCTGACGAGGCCGTGCCTGAGGAAGCTCCGTGTCGTCCGCCCCGCGAGGCTCGGCCCCTCGCGAGGGTCTTGGGTTTGTGTTGGTGAAGATGGGCCGTGCTGGGCCCCCCTTTGAGCCACGCCGCAGGCCGCAGGCAGGCAAGTCTGGGAACCCCCGTTCCCAGAACGCCGATAGTTACCTTTTGCTACCGTTATCACCACTGCATATTACGTTGCTACTAAACACTTTACTGCAGATATTAAGTTTCCAGGTGTGGTTGAATTGACAACCCAGCTGCTAATACTTGAGAATATTCTTTGGCTCCCCTTGTGTCGAATCAATAAATTTGGGTTGAATACTCTACCCTCGAAAACTGTTGCGATCCCCTATACTTGTGGGTTATCAGACCCCATTCATCCTCTCGAACGGCATCATGCTGTGAAGGAGTGTCGGCCCAAGGTCGATGATGTCGTCCATGATGTGGACACACAGATGCACCATGACGTCAAAGAACGCGGGCGGGAAGTACATCTCAAGCTCACATAGTATAACAACGATCTCTTCCTGTAGCCTTGGGAGCTGCTTCACACTTATGGACTTTCGAGATATAATGTCGAAGAAGTTGCAGAGACCAGTAAGTGTGTCATGGACGTGCTTCTCCATTATCCCTCTAATGGCAACTAGGAGTATCTGCGTCATCATCACGTGACAGTCATGAGACTTCATCCCGCTGAACCTTTTCTTCTTGGGGTCTAGTAATCTGCTTATCTTCCCACAGTAACCGGAACTGACTTTGATTCCCATAAGGCACTTGATGAATTGATTGATCTCCTTCGCACTTAAAGTGAATCAAGAAGGGGGCACTAATTCTCCTCCTTCTTGTTGACTTTTCTCCCCCTTTCCCCCTCCATCTCCGTCTTCGTCTCCTCCATCAACTTTTTACGACAGAGATCTTTCCTGATCTTCAAATCTTCCAAGTCTTTCCTTGCCTTCGGCCAATCCTTGGTCTTCTCCGGCATGTTCATCAGTGTGTCAAGCAAGCTCTCGAGGACATTCTTCGTGATATGCATTGGATCAAGGCAATGAGGCGTGTCATGATTGGGCCAGTACTCCAAGTACCAGAAAACAGACCTCGTTTTCCATACCTTCAGTAGCGGCTCCGATGCCTTTTTGATCTTTCCCGACGCGGGGCATTGTTCCCAGTTTCTCAATAGCTCATCGATTTCGGTGCCGCTCCTCTTACTTGGAGGTCCCCGAAGCTCAGCCAACCCATTGAATAGATCTCCATGCTTTCTCCACGGGTCATCCTTCTCGAGCCATCTACGATGCCCCATGTACACGATTTTCATGGACCCACCATCTTTCGCTGACGTAAGCTGTTGAGCCGTTGTATCATCCATGCACCTCGTGCATCCGTAGTATCCGTGGGACACCTGGCCTGAGGTGTACCCGTAACCGAGATAGTCGTGCACCGTCGTCATCAGCACGGCTCTCATATGGAAATATTCTCCTTTGCTGGCGTCCCATGTCCATGCCGGTGTTTTCCATAATGTGTCTAGCTCCTCTTGCAGAAGCCCCATATACAGGTTAATACTATTTCACGGTTGTTTCGTCCCTTGAATTAGCATGCTCATGTGTATGTACTTTGTCTTCATGCACTTCCATGGGGGGAGGTTGTACATCCATACAAACACGGGCCATGTGTTGTGGTTGGTGTTCTGGTTTCCAAACAGATTCATGCCATCGGTACTCGCACCAAGCACGATGTTCCTTGGATCTTCTGCAGCAAATCCATATCGGCGTTGAATGCTCTCCACTGGCTACCATCTACGAGGTGTCTCAGCCTCGGATCATCTTGATCGTCGGGCTTCTTCCTCTCTGTGTGACAGCGCATGAGATTTGCTTCCTTAGGATCTACGAAATACTGCTGCAGGCTGAAAGTGCTAGTGATCGACTAGAGGGGGGGTGAATAGGCGATTTTTATGAAAATCTTCAAAACATGGAAGTTTCGAAGACAAACGATAGAAATAAACCTATTACTATGCAGCGGAAGGTAGACTACACTAGGCAAACCATAGTCAAGTATTCAATGAAGTGAAAGCACAATGACTAATAGCAGCTAGGCAGTAAAGATCAGGTAGGAAGATATTGTGAAGCCAATCAGAACAAGAAGTCACTCAGTGAAGACAAGATAATGCAATCATACAATGACTTCACAAGGACCAACAGTAAGTAAAGGGAAGGGAAGGATGAAACCAGTGACTCGTTGAAGACAATGATTTGTTGGACCAGTTCCAGTTGCTGTGACAACTGTACGTCTGGTTAGGGAGGCTGAGATTCAACTCAGAAGACCTCGTCTTCACCTTATTCCCCTTAAGCTAGGGACACCCAGTCCTCGCCCAATCACTCTGGTAAGTCTTCAAGGTAGACTTCCAAACCTTCACAGACTTCGTTCACCGGCGATCCACAATGACTCTTGGATGCTCAGAATGCGACGCCTAACCGGCTGGAGGATTCACAGTCCTCAAGTGTAATAAGTCTTCAGATCACACAGACAGGAAGACTTAAGTGATGCCTAACACTCTTTGGCTCTGGGTGTTTAGGGCTTTATCCTCGCAAGGAATTCTCTCTCAAAGGCTTCGAGGTGGGTTGCTCTCAAACGACAAAAGTCGTACTCTAACTGTGAGCAGCCAACCGTTTATGGTTGTAGGGGGTGGGCTATTTATAGCCCCTTGGCAACGCGACCTGATTTGTCCGAAATGACCCTTGGTCACTAAGGAACTGACACGTGTTCCAACGGTCAGATTTTAAACACACACGGCAACTTTATTTGGACTACAAGCAAAGCTGACTTATCCAACTCTAGACAAGATTTGCTCTCATAGTCTTCACTCGAAGACATAGGATTTTGGTTAAGCATCACTTCAGTCATTCTGACTGGTTCTCTTGGACCTCACTTAATAGTACGGTGGTTCCTATGACTCAACAAAGAAAAACATAGAACGACGAAGCTGCTAAGTCTTCGCGCTCCATAGTCTTCACACGATGTCTTCTCTTATCATAGTCTTCAATGTGAATGTCTTCATATACCACCTTTGACTTCAATGTCTTCATACATTTTTAGGGGTCATCTCTGGTAGGAAAACCGAATCAATGAGGGACTTCTACCTGTGTTATCCTGCAATTCTCACAAACACATTAGGCCCTCAACTAGGTTTGTCTTCAATACTCCAAAACCAACTAGGGGTGGCACTAGATGCACTTACACAGACGAGGAGTGATCGGAAAGTACCATACAACTTTCCGAGGAGATTTCTTTCCTGCCTTCTTGTATCGAGAAGCATTGCACACTGGACAGCTGGTTTTTTCCGCGTGCTCCCCCGATAAATGATACAATCGTTGATGCATGCGTGGTACCTAATGTGTGGCAAATCAAAAGGGCAAACGATTTTCTTGGCCTCCTCGACACTAGTAGGACACAGGTTCCCCGCGGGAAGAACTTTATTATGTAGAAACTTCAAATGCTCATCAAGGCTTTTATCTGTCCATTTTTTTGGCATTCGTCTTTAGAAGTTCGAGCGGGAAACTCATGCGGGTCACCTCGGGATCGCAACCGTCATACAATGGAGTCCTCGAGCCTACTTCAAGTTGCGCCAGCTTGGCCTCTTCTCTAGAAGCAGCTCTCTCGCTAATCGTACTCTTGCGAAGGAGGTCTCGAACATGAGGGTCCTGCACGACTGAACTTAGTAGCGTCAAAGACTGCGGCATGACCGCTGCCTCTTCTCCGCCATGTTCGGACTCTTCTTCGTCGTGTCCTGAATCTTCTCCGCCGCCGTCGTCATTTCGGGACTCTTCCTCCTCGACATGTCTGGAGCCATCGTCTTATTGTCGATCGGTCATCTCTTCGTCTAGCCCCATTGTTAGGGATATACCCCGCAGTATGACCCGCCCGGGCTTGGCGTTTTCATTGGTAACCCACCGTTAGTGGCGACTCACGAACCTGGCGACTCACGGATGGCCCTAATGGCGGGTCAGATAGAAGACAAGGCCCAAAGCCCAAAAGGCCGGCTCACGTTATGATGGGCTAGCTTAAGAGGAAAGAGATGACGAATATTTCCTTTACGAGGAAGCAAGACCCAGACTTGTATTCAACTTGTAAGAAAGGATAGACTACTCCTAGTCCTACTAGGACTCCATATGTAACCCACCCCTTCAACATATATAAGGAGGGGTATGGCTCCCCAAAAAGGGACAAGCAACAAGAAACAATAATCTCTAGGGCTAGACACAATTAGAGAGAGCCGGCTTACCGGCGACTCTTTCATAAGCATAATGAGATCTAGCCACAAACAACATGTAGGGCTATTACCGGATGATGCTTTCCGAGGCCCGAAGCTGTCTAAATCCTTGTCTTGTGTTGCTTCTCTCGATTCCGCTCAACCCCTCTCAAGCTACTACAAAGATGCGTTGGCCTCACGACTAAGTCCTCACATTAGGACATCTGCCATGATAATTTCACGATAGTTGGCACCCACCGTGGGACCTGCGCACGGTGATGATGAGTTCTTGAAGGGATCTTCCTAGGAATCGAGGAGTTTGCAATTTTCCGGATGAAGATTTTACAATCCATGAGATTGAAGTTGAAAAAGAATTAGCATTACAGTTGATCCGCCTCCGCCTGTCCTATGATTTATTTGATTGTTTTACAAGTCGCCGAAACTGACAGACTTCTAAAGAAGGTGTCAAATCTGAGTTGGCTGACTACTTCAGCGTTGACTTGGACTCGTCGGACTGCCTACGTTGACAGGCGTCGCCTCTGAGCCGCCATGGCCAAAGCTCGCCTCGTGGCCATGCATCGTCGAGTTGCTGTCACTGCCTCTGCTTCTGCGGGTCTCCATCTCAATCCTCCACGGCCAAGTCGCCAGGCCACGCCTGAGAGTCGGTCTGCGGCGCGGCTGTCTCACGTCCCAAGGGGACCTACTAAAAATCTCGATGGAAGTAAAGACCGAATCAGACAAGCACTCCAATTAGTACTATCTCAACTAGTACTCCTCAACATCTTGGAGGAACACTACGTCTATATTCATGAAGCAGTAAAACCGTATCAGCATGCTACTTTGGTTGTTTCCCCCCTGCTACTGCTAATCAAGACCGTATCATCTGAGGACAGATGAGCTACACTAGAAACTTGGGCTGCATGCGCCCTGTCAGCTATGGATGAAGACGAGGACACGACTCTTCATCCTCGCCGTTCCGCCCCCGCCACCGCAGCGGTGCCTCACCGACGCGCCCCCGCTGACCGAGCCGCCGGCGCCGGTCACCTCTGTCCAAGCTGCGGCCCGCTAAGCCGCCTTGGCTGCTGCAACCCGCCGGCCTACCGCGCTTCAAGCCGCCGACCGCCGCGAGCCGCCCATGCTCCAGCCGGCCCACCATGGAAGTGAACGACTCGAAGGAAAACACAGACGTGATTTCATCCAACTGACCGCGACTCGGACTTGGGCTGCGATCTCCACCTCTGACCAGGCTTCTGCGACCTCCTCTACTGCTACGTCGTGGTCCGCCTGTCGCGGTCACAACTGCTGTTCGGTGCCGGCCCTGATGAGCGGCCGAGCCACCACCGAGTCACCTCCGACGAGCCACCCTCGGCCTCAGTCACCTGAGCCGCCAGCTAGCGGGCTCCGAACTCCTCACCGCTGCTGCCGTGGCCGAACCGGCGCTGCCTCTTTCTACCACGGCCTGCTCACCTTCGCCGCCCTTGTGGCCTTGCTTCAAGCGCCTACTGCCTCCGTGGCTGAGACGAGGAACTTTTGCCACTTTGACCTTCCCGCGCCGACGCGGGTTTTTCCCCCAAGTCGTCGTGATGAGAGCCACATCCTTCACCGGCCTCACCTTCACCGCCGTGCCATTGAGCATCTGCGCCGAGTCGCTGTGTTCGCCTCGAATCGCCGGGTCCCGCTGGTTTGACCCCGAGCCGCCCGTGGCCATGGTTCGACTCTGCCTTTTCTTCTGCTGCAGGCACGGCCGTCCGAGCCGTTCTCGTGCTGCCCTTGACCCGGCCCGTTGCTCTGAGGGCCGGCACCTACTCATAGCCGCCGAGCTCACCTTGCGCTGAGCCTCCGATGTGGCCTCGGCTGGCCGCTTCCGAGTTTTGCCTTTGCCTCTGAGCAGCCCCGCTGGGTCGCGCTCGGCCAGGTCACGCCCGCAAGCCGCCTGTTGCTGCCCCTCCGCGCGCCGCACTTGGCCTCACCTTGAGCCACCCTGTCGCCTACATCACCACAGCTGGGCTCTACTTCAACCCGCCGCCTCGCCGGCGCCTCTGCACCGGCGTGACAACGACGCCTCGAGCTGTCGTCGTGGCCTTGAGTCGCCGCTTCTGAGACACCTACGCCGTTGCTTGTTTCCACTTCTGAGTCGCCGGCGCCGTTACGTGCTTCTGCCATGGCTCGTTTCAAGCTAACACCAGTAAACCGACCGCGCCTACACTGTCTCGCGATGGCCTGAGCTGCCCTCGTCGGTGCCTCGAGCCACTGTTACGGCCCGTCTCGTCGCTCACCTTTGCCTAAACCGCCCTGTGCGTCTGAGCCGCCTTCGCTGGCCTCCGTACCAACACACGCGAGTCGTGCAAGGGTTAAAAGTCCTGGACGGTTTCATAAAAGATCTGTTAAGTTACCGCTGCTGTTGAGGGGAGTACTAGTTCTGCTTTTAGTGAATGTGTGTTGGTGCAAAACACCAGAAAGAGAATATGAGCTATTGAGCCGCTGGAGTTTATGCATCTGCTAAGTCGCCAGGGCGCTACTCCCCATGGATGACCTGAAGCTTATACATGGGTAACCAAATCAACGCATATATCTGGGGTATCCGGCAATACAACATCAAGTATTCATATGACAGATCAAGTCAAAAGGAAAGGGTAGCTGCTGGAGATGATCAGATGAGCCGCTATCAACATCAGACAGTTGATATGTTTTGATCTCAATATCCACGTTCATCCCACAAAAGAAAAATATCAGGTACTATCTTGTCTATTTATTTTTAATGCATATTGTTTTTATCAAAGAACAATTACTCTGGTCTGTGATATTTTTTCGCAGGATTATTGTTTATTACAAAGGTGTCGCACACCAGCATTATTTTTTGCACTAGCACTTGTCTGTGCCGTGCTGCTCGACGAGTACGTCCGCAGGTCGCCGCCCCCGCTACATCAACACGACGCGGTTGATTCGCCCGTCCACGCGGCTTACCACGCCTGCGATTGACTCGTTCGTCCACACCCGCTTACAACGCCGTGACCGGCTCATCTCTCTGCTCCCACGGCCGACTCACCAGTGATTGATTTCAACTTCAACATGGTGATCATCAACTCCGCGGTAGATAATTACTGACCTAACATATCCGGTGAAATCCATCCAGTATATTTTTATATTATATATTGCTTTCTTTAAAAGAGCAATTGCTCTGGCTTGCAAGTTCTACAGTGCAGGACAAGTTATATCACTGAGATGTTGAATGACTCATACCGGTTTATATCATGGTCAATATGGAGAATCTCAAAGCCAACTCCTCGAGTCGCCTTGAAACTCGAGGGCTACGATGACATGATTCAGTAAATGATTGTCGGTTTAAAGCATATTCAAGAACTCCGGGTCATTGGAGAGAAAAATAACCCGGCCCCGAAGGCTACTGCCTTATTGGCGAATATTTAAAGGCCGTCAGAAAATTTCCGGCTTAAAAAGAAGGATTCCGGCTCACAATGATGCTTCCGGTTTACAATCCGGTTCAAGGGAAATCCCGTCTCCCACACAGCGTGAAACCCTTAATATCCAGTTTAAAATCCGGTTCAAGGTAAACCTGTCTCCCACAAAGCTTTGAAGCTCTCAATATCTGGTTTGAAATTCTGGTTCAAAAAGAATTAATCTCTCGCAAGATTCGAGTTCTCAGAAAAATTAAAGGTTGCCAAAGAGAACTTGCTGCCATGATGCGCGGTTCAAACATGGGTATCCTGCCTTACGGCTTCCCTTATTATGGTCACTTGGGGGCTTCCTGCTCATCGAGCATAGCTGTCGGTACCCTCTTGATCAGCGTGATGCAAAAATTTATATGATCACTTGGGGGCTTCCTGTTCAAACATAGGTCGTATTCGAACCAAAGAGAACATAGCTGTCGGTACCCTCTTGATCGGCGCAACGCCAAAGCCACTGGGGCTACATGATCGTATTCGAATCCTAGCTTAACCCCTTTGGAACGGTTTACTGATCGTATTCAAATCAGAAACCTCAATTTTTATTTGATTTAAGTTTTTTGCAAACAATATTTTGGTTTTGTCTTGAGACTTATTTGTTGAGATCTAAGTATAAGTGTGGTTTCGTTTAAACCCAATTTGGCTTTAGACGATAAGTCGCTAGCATGTGACAATCATCATATATTTGGAAGTATTGATTTCTAAGGATTGGGTTATCACCCTTATTGCACAAGTCATGTAAACCGGCAAATTGAATATCACATTGGTTATATGTGGGATATTATGACCCGCCCTGCGGTAAACCGCCAAGGGGTCTTGTGATTTACTTCTGTGCAGTATAAGACTACATTTGGGTGGTTACCCACCCTGGCTTTTGACGTTAAGTCGCCAGGGCATATGTTGTTTAAACTCTATGCAGGATTTACAGAGCTATGACTTACACAAATGATTAAGTTCCAACCCATCATCAAAGATTGAAATTGGTGTCTCAGAAGGGTTATCAATTCTTGATTTTCTCAAAGGTTATAAGCCGCCGGATTATAAAAATTCCGGTTTACAATAGAGGCGTATTAAATCGTCACCGGCCAAGAGCCGCCGGGTATTTAAACTCCGGGTTTACTTATCAACAGATGAGGTTTTCAAAGTCGCTTTAGCGCAATGGCTATTATATTATCAATGGATATGATTTATTCTACAATTGAAGGAATAGTCCCGAGTCGCTGCAGGCTTACGACCCGGCACTTGGGGGCTACATTATTTAAGTTGAGGTTATATCAAATATGCAAGTCTCATGTCGCTGCAAGCATGCACCATGACACTTGGGGGCTAATGCAAAGTCATTTTTACTAGCCTTCTTGAAGATCCGACTCATCATATCATAATGAGCCGGCCCTTGGGGGCTCCCAATTGCTCCTGTCAACAATTCAAGGTTCAAGCCCCATGGTGGAGATCATATTATATGATGTTATTATCAATAAATTATATACAAAGTCCCAACTTAGTATTATTTTACTAAGCCGTCCCTTGAGGGCTACACGTTGATGTTCAAATTTACATGGTTATATCTACAAAATCCCTGTTCATTATTGCATATGACCCGGCCCTTGGGGGCTACACTGGTTGAAGTTTTCATTAGTATAAGGCAATTACAAGTCCCAGGTTGCTGCAAGCATGACAACCCGACACTTGGGGACTACAGGTGATATGCATATAAGAAAAAAAATCTTCAAATTCTCAATTTGGAATGGACCAGATTAACCCGGTGTCTACAACAATCATGACCCGGCATCATTTATTTATAACCCGACAATTTTGGCAATCATAAATCGGCAAGATCTACATCTTTAAGCCGGTTGAATATCAGTTGAATATTTCAAGACCAATATTTTGGTCAAGTCAGAGCATTGAAGGCCGATTCAAATGGATTATTTCTTATAATACTTCTCAACAAGAGCCAATGTCAGAAATTGCTTATGAAGCTGGCTTATTGACCCGGATTTTTTGAGAAGAAGTGCCTGGATTTTTGCATTGGCAAGATTTGGACATATCTGTTAAAAGAGATTTGCTATAAGATCTTTGAGTATGCATCCAGGAGGAAATGACAAGGATTTAAAGATGATCAGGTGCCGGTTCAGGAAAATATTTAAACCCGGAGCACAACCTATCAAGTTTGTTCTTGTGTTTATTTTACAGGATCCAAATTAAACTGGGGGCTAATGTCGGGGATATACCCCGCAATATGACACGGCCGGGCTTGGCGTTTTCATTGGTAACCCGCCGTTAGTGGCGACTCACGAACCTGGCGACTCACGGATGGCCCTAACGGCGGGTCAGATAGAAGACAAGGCCCAAAGCCCAGAAGGCCGGCTCACGTTATGATGGGCCGGCTTAAGAGGAAAGAGATGATGAATATTTACTTTACGAGGAAGCAAGACCCGGACTTGTATTCAACTTGTAAGAAAGGATAGACTAGTCCTAGTCCTACTAGGACTCCACATGTAACCCGCCCCTTCAACATATATAAAGAGGGGCAGGGCTCCCCAAAGAGGGATAAGCAACAAGAAACACTAATCTCTAGGGCTAGACACAATTAGAGAGAGCCGGCTTATCGGTGACTCTTTCATAAGCATAATGAGATCTAGCCACAAACAACATGTAGGGCTATTACCAGATGATATTTTCCGGGGCCCGAAGCTGTCTAAATCCTTGTCTTGTGTTGTGTCTCTCGATTCCGCTCAACCCCTCTCAAGCTACTACAAATATGCATTGGCCTCACGACTAAGTCCTCACATTAGGACATCTGCCGTGACAATTCCACGACACCCATGTCGTTATTCCCTGCCATGTGGACGTCCTCATCATCATCATCTTCTTCACTTACCCACTAAGTATAGCCATCCATGAAATTATTCATCAGCAGGTGCGCCTTCAAAGTGCCACGATCAAAAGGGTCCAAAAGGAATCCTTCCTTGCATCTTGCACACGGACAACTAATCCTAGTCCGATTATTTGCATACATGTCCATCACCGCGGATTGCCTGTACCGCTCCACCTTCCATCCACTCACCTTCTTGACCGACTGCACGGTATAACAAGCAAAAGGGTTATGAAATAAATAATGCATGCTTCAAAGTCATATATATAAAATTTTGGCATGACCTTGCCTAAAAATAGGACATATGAGTTTGCTCGAAATTCACCGAAATGGAAATAAATCGACATTTCGGCAAAACATAAGCAACTCATGAAGGAAATATGCCCTAGAGGCAATAATAAAGTTGTTATTTATATTTCCTTATATCATGATAAATGTTTATTATTCATGCTAGAATTGTATTAACCGGAAACTTAGTACATGTGTGAATACATAGACAAACAGAGTGCCACTAGTATGCCTCTACTTGACTAGCTTGTTGATCAAAGATGGTTAAGTTTCCTTGCCATGGACAAAGAGTTGTCATCTGATGAACGGGATCATATCATCAGAGAATGATGTGATTGACTTGACCCGTCCATTAGCTTAGCACGATGATCGTTTAGTTTACTGCTATTGCTTTCTCCATAACTTATACATGTTCCTATGACTATGAGATTATGCAACTCCCAAATACCGAAGGAACACTTAGTGTGCTATCAAATGTCAGAATGTAACTAGGTGACTATAAAGATGCTCTACAGGTGTCTCCGATGGTGTTTGTTGAGTTAGCATAGATCAAGATTAGGATTTGTCACTCCATGTATCGGAGAGGTATCTCTGGGCCCTCTCGGTAATGCACATAACTATAAGCCTTGCAAGCAATAGTGTGACTAATGAGTTAGTTACCGGATGTTGCATTACAGAACGAGCAAAGAGACTTGCCGGTAACGAGATTGAACTAGGTATTGAGATACCGACGATTGAATCTTGGTCAAATAACATATCGATGTCAAAGGGAACAATGTATGTTGTTATGCGATTTTACCGACAAAGATCTTCGTAGAATATGTAGGAACCAATATGGACATCCAGGTTCCGCTATTGGTTATTGATTGGAGATGAGTCTCGGTCATGTCTACATAGTTCTCGAACCCGTAGAGTCCGCACGCTTAATGTTCGGTGACGATCGGTATTATGAGTTTATGTGTTTTGATGTGACGAAGGTTGTTTGGAGTCCCGTATGTGATCACGGGCATGACGAGGAGTCTCGAAATGGTCTAGACGTAAAGATCGATATATTGGATGACTATGTTTGGACATAAGAATGGTTCCGGATGAGTTCGGGCATTTACCGAAGTACCGGGAGGTTACCGGAACCCCTGGGAAGTATGTGGGCCTTATTGGGCCATAGTGGGAGAGATGAGAAGGAAGCGTAGGAGGGGGCGCGCCCCCCCAAGCCCAATCCCAATTGGGTGGGGGGGCGGCCCCCCCTTTCCTTCCTCCTTCCTTCCCCTTCCTAGCTTCCTCTCCTAGTCCAACTAGGGAGGGGGGGGGGGGGAATCCTACTCCCGGTGGGAGTAGGAATCCTCCAAGGCGCGCCATAGAGGGCCGGCCCTCCCCCCTCCTCCACTCCTTTATATACGAGGGAAGAGGGCACCCCAAAGACACACAAGTTGACATTTTCTTAGATGTGTGCGGTGCCCCCCTCCATCATAATCCACCTCGGTCATATCGTTCCAGTGCTTAGGCAAAGCCCTGCGCCAGTAGCTCAATCATCACCGTCATCACGCCATCGTGCTGACGAAGCTCTCCCTCGACACTCAGTTTGATCAAGAGTTCGTGAGATGTTACCGAGCTGAACATGTGCAGATCGCGGAGGTGCCATACTTTCGGTACTAGGATCGGTCGGATCGTGAAGACGTACGACTACATCAATCACGCTGTCATAACACTTTTTCTTTTGGTCTACAAGGATACGTAGACAACACTCTCCCCTCTCGTTGCTATGCATCACCTAGATGGATCTTGCGTGTGCATAGAATTTTTTTTGAAATTACTGCGTTCACCAATAGTGGCATCCGAGCATGTCTATGCATAGATGTTATATGCACGAGTAGAACACAAAGAAGTTATGGGCGTGTGTATATACATATTGCTTGCCGTCACTAATTGATTCTTGATTCATCAGTATTGTTGGATGAAGCGGCTCAGACCGACATTACGCGTACGCTTACGCGAGACTGGTTCTAGCGACGTGCTTCACACACAGGTGGCTGGTGGGTGTCAGTTTCTTCAACCTTAGTTGAATCGGATTCAATGTACATGATTCTTTTTGAAAATCAAAAAGCAATCACTATACCGCGTTGTGGTTTTGATGCATAGGTAAGAACGGTTCTTACTTAGTCCGTAGCAGCCACGTAAAACTTGCAACAACAAAGTAAAGAACGTATAATTTATTTTTGCAGGGCATGTTATGATGTGATATGGTTAAAACATGATGCCAAATTTTATTATATGAAATAAGCATGTTTTGTAATAAAGTTGTCGACAACTGGCAGAAGCTATATGATTGTCGCTTTAGTGTATGAACCAACTGCCCCTTCTTTCGGCAGCAGAGCACCACCACGGCACAGAGCAGACCTCCTTTTTGGCTTTTAGGATGAAGGTTGCCACCCCGGAGCACGGCCGCTGCACCGCACCGCACCGCTAGAGGTCAGCTTCCATCCAAAGCCAAGCACAGCTCCTCGGGACACGACGCCTTTATCTGATCTGGTCCGAGGTGACGCAGCCGGCTGGGGATTGACACAATGAGACGAGATGATGCACGCACCAACAGCGTGGTGGCCAGGCGTGCGGACGGCAACGCCGTGCCGGCCGTGCGTGGCCTACAGCCTAGTGAGTACAGTCAAAGCCAAAGTGGGGGGCGCTATCCTCCGCATGAGGCTGGAGGAAGAAGCAACAATGCAACAATCTCGGTCGTGAGGCTGGAGACGCTATCCTGTGCTGATTGCGTGCTCGATCGGCTGCAAGCGCATACTACCTAAACTTATCACCCGCCTGCAATGTCATGCAATTTGGATGGACCATGCATGCACGGCGCAACTACCACTACCACTCGTGGTACTGGTATACCTCTCGCTGGGTGGAGTGCTAAGGTGGCCGATCTCTTGATCTGAATGCTACGGTGGTGGTGATAGTCCACCATCACAGGCACACGGCATCTCAGTTATATCCCTGTGCGTGTGGACGAACGATGCACAACTGCGGATGTACAACATCGTGGCCGATAATTATATTCTCGTCTCTGTTCCTCCCTCCAGGCCATGGAGGCCAGGTCAGCACAGGATACATACCAGACGATTATCCTCAGTGTAGAACGTATATATCATGTGCTCCTGGCCAAAAGGATCCCAACTTGCTCGATTCTTGTCCGTGGAACCAACCGCATCCCGTCTCAGAAAGCAACGGCAGAAAATCAGTGAAACTGACACAAGAAGTAAAAAGAGGGCGAACGAGATCCGAGGTTCAATTCTCACCCGATAGGGGAAGGTAGCCATCCAACTCACAAGTTGGAGTTGGACTGGACCTGTTTTCAAGGAGGTGCGTGAGTGAGCCTTTCAGAAAATGAAAATGAGGCGTGTGACTGTGTGAGTGAGTGTGACCAGGACACTCCGAATATGTCTTTAGTTTGATGCCAAATTGGCCCTAGACGTGGGGCGCATGCACGAGCACAAATAATACAATAAACACCCGTATTATTATTATTCTTGGCTTTTGGGACTCTAGTGCAGGAATCAAGTGATCTCCACATCCACTTTCTGGCCGAGTCAGATCGACTACCTCTCTTTAGTTTATAACCTCTCTTTGTTTCTCCATTTTCCGAACATTTCCTAGTCTTATTAAACATTCACTTGTCCTCCCATGAGGTCTCTTCCTGTTTAGCACTACTACTAGTAGTGGTAACCAAGCGATCTTAGTGGGAGTGACCCGATAATACGGTTAGCGTCAATGGGAACAATAATGGAGGCATGGAATTTTGCGGAATTGAGGAGGAGGGACGGGACCCTGTCACATTCACCCAGTCTACCCACGTACTCCTACGTGTCTGCTAAGCTACCATCTATCTACACATGCCGGGAGATCGGCGTGATTTCACATGCCTTTTAGTATCAGCCTCTCTCTAATTTCCTCGCCCTTTAATTGCTCCTCTCTTTTCTTCTTTCATTATCCCGATTCCTTGTCCCATCTTCCATGGCAGACCCGGGAAAGCAGAAGCAATTTCATTGGCAAAAGTGGAGGCAATCAGGATACTACCCAACTACACGATCGATCGATGCTGCCACGTGGCCGTACGGCCTTCACATCAAAATGATTGATGATGACATGATATGGTAATCCTAAAGCAAACATAAGTGTTAATTAAGAATTCATTTTCTCAGCAAAAATAACATAAAATACACCAGTTACTTCATAGTCACAGGGCATTAAGATGTTGTACTCCTACCAAAAAAACAAACAAACAGGGCACCGAGACATTTTTGCCATTGTGGCTGCGTGGTGAGCAGTACTGGTCACCTAGCCCACCATCCCATATACATGACTCTCAGTCAGCCATGGGAGATTAAAGGTGGATAAGATATGTGTTGTGCTGTGGTGTTTGTCCATGACCGTGCTCTCACATCTCACAAAGTAGCACGATATGCTTCCAGCACATTGAGCGCATGGTTGATATATAAAACTGTGGGATAATCTTTGGCTTTCAGTAGCCCGCAAGCATGCACCAACGCTAGCTAGCTCTGTAGATCCAAAAAAGTCTAGTGGTTAGCAACGGACAGGAGAACAAATCTGTGCCATCTTTGCTGGGTGCTGTCTGTCTCTTGGTTGATCGGTATTCAAGGAGGAATAAGCTATAAGTTCCATTTAGTGGTGTAGAAGCTAGCTATGTCATGTCATGTGGTACATCCATTTGTGCAGTACTGCTCGATCAAGCGGTTAGCATGAGCTGTACTACGTTCGCAAAAAAAAAAGAGTATGAGCTGTACTACGTGTAGGAACTAGGAACAAAAGACATTTCTTCCTTCCGTGGAGCAAGCAAAAATTCCTCGGATCAACGAATTTTTCATTGTCAACGATGTTTCGTCTCTTTTCTTTCATCCATATATTCACCTTTCGACTAAAGTAGAAGGTGGCTTTCTAATTGCATTAGGCTTAGAAGTGATGCTTGTCGAAAAAAGTCACTCGTATCAATGTTTGGTGAATTTTCTTTGTGAAAGGTCATTCACCTGCAACCGCTTGATTTCAAATGGCATGTCTGGTCAAATGGCGTAATTTTTCTCATTTTCCATGCAAAGACGTTGGAGAAAGTTACTCCTGATAACAATAAATAAATTATGATAGGTGCTTAATTGTACTACCTCTGTTCGTAAATAGATGACTTGCTCAAAAACATCCAGCTCAACTTTTCTAATTTATGGCCAAACAGATGAAACATCGTTTGACATCGCTTACTAATGGATGAAGTAACTACTACTATACATAAGGCCAATGTAAAAGCTCGGACGAATTTCCGATGGTAAAAGCGTTGAATTGCGCCTTGCCGCAATCAAGTAAAAGATTGTGATAAACCTCAAAAACAAAATCCACGGGCACTACACATATGCCTCTGGGAATTTTGCAAACTCAGGGCCTGTTCGGCAATAGCCTAGCTCCTCCAAATATTTAAATCCGTGCTCCGCTCCCTGGCTCCCGCTCCCGCTGAGATTTTTCCGATCTAAAACGTGTTCGGCAGCTGAACTCTGTCTCCCTTTGCTAACTAGGCTTTTCGTCTCGAAAAGCTGGCCCAAGTGAAGCTGAGCGTACGAGCGGGAGAGAGAGAGAGATAGATCGCACGAACCGTTATATTTCACTTATCGGTGGCAGGCTACTGTAATTTCCACAAACTCCTTCACTTTCTGGATCTGCAGAGCTCGGTTTTAGCTGCTCCAGAAAATTGAACTGCAGACTGCTCCACTCCAGGCTTCCGACTCCGTGGAGTTAATGCGTTTGGCGCTGCTCTTCCCGCTCCAAGAGTGGAGTTGTGGAGCAGAGGGAATCCGAACAGGTCCAATAACCAAATCCACAGCCAGATGCACACTAAGCTACAATAACCAAGCTTTGGCAGCCAACCCATGCATCCACCAAACCACCAAACTACACGTACGTGAACCACTGAAAAATCTTTGGAAGGAACAAGGGCCTATTCAGTAGTAGCTGTTAGCATCGGCGTGGTGGCTTTCCTTTCTGTATCCCTCGCCTTTTTATTTATTTTGCTACTACTCACAGATGAATGAAGGAATCATGGCATGAAGTTTTTTTTTTCTTTGTCAGGAATAACACTGTGAAGTTGACAGTGGAGAAGTGGACATACAAGAAGAAATGTCGTGGTACCATGAGGGACCGTGGACACGCGAGAAAAAGAAGTGGACATACGTAAGGATAGGGTGAGGCTGATGGTTAACCATATCTCGATTATCTTTTTGCCGGTTGTGCAATATTAAGGGGCCGGTGAATCACAAGCGTTCATGCTAAACAGGACAAATGTGCATGATTGTGACACCTAGAGGAGCTCGAAAGGCAACGGGGAAAATGACATTATCTACCTGTAGATGATATTGACATACTAATATATATTTAGTTTAGTCAACAACATTTCTATTTCGGCAAAGGGAGCTGGAGACAAAATACATGCACTAATCAGTGCATATTTAACTATGCATATGGCTATTCAAATGAAAATGTAAGCCAACCGATATGGCACCAGGTGTGCTAACCACTCTGTGTATGAAAAGATAATCAGAAATGACAATGAACAGAACACTCTTTATTGGATGATCTTATATGTGTGCAGTATTTTCTGTTGGAACGAAGGAAGGACCGTAAGAGAAAAGGTTCCAATTTTGTAGCGATTAATTATATTTGGTGCTGATGACTATCTACCCCCAATCCGAATCGCCCGAGGTGGCAGTTGAGGACCGGGTACCACATGATTACTCGGGAAACAACGAGAGGAAGGAGTATACCACCATCTTATGATATGCAATCAAACATTGGCGTTTAAACAAATCGTCATCTATATATGAATGAAAACTTCAAGCCTACACGTCTCTGGGCTAAGTTGTCCCAACACCGAAGCAGGTGTACTGAATTTTAGCCGTCAAATCCTTTTTCTTTGTCAAGATGATGTGCAATTTAAACAAATGGAAGAACAAAAACTAGAAGTCAATGCTCGTGTATGTAGATAAAGTTTGATACATCTAAGTTTGTTCCCTTTTCCCAAACAAGACTAAACCTCAAACCAGTCTTGCATATTATTAAAACAGCCGAGGGCAATTGTGTATTTGTAGTATGCAAACCAGGACGCCCATGTATATATAAAAAAATGATCACGAGGACGATAGATTGCTGCGTTGAAATGTCAAGCCAACAGATTTATGGAGTTGGCGATGATAGGCTTTAGGTTGTGTACCCTTCCAGAAGGCGTTGCTCTGGATGAGGTCGACTTAATCGTACCTGTTTTATTCATCTTTTTTGTAATGATTTGGCTGTGGTTGCCTTTGTTTTGTACTGTACCCACGATGATGACAAGTTGTCGTGTTGAGATGTCATGCCAAGAGACACAAGTATGGGTTGATTGAGGAGTAAGTAACTTACTAGTCGCTATTAACCCCCATTCCCCAGCTCGATCGGCGCCAAAAACCTGGCCAGGTCGACTCGGTTCTGCGGTTGGTTTGTAGTCCATGGTATATGTCTACCTCTTATAAGAAACTAAATTAAATTAAACAACGTTAAATTTGATGCGCTGGAACGGTTCAAGGAGGTTGCGCAGATGAGATGAACTCTCCAAGTCTCGCTATACCCATAGTTAGCCGCCTCGATGTGTGTATACTTGTCAGGTTATTCTTGAGTCGTACTACGCCACTCTCGTTTTCTATGTACGTACTACATGCCATTTGGCCTGTTCAAATACGCACGTGAGTATCATTTTGCCTTAGGTATATCTGCATGTTATTTAAGCGCGGGATTAAGACTTTCTACAAAGCAAGGTGCTTAAAACAAATGAAGTTTTTTTAAGCACATGTACTTATTTCTACAAAAGGAGTTCATAATTAAGAGTCTACTTTTTATAAATAAACATCGATGGCTTAAGAGATATTCTCTCCATCCGGAAATACTTGTGGGAAAAATAAATGTAACTAGACGTATTTTAGATTTAGATACATCCATTTTTATCCATTTCTTCACAAATAACTGATGTTTTCGATATTAAGCTGATCTTTAGCGTGTAGCTTTCACTCGTAGCTACTAGATTTTTAGTACCTCTGTCCTGGTTTACTGGACCCCTATGCTATGCTTATTGCTTCACTTTATGAGAAGTCTGAATGGTCAGGTTGATAATGATCTGTTATACTGTTCAATGAGGTCAAGTTTAAACTCTTGGGTTATTACTGCTTACCAATGCGTGCACCAGCTCCTAGTTGTGACAGGGATGATTAATTCATCTCCCACATATGAACCCCATCACAATCCTTTTATCAATGAATAAAACATGAAACATTCTCAACTGGAATGTTAGAGGGATTAATTCTCAAACTAGATGGGATGACCTGAGGGCTAGAATTGATGAGAGTAACTGTGGCATTATATGTATTCAAGAAACAAAAAGAGACACTTTTGATCTGGCATATCTTAGAAGCTTCTCACCCAGAAGATATAATAACCAATATGCATACATCCCATCTATGGGACTCTTTGGTAGTCTAATTACTATTTGGAATGGTAACCTTTTCAATGGATCTATCATCAGTCAGTCCAACTTTCAAATTACTGTCAAGTTGGTTTGCAATTGGTCTGGGCACATTTTTTATATCACCACTGTTTATGGTCCTGGTCAAAATGAAGAAATAATTGTTTTTTTAATTAGTTGGACAATGTGGATGCCTCACAAATGGATCATTGGATTTTAGTTGAGGATTTTAATCTGATCAGAAGCCCTCATGGTAGAAACATACCTGGTGGGGACACAAATAACATGCTAATGTTCAATAGCCTTATACAACAATTGTATCTAGTGGAAATCCCACTAAAAGGAAGAAATTTCACTTGGAGCAATATGCAATATCTCCCACTTTTGGAAAAGTTAGACTGGATTTTTAGTTCTACAAATTGGACATTATCATTCCCAAATACAATGGCACATCCTCTTGCAAGAGTATCATCTGACCATATCCCCATTCACATTCAAATTGGCAGTGACATACCAAGGGCCTCCATTTTCAGATTTGAAAACTACTAGTTTGAATTTGATGGATTTTATGTGACTGTGATACAATGTTGGAACACAAATCAGCAATTGAGTAATTCTGCTCAAGATGTTTCTTCCATATTTAAGTGCCTCAGACTAGGTCTAAAAAAGTGGAGTGAAAATCTATCCAGACTTAACACCACTATTGTTGCATGCAACTATATATGTTCTCACTATGTTGGATGGCATTGAAGATCAGAGCACACTGACTACAATGGAATCCAATTTTAGAAAAATATTGAAGAGACACACTACTAAACTATTGGAAACTAAAAGAATTTATTGGAAGACCAGATTCAAAGTGAGAAGTGTCAAACTTGATGATGAAAACACTGATTTCTTTAATGCCATGGCTACTCAGAGCTACAGAAAAAAAATTACATTACCACTATCCTTGGAGATGATGGAGTATAAGATCAGAATCATGATCATAAAGCTGCAATCATCTGGCAATCCTACAAAGATAGACTGGGAAAATCCATAAATCCTTGATGAACTCATCCAATCCCACGACTTAGGTGAACATGATGCACCATTCTCAATTAAAGAAATTGATGAGGTTGTCAAAGAATTCCCTGCTAATAGAGCTCCAGGACCTGATGGCTTTAATGGTTCTTTTTTGAGAAAATGTTGGGATATTATTAGACAAGATTTCTACACTATGATTTAGGATTTCTTTGAAGGTAATTGTGATATTCAAAGTATTAACACTGCATTCATCACACTCATACCAAAGATTGCCAATCCTGAGAATATGAATTACTTTAGACCTATATCACTGATTAGTCTTCCTCTTAAATTCATCACCAAGTTAATGGCAGCCAGAGCTCAAAAGGTCATCACCATTGTTATCCATCAAAATCAATATGGATTTATCAAAGGCAGAAATATACAAGACTGTCTAGGATATGCTTTTGAATATCTTCACTTATGCCATCAATCAAAAAAACCTATCATCATTCTCAAGCTGGATTTTGAAAAGGCATTTGACAAGAGATTATAAGGCTATTATTGCTATGCTCAAGGCCAAAGGATTTGGGCCTAGATGGATCAATTGGGTGTCCAACATATTACACTCTACTTCTACTGTTCTTCTTCTTCATGGAGTTGCAGGTAAAAAAATTATATGCATAAGAGGAGTTAGGCAAGGTGATACTCATTCACCACTCCTATATGTTATTGCTGCTGACCTGCTTCAATCTGTTATTAGTGTTGCTTGGGCAAATGGTGAAATTTCTCTACCTATTGATCATTCTTATGGTCAGGAGTATCCAATCATCCAATATGCTGATGACACTCTAATGATAATGCCAGCTAACGAAGACTAGCTTATGCATCTGAAATATTTACTCCATTTATTTAGTCTATCTATTGGTCTCTCTGTTAACTTCAGCAAGTCCTCCATGATCCCTATTAATATTGATCGGCAATCAGTCTCTATGCTGGCAAATTCTTTTGGATGCAAGGTAGAGAGCCTGCCATTTACCTATCTGGGTCACCCTATGGGCACTACCAAGCCCACAGTTCAAGATCTTATTCCAGTAATCTCCAAGATTGACAAGAGGCTATCTGGAGTGGCTAGATTTATGAACCATTCTGGCAGGCTCACATACATCAACTATGTGGTTGCCTCCATGCCCATATTTTCTAAGTGTTCACTTAACACCATATTGGATCATGTTGATAAATCAAGCAGGAACTTGATATGTCTCTGTCGTATCTATAAATTTTTATTGTTTCATGCCAATATTATACAACTTTCACATACTTTTAGCAACATTTTATATGATTTATTGGACTAACATATTGATACAGTGCCCAGTGCGAGTTTCTGCTTTTTTGCATGTTTTTTGTTTCACAGAATATCCATATCAAACGAAGTCCAAATGCAATAGAATTTTACGGAGAATTATTTTGGAATATATGTGATTTTTTGGACGTGGAATCAATGCAAACGGGAGCCCACAACCCCCACAAGATATCAGGGCGCGCCCTGGTAGGATTAGATGCACACACACTTAGTTTTCATATTGACCTTTCATGCACTCACTAGTAGAAAACAGGGCCATGGTCCAGGCCGGCTCAGCCCATTAGTCCCGGTTCAGTCCCGGTTCGTGAGCCCAGGGGGCCGCCGGGCCATGTGGGCCATTGGTCCCGGTTCGTCTGGACCTTTTGGTCCCGGTTGGTGGGACGAACCGGGACCAATGGGCCTCGCTCCTGGTCCACCACCATTGGTCCCGGTTGGTGGCTTGAACCGGGACCAAAGGCTTCCCTTTAGTCCCGGTTCATGTCATCAACCGGAACCAATGAGGTGCCTATATATACCCCCTCGCGCAAGAGCAGAGCACAGTGCTCTGTTTTTTCTGGCCGAGGGGGAGAGGGCTTTGTGGTGCTCTAGCTCACCTCCTATGCACATGAGGTGTTCGATGGAATGCCCGAGTCACACTACTTAAGCTTTCTCCTCTCGAAGCTCGACCTCCAAGCTCCATTTTCCTCGAGATTTGTCTAGATTTAGCGGTCCGCCACGCCCCGTCCCCGTCTTCACCGCCGTCGATAACCCGCGCCGATCTCATCACCGACACCACCGTGGTGAGCCTCTTGTTCTTATCTTCTTTCTGAAAGGAAAAATATTCTTACTTGTATGTTTAGATAGATACTTGTATCATTTTCTTACATTTATTATTGCATCTTATATAGTGCGATGGTTTTGGTATCCGCCCCCGTCGGCCCTCGTCCTGTCTATGATTCGGATTTGGTATGTATATTATCTTTATAACTATTGGTTCATTTATTGTTTATGAAAATTATGCCGACCAATGTGACATAGATTTTATTTATCTAGGATGTATGTGAATCGGAAATGCCAACCGACCCTATTGTCGAGAGGTTAAATTTAGTTGAAGAAGAAAACAATTTGTTGAAGGGAAAAATAAAAAAAATTGAGGAGGAGAAGATGATATTGGAGTTGCATGTTGCGGATGTCGTCGATGATCACAAGATCAAGATGGATGCAATGCGCTTGAAGATTAGAAAGATTAGAAAATATGCCATTCATACCGAGGCTTGGTATCATTATGCCGTTGGATCAATTGTTACCTTGGTTGCGATTATGATTGCATTTGTTTTCGCATTGAAATGTTTTACATAGTTTCAATGTATGGTTTAATTAATTAGATGCTCTGGAGAGCTATATGTTGTTAGATGAGAACTATGTATGCACTTTGGTTTTAATGTGATGATGAACTTCCATTAATTTGGACACTTAATTATATATAATGCACGCAGATGAACCGGCAATGGATGTACGGTGACAGATACACCCGCGAGTACATTAAGGGCGTGCATGAGTTTCTCGATGCGGCTGAGGTAAACAAGCAGAATGGTTTTATGTGTTGTCCATGCACTGAATGTGGGAATACGAGGTCTTACTCTAACCGGAAAATCCTTCACTCCCACCTGCTTTACAAGGGTTTCATGCCACACTATAATGTTTGGACGAGGCACGGAGAAATAGGGGTTATGATGGAAGACGACGAAGAAGAAGAGTACGATGACAACTATGTGCCCCCTGAATACGATGATGCTGCAACGGGGGGAGGTGGTGAAGATCAAGAGGAACCAGACGATGTGCCCAATGATGCTGCCACGGGTGAAGCTGCTGAAGATCAAGAGGAACCAGACGATGTTCCCGATGATGATGATCTCCGCCGGGTCATTGTCGATGCAAGGACGCAATGCATTAGTCAAAAGGAGAAGCTGAAGTTCGATCGCATGTTAGAGGATCACAAAAAAGGGTTATACCCCAATTGCGAAGATGGCAACACAAAGCTCGGTACCGTACTGGAATTGCTGCAGTGGAAGGCACAGAATGCTGTGGCTGACAAAGGATTTGAGAAGCTACTGAAAATATTGAAGAAGAAGCTTCCAAAGGATAACGAATTTCCCGACAGTACATACGCAGCAAAGAAGGTCGTATGCCCTCTAGGATTGGAGGTGGAGAAGATACATGCATGCCCTAATGACTGCATCCTCTACCGCGGTGCATACAAGGATCTGAACGCATGCCCGGTATGCGGTGCGTTGCGGTATAAGATCAGACGAGATGACCCTGGTGATGTTGACGGCGAGCCCCTCAGGAAGAGGGTTCCTGCGAAGGTGATGTGGTATGCTCCTATAATACCACGGTTGAAACGTCTGTTCAGAAACGAAGAGCATGCCTAGTTGATGCGATGGCACAGTGAGAACCAAAAGAAAGATGGGAAGTTGAGAGCACCCGCTGACGGGTCGCAGTGGAGAAAAATCGAGAGAAAGTACTGGGATGAGTTTGCAAAGGACCCAAGGAATGTATTGTTTGCTTTAAGCGCGGATGGCATTAATCCTTTCGGGGAGCAGGGCAGCAATCACAGCACCTGGCCCGTGACTCTATGTATGTATAACCTTCCTCCTTGGATGTGCATGAAGCGGAAGTTCATTATGATGCCAGTTCTCATCCAAGGCCCTAAGCAACCCGGCAACGAAATTGATGTGTACCTAAGGCCATTCGTTGAAGAACTTTTACAGCTGTGGAATGGAAACGGTGTACGTACGTGGGATGAGCACAGACATGAGGAATTTAACCTTAAGGCGTTTCTGTTCGTGACCATCAACGATTGGCCCGCTCTCAGTAACCTTTCAGGACAGACAAACAAAGGATACCATGCATGCACGCACTGTTTAGATGACACTGAAAGTATATACCTGGACAAATGCAGGAAGAATGTGTACCTGGGCCATCGTCGATTTCTTCCGACCAACCATCAATGTCGAAAGAAAGGCTAGCATTTCAAAGGCGAGGCAGATCACCGGAAGAAGCCCGCCATGCGCACCGGTGATCACGTGCTTGCTATGGTCAATGATTTACACTACGTAATCTTTGGAAAGGGTCCTGGTGGACTAGCTGTTCCGAATGACGCTGAGGGACACGCACCCATGTGGAAGAAGAAATCTATATTTTGGGACCTACCCTACTGGAAAGACCTAGAGGTCCGTTCCTCAATCGACGTGATGCACGTGACGAAGAACCTTTGCGTGAACCTGCTAGGCTTCTTGGGCATGTATGGGAAGACAAAAGATACACCTGAGGCACAAGAGGACCTGCAACGTTTACACGAAAAAGACGGCATGCCTCCGAAGGAGTATAAAGGTCCTGCCATCTACGCTCTTACGAAAGAAGAGAAAGAAATCTTCTTTGAATGCCTGCTCAGTATGAAGGGCACGACTGGCTTCTCGTCGAATATAAAGGGAATAATAAATATGCCAGAGAAAAAGTTTCAGAACCTAAAGTCTCATGAGTGCCACGTGATTATGACACAACTGCTTCCGGTTGCATTGAGGGGGCTTCTACCGGAAAACGTTCGATTAGCCATTGTGAAGCTATGTGCATTCCTCAATGCAATCTCTCAGAAGGTGATCGATCCATAAATCGTACCAAGGCTAAGGAGTGATGTGGCGCAATGTCTTGTCAGTTTCGAGCTGGTGTTCCCACCATCCTTCTTCAATATCATGACGCACGTCCTAGTTCATCTAGTCGACGAGATTGTCATCCTGGGGCCCGTATTTCTACACAATATGTTCCCCTTTGAGAGGTTCATGGGAGTCCTAAAAATTCAAATTTAAACTATTCAAAATTTAAAACTAATGGCACTAATAGAAAGTTTATAATTTTTGTGACCTAAAAGCAAAAAGAAATCACTAAAAAACTGTAAGTATTTAGTTGTAAGTAGAAATAAAAAATAAATAGAAAAAAAATTCTATTTTTATAGTAAAGTTATTCATAAACTAGTGATTCACACAAATTTTTTAAAATTCAAATTTAAACTATTCAAAATTTAAAACTAATGGCACTAACAGAAAGTTTATAATTTTTGTGACCTAAAAGCAAAAAGAAATCACTAAAAAACTGTAAGTATTTAGTTGTAAGTAGAAATAAAAAAATAAAAAACCAAAAAATGTAGAAATAAAAAAGAAAAAACCAGAAAAAATGCCTCCTACTGGGCCTCCACGGCCTGAATACGACTAGGAACCCTACATGGGCCAGGATTCAGGCCCGCAGAAGGCCCAATAGGCCCACAGGCAGTAGCAAGTTTAGGCCCGAAAGCCTGCATTAGAGAGGAGCTCGAATGGGGAGGCACACCAGCGCTTATAAACAAGTGCCGGCGCCCTTCAGCTAGCGATGTGGGACTAAACTTTTGGGCGCGGGGCAGCACAAGGCCTTTGGTCCCGGTTGGTGGCACCAACCGGGACTAAAGGGGGCATTGGTCACGGTTCGTGGCACCAACC